>NW_006408652.1:6105855-6124172 GCF_000296735.1 Chrysochloris asiatica | reverse complement strand
GGCTGCGAACCTTAAGGTTAGCGGTTCGAAACTATCAGCAGCTCCGTGGGAGAAAGATGAGGCTTTCTACTCCCGTAAAGATTTACACCCTCGGAAACCCTGTACAGGGTCGCTATGGGTTGGAACTGACTCGACGGCACTTAACAACAACAACAGCAAGCTGAAATGTTATCCAATTTTGCAAATCATATATTCAATGAACTTCTATAATTGACTTAATATGATTTTGGCTTTAATATTGGTACATGTAACTGTTGTTTGTCTATTCTTTACAATCTACCCTTTATTACTGAGGTCACTATGGAAACATAGGGTTTCCCTGGCTGTTAGTCTTCACAGAAGCAAACTGTCACATCTTTCTCCCCTAGAGTGACAGGTATAAACCTCTCACCTTTTGGTTAGCAGCCAAACCCCTAACCACTGCACCATTGGGGATCCTTGCCCAGAGCGCAGCCCATTAGCATCTCTATCATGGTGAATGAGGCAAGGCAACTCAAGTGCCCCTCAAGTATCTCAGTCCATTGGGAAGATTGGTAGGTGGCGTTTTGTAATAACTGTTTCAATCCTTTGAAAATATGCATCTGGGAGGCTCCCTTCTGCTGTAATGGTCTGAAAAGAAGTCAACTTGTATCTTTGAGAACCATAGTTGTCTTGATGAATTCAGTGAACTACAAAACATCAAAATACATTTTCTAAAATCTTTAGTCACAAACAATTTGAGATTTAACAATTCCAATTTCATGCAGCTGTAAGTTTTAACATCTTCTCAGTAGGTCTTAAGCATTTATTGATCTGAAAATTGTTTTGCAGCCAGTCTCCAATCCCTGTTCCTTTTCACCCTCAGATTTCTGGTACTGGTATTTGCCACAACCATCAACCTACTCTTAATGAAAGGGGTGTTTTGTTTTGTTTTGTTTTAACCATGAAAATAACCTCTTATAACAACAGCTTTGCAATTTCGGTAGGTAAATCCTTATGACATTTCTTTGGTCTTCTACATTATAAGAATATTTTCTTATTTCAATAAAATCATTTTGATGACTACTGCCTGAATATGAAGAACCCATTGTTAAGTTGCTATTAATAATTATAGCAAATAGCTTAGATATCTAATCTTAGTTGATGCTGGGGAACTATTATCATTGCTTTGGGTTTTTGTCCACTTAGTACGGGTTCTTGGGTTAAGCACTCGACTGTTACCAAGAAGTTGGCAGTTCGAACCCACTCAAAGTTGCTTTTGAACAAAGAGTGGAGAGCTACTTCAAAAGATCACAACCTTGAAAACCTTATGGAGTAGTTTTACTCTGCACACATGTGGAGTTAAGATGGCATGTTCTAAATCTAATTTTTCTTTCCACCAAATATGGTATCTTCAAAAAGTGTTGGATATTTACATTAGGGTGGAGCCTTATTGGGAGGCGGGCTGAATTGTTTATTGTCCTTCAGTTTTATTACCACTATTTGCATTTCAAATGAGATGTCAACTACTTTCCCAGAATTCCCTTCTTCATATAGTTCTGGCTTAGTGTATGAACAAGAGGGTCAATGATTTGGAATGCAGGAGAGAAAGAGAGAACATTTTTCTATTCTCAGTATATTAGGAGCCCTGGTGGCACAATGATTAATTGCTTGACAGTGAATTGAAAGCTTCATGGGATGAAGGTCTGGCAATCTGCTTTCATACAAATAATTGTTGTCAGGTGCTATCGAGTTGGCTCCAACTCACAGCAACTCTATGCAAAACATAACAAAACACGGCCAACAAAACCTATGGGGCAGTTCAATTGTCATGTGGAATCATGAGGAGTCCAAATCCACTGGCTGGTACCCAAACACCACAATTCTCAGGAGACTGTCGCAGACGGACAGATGAGCAATTAAGCCACTTATTGAAGAGTTTCTTGAGAGTTTCTGAATCCCATGAGGCTTCTGGGCAAGCATTTAAGAATAACCTGCTTTGGTGTTCCCATTAGATTGTCTGTGGGTGTGTCCTTATATGTCTGGGGGAGGATTTCTTTCTTTGAGTAGCTTCATTTTCTTTGACTGATATAGCATTCAAGGCATAAAATGTACAATACATTCTAGATCTAAACATTCTAAATATAGAATTCTAGATATAGATTGATACAGAATTCTAGAATGTTCCCAATCCTCCTATAATTTCTAAAACAATAACATGACTATTTGTCTAACTGTGAAGCTGACAGTTTTCATGAAAATTTTAGGAAATTCAAGCATGTTTCAATAAATACATGTTCTGTATATTTCTATAATGGTCTGAAAAGCTCATAAGGTATACAACACTTTTAGACTTTTAAAATACCTCTGGATGTTATTGTGAAGTGCCATGGAGTCGATTCTGACTCATGGTGGTGGTGGTGGTTGTGTACCACCAAGTTGGTTCCAACTCATAGTGACCCTGTCCAGGGTTTCTGAGAAGCAGCTGGTAGTTTTGAACCACTCGCCTTGCAGTTAGCAGTACAGCATTTATCCTACAGCGCCACACCAGCACTTGTAATATGAACTTACAAACAGATATCTGTCGAGTTTTGTGAGGCTAATATTAACTACAAGTCATTAGAAAACTGTATAAAGATAGTTTTTTTCAAGAAATTTTCTGAACTTAGACCTAGAAAAAGACACATGAAGAACATAAACAACTTGACCCAGCATTCTGTGACACAGGAAAACATAACATAGTTACCTCTAAAAAACTCCCTAATCTCTAACCTTGAAGAAAAGATGAGACATTCACTACTTTCCTACCCTGGAGAAAAGATACAATACACTGGTCCTTTGATGCCTCGCTAGCTCTAATTGTGTGGAGCATGCCTTTAGGCTTTTACCTTTAATGCCCGATCTTGGGAGGAAGACTTAACCAAATCTCAAACTCAGTGGAGGTCCCTTTTTGAGAAAGAGCAGAGATGGAACTGAGATTCTGTCTGCCAACATTGGAGTCCTGTTGTGGTGCTATAGGATAAGCACTGGACTGCAAACCACAAGGTTGGTTTAAACCCACCAGTCGCTCCTTGGAAACCCTATACAGGGTTGTTATGAGTCAGAAATGACTCCATGGCACTTAACAACAACTTTGTACCCTAGGTAAAAGAAAATGCCACTGAGTTTGTGTCTTGGTTAGGCCTTCCTCCCAAGATCTCTCATTACAAGCAAAAGCCTAAAGTCTAAAGATTTGAACTCTAACCATGGAATGAGTATTTTCATTGTCATTATTATTTCTGATTCTCTAGTTCTAAATCAAAGTTGTGAGGTCTTACTTGTGTACAGTACATCCTTTTATTTAACATTGTTACACAATAGTTTATTTGCTAATTTTCCTGTAGGTGGACATGGGAACTTCCCCCCTCCCCCCCCGTTTCGCATTGCTACATACCACTGATAAGCATTTACGTGCATTAATCTCTGTCTGAATTTTGCATTATCTCCTTAGCATACATTCCTGTCCTGGGTATTAATTTAATTCCTTCATTGCTCAAAATACTTCCCAGTTGCTTTCTATGGGCCAAACAATATGTTAGACCCAGATGGTGCTGTACTGAAACAAATACACATAGACTCTACCATGGTGGGATTCATAACTTATCCTGGAATACGCTCATATAGAAGGATATATTGTTGTTGTTAAGTGTTGTCAAGTCAATTCAGACTCATAGTAACTCTGTCTAGGGTTTCCAAGGAGTGGCTGGTGAGTCTGAACCAATGACCTTGTGGTTCAAACTGACCTTGTGGTCGAGTGCTTATCCTACAACACTACACCGGGACTCTAGGGAGATCTATTGTAATGAATTAAAACCTAGGAAGACCTCTCAAAGGAAATGACATTCACTGATATGAAAGAATAGTTAGGAATGAGGCAGAAAAGCATGGTGACTGAAGCAAAAGAATGTTAAAGGACAGAAGCTTGAAGAAGAGGCCAAGCTTCAAAGTAACTGAATAAAGTCCACTATGCTGAGACTAGAAGGTGCCAAAGGGAGAGTCTTGCAAAGGGCAAGTGTGGGCACATGCTGGAGACTAGCTTTTAACCTGACGTCAACTGGAAGCCATTGGATGGAGAGTTTTCAGCATTGATATGGGAAACATTGAAAAGTGTAGGTTGGCTAAGGAAAAACATTGGCCATGTTGAACTTGAGGGACCTGTGAAGGTTCTCAGAGACACTCCCTAGTAAAACGTTGAGTATGCAGGTCTTGCCATCAAGAAAAGAGACTTGATTGGCTCTATATTTGGAACTCACCAGTCTATATTAAAGCTGTATATATTAAAGTGGAGGGAGCTACCTATGATGTACTTTACTGTCCTCATCAGATTCATGTCATCTATTAGAAACACTCATTCTAAAACTCTATCTCAGATTTGATGAAGTAGACTATCAATGGAAGAAACTTAAGCAATTTACATTTTTTAACAAGCTACACAGCTAACTTCTTTGCACATATATTAAAACCTGAAAATCATGGCCTGGTAATAGATATGTCAAGAATAATCATTCCTAGGTGGACAATAGAATCACTTATGTGATTAAGAATATACATGTGGAAAACAATATGGCGCTTCCTCAGAAGGTTGGAAATAGAGATACCTTATGATCCAGCAATTCCTCTACTTGGTATTTATCCACAAGAAATATGAGCCATAACATGAGTAGAAATATGCACACTGATGTTCATAGCAGCACTATTTACAATAGCAAAAAGATAGAGACAGCCTAAGTGCCCATCAACTGAAGAATGGATAAACAAACTTTGGTACATCCAGACAATGGAATATTATGCTACCTTGAAGAATAACAAGGAAGCTGCAAGCCACCGCATAACATGGATGAACCTTGAGGATATTATGTTGAGTGAAATTAGTCAGTCACAAAAAGGAGAAATACTGCATATGACCACTACTGTAAAAGACCAAGAAAAAGAACCCATATTAAAAGGAGGTGGATTCTTTGTTGGTTCCCAGGGTGTGTAGGGTGGGGGAGGGGAGGGAGGGGAATGTGGAGCACAGAGTACAGAATAGACACAGGATAATGAAGCACAGGGTAGGGAATAGGCACAGGATAGTTTGGATGCTGGGGGGGGGGCATACACTAGAAGGAGAAGGGGAAAGGAAGAACAAGGCAAATGGGAGAACAGTTAGGCAGGTTTGCATGGGCTAGATAGGACAGAGGTAAATAATGATGTAAGCACAACCTAGGAACAACAGGGCTCTGGTATACAAGGATTGAGGCATGGTTTGAATGGATAAAATGGGGGAAACGATGCTAAGATGCTTGGCTGTCTTTTGAATCTTGGGTTTCCTTACCTGCTATTGTAAAATAGAACCTTGAAGGGGAGAGAGAGGAATAACCAGAAACATCACCATAGAAAGCTTGTAAGTCCATCTTCAGCCTATAACTGATTGGAATACCTAAACTGGGGCTAGAACTTGCCCAGTGAAGGAGGCTTCCTGCAGTGCCTTTGCATTGCACATAGGTGGAATCCTGATCCCCATCCAGTCTTCTGAGGACAAGCAGACCAGCCTGGAGCAGCTAGAAGAACAGAAGATACTCTTGAAAGAAAGACCAGCAGGAAAAATCAAAATCAATAACAGCAGTGTGATTGACTACTACAAGAACAAGTAAGTTGTTCCCCTGGGAGCCATCAAGGCAAGTGGGCAGGTACCCTCAAGGCAAACCCCCTTCCAAAACTAAAACTCGAGGGGAATACATGAGCAGGCACATGATCTTGCTGCTGAGCATGTGGGTCACCGATAAGGGGAAGTGGGGGAAAAAGACCAATTGAAGTTGTGAGCTAAATCCAATCATGTTCAATAGACTCCTGTTAATCTGGATTGAGACCTGGTTGCCAGCAGTATGATGAGATCTGGGGACTCCTGGGCCCAGGGACAGGGACATGGCTCCAGAGGACTAGAGTGGAGAGTGAAGCATCCAGCTGATATGAAGTGAGGGGAGATACACAAGAACACCTACACTTGCAGATAATACCCATTTGACCTGGCATCAGTGGCTGGATGATCAGAACACAACTAGAGGAAGAAAGAAGAGGGGAAAAAAAAGAGTAATCTGCTACAATTTGATGAACTTGACCTACACCTATGGATGCAGTAGCTCAAAAGAGGGAACAAATCCTTACAGTGAGGATCATTCCTACCCCCTCGGTACACAGGGTTGACAGGGATGGGTAACTTAGACATTGGCTACCCAAAATGGGGGGAGGGGGCACAAAGGCAAGAAGTGACTGGCTTACAAGCTTTCAATAGAGAACTTAGTTCCAGAGGGTACAGGGAAAGGTAGAATCTCCACTGAGTGGTTTTCAACCTGTCTGGATGGGGCTGATAAAAGGTGATGGGGCTAAGACTCAAAAAAGAAGAAAGAAAGAAAAAAGAGAGAGAGAGAGAGAGTATGCTTGTGCCCAGGATCACTCCTGGAGATTTGGTTAAGGTACTTCCCAGCTTCTCAGTCTCAGTTTACAACATTCCCTGCTTGGTATAGCAATGCACTCCTTCTATTAATACACTGTTATTGTTGTTGGCTATCATTGAGTCTACGCATTTTGATACCATGCTCAACAAGATTAGACCACTGTGATACATAGGGTTTTTAATTGATTAATTTTCAGAATGAGATCTCCAGCCCTTTCTTCCTAGTTTGCTTTAGTGTGAAAGCTTCGCAGCACACCTTGGCAACATGCAAACAAGTGTCCACTGACAGGTGATAACTGAATATGAAATACACTGGCCAGGAAACATACCTGAGTCTCCCACATGGAAGGCAGAGATTTCTACCCCTGAACCAGTAATGCCTCATAACCAGGTACCATTGAGTCAACTTTGACCCATGGTGAACCTGGCTGTATGAAAATAGAACTGTGTTCCACAGGGTTTTCAGTGGCTGATTTTTCAGAAGTATTGATCACCAGGCCTTTCTTCTGAGGTTCCTCTGTGTGGACTCAGACCTTTTGGTGTGCAGCTAAGTGCATGAACCATTTACACTATAGAGTGACTCCTCATAGCTTTGCTGCTGCTGCTATGTGCTATGCAGTCAGTTCTCATAGGGATTCTGCATAGTGTTTCCAGGACTATAAATGTGTGCAGGAGCAGAGAGCCTCATCTTTCTCCCATGGAGTGACTGGTAGGCTCAAACCACTGACCTTGTAGCTATCAGCCCAACTCTTAATCCACTATGCTACCGGGTTCGTTCCTCATGTTGCTGTTGTTGTCAGGTGCCATCGAGTCAGAACCGACTCATAGTGACACCATGCACAGCAGAACGAAACAATGTCCGATCCTGGGCCAACTTCACTACCGCTGCCACACTTGAGTCCATCAATGATGCCACCTGGCCAATCCATCTCGTCAGAGGTCTTCCTTTTTTTCTCTGACCCTCCACCTTATGCAGCATGACATCCTTTTCCAGCAACTATTCTCTCCGGACAGTGTGTCCAAAGTATGAGAGAGGAAGCTTAGCCATCCTGGCCTCCAAGGAGCACTCTGGCTGCACTTCTTCCAAAACAGATCTATTGGTTCTTTTGGCAGTCCATGGCACTTTCAGTAGTCTCCTCCAACACCACAACTCAAAGGCATCAACTCTTCTACGATCTTCCTTATTCACTCGTTCCTCATAGTCTTAGCTAAAATTATCTTATAAATGAGCCATCCGTGATAAATAGTAGGAACAACATGGAGGATAGAAAGATAGATAAGACAAAAGATGAAAGATGAAGGATGGAGACAAGCTGGAGGGTGAAAACAGAATGGTAAGTGAAAATAAGAAGGAAGGTAGAAGATGGAGGGTAGATACGAAATGGAGTGTGGGTATAAGATGGACAATGAGTATAATATGAAGGGTGGAGACAGGATGGTGGCTATAGACAATATGTAGAGTGGGGATTGAAGGCAGAGTGGAGACAAGAAAGAGGATGAAGGATAGATACAAAATGGAAGATGGAAACAAAATGTTAGGTAGACATATAATGGAGGATCAAGACAAGATGTAGGATTAACTTTTTCTTTTTCTTTTTTTCCCTTTGCACCTTGTGAAATCCTCCTCATCCAAGAAAAAATCATGATGCTGAGATTTAAAGCCAGGCAGTTTGACCCCAGTCATCACACTAGATCTTGATTCAAATCAAACAATGCTTTTCCCAGCAGTTAATCTAATTATTTCAACCCTGGAATTCTTTTCCAGGGTCAGAATTACATCTAAATGTCCTTAACATACTGATTGAACTAACACTTTGTTATTACCAGCTGGAAGTGAAAACATCAAAAACATTAATAAAAGAGTGAGCATGAGTATAAAATCCTTACACAAAACCCCCATTGACCTCCTAAATCCCTTCTGTATGTCGCATCATTTTTGGATTGGAGGTTTGAGAGCATTCTAAGAAGTGATATTTTCCATCACAATTGATGGCTACTAAGTTTCCTCCTCAAATGAGTTGCATCAAATAGATTTGGGTGCTATAACATAAAATAAGGCCTTCCAAATAGCAGGTGCAGAAACTTCCTCTGAAACATCAGTCAACTCAAATTTTAATTAAACACTAATGAGGAGCTTGTTCAACTGAACTTTAAACATTTGTTTATATTCTACATTGGCTACTTGGTAAGTATGCAGCTGGTAGAGTACAGCCAAATTTGTTTGATGCAACTCATTTGAGAAGAAAATTTAGTAGCCACCGATTGTGATGGAAAATATTTTTATAATGCTCTCAAAGCTCAAATCCAAAAAATGACATGACATCTTGAAAATATTTAAGGAGGGGATTCGAAGTGCAAAGATTAACTGCTGGTAGAGTGCAACCAAGAACTGATTGGAACACAAGTAGCTTTCCAACCTTTCTTACTTTCCTTCCTTCTACTCTCTTTTCCTTCCCCTTCCCTCTTTCCTCTCCCCTTCTCTCTCTCCTTTTCCTATTCTTCCCTCCTTTCCTCCACTTTTATCATCTTCTTCCCCAATCCTTCTTTCCCTCTCAGTCCTATCCTCCCCCCTTGCCTTCCTCTTCCATCATCTCTTTACTCCCTGCCGTTTTCTCTTTCCCTCCCCTTCTAACTCTGTTCTGCCCCATCTCCCTCCACCTCTTACTCTCTCCCATCTCTCCCTTGCTCCCTCCTCTCCATTCTTGCTCATGAGAGTCCCAGATGTGTTTTTCACCTATTCATCACCTTTTTAAAAAATTTTTTTATTATTTGACATATGCTATTATTCTTTCTTGTTGTTGTGAAATGTCATCGAGTTGATTTCAAGTCATAGTGATCTCTGTACAGCAGGACTAGGGGAACGTCAGATCTACAGCCAGCGGAATCATTTGGTCTGGCCGTGATAAGGCAATTACAGTTCCAGTCATTACATTGTTGTTGTTGTATGCTGTTGAGTCTGCTCCAATGCACAGTGACCCTGTGTAGGATTTTTGAGAGGGTTTGAACCTTGTGGTTCACAATCCAATACTCATCCTACAGCACCACACAAGGAGCCATCACATTTGTGGTGGTGGTGGTTATGTGTCCTGGAGTTGGTTCCAACTCAAAGCAACCCTGTATAGGGTTTCCAAGGCTCTAAATCTATACAGAAGCAGAAAGCCTCATCTTTCTCCCGCAGAACAGCTGGTAGTTTCGAATTGATGATCATGAGCTTAGCACCACAACCTGTAAGCACTATGCTACAAGAGCTCCTTGGTCATCACATTGTTGTTGTTGTTGTTAGGTGCCATCAATTTGGTACCAACTCATAGCTACCCTATGCACAGCAGAACAAAACACTGGCCAGTCCTGGGCCAACTTCACAATTGTTGCCACACTTGAGCCCCCTGATGCTGCCACTTTGCCAATCCATCTCGCTGGGAGTCTTCCTCTTTTTCTCTGACCCTCCACCTTACCAAATATGACATCCTTCTCCAGTGACTGGTCCCTCCTGACAATATGTCTAAAGTATGAGAGACGAAGATTGGCCATCCTGGCCTCCAAGGAGCACTCTGGCTGCACTTCTTCCAACACAGATCTGCTGGTTCTTTTGGCAGCCCATGGCACCTTCAATATCCTCCTCCAACACCATAATTCAAATGCATCAATTCTTCTATGGTCTTTCTTATTCACTCTCCAGCTTTCACATGCATATGAGGTTATTGAAAATACCATGGCTTGGGTCAGGCGCACCTTAGTCCTCAAGCTGACATCTTTGCTCTTCAACACTTTAAAAAGGTCTTGTACAGCAGATTTGCCTAATGCAATACATCGTTTGATTTCTTGACTGCTGCTTCTGTGAGTGTTGATAGTTGATCCAAGAAGAATGAAGTCCTTGACAACTTCAGTCTTGTCTCCACTGATAAGAATGTTGTTTATTGATTCAATGTTGAGGATTTATGTTTTCTTTACATGGAGATGTAATCCATATGGAAGGCTGTGGTCTTTGATCTTTATCAGTAAATATTTCAAATCCTCTTCACTTTTAGCAAACAAGGTTGAATCATCTGCATATTGCAGGTTGTTAATGAGTCTTCCTCCAATCCTGATGCCATCACGTTAGGGTTGAGTTCCATGTTTGGCCAAATATAGCAGTCTAAATTTTAAGTTGATAATTTTGTACAAATTTTGATGTTACAAATTTTGGTAGAAAACGGTTCCCCACCCCTGCTTTACAGGGTTGCTATGAGTTGGAACTGACAATAAAACAAAGCCAACTACATGACCCAAAATCAAACCAAGAAGCAACCAACCAATCAAACAGCAGTAAACAATTAGCTCTCAGATTTTATATCACCTAGAATTAGAATCTAATTGATTTGGAGTCAAAGAACATACATACCTAGAAAATAAAAATTGTAAAATAAGAATGCACAAAGGCAAAACATTCAATCCACTACTACTTAGGCTGATAAATTGGGATTGTGGTTTATTTAGGTGAGCAACAATCCTCACCTAAAAAGTGTTACCTATAAAGAGCTGGTAAAAGATAGCTACACCCTTGAAATAGTTTGCTTTCTGACCTATACTAGTTTTAATAAAAAAAATTAAACACAAAAATAAATGGAATACTAAAATGAACATCTCAATAATAAAAGCAAAACAAAAAACTGTCTCCTAGTCCCCATTTATAAAACAAAAATCTCATCGAAATAAAAAAATGCATAAATGCTAGGTCTACAATTATTATTTGCAATTGTAGGACACCATTGTGAAGGATGAGTATTCCGGAACACTTAACTGTGCTCATGAGGAATCTGTACCTGGATGAAGAGGCAGTTGTTCAAACAAAACATGGGAACACTGAATAGTTTAAAATTTAAAAAGTTGTGTGACAAGGTTGTATTCTTTCACCATACTTATTCAACCTGTATAATGAGCAAATAATCTGAGAAGCTGGGTTATATGAAGAAAAATGTGGCATCAGGATTGTAGTCACAATGACTCATTAACAACCTGCGATATGCAGATGATACAAACTTGCTTGCTGAAAGTGAAGAGGACTTAAAACATTTACTGATGAAGATCAAAGAGCACAGCCTTCAGTATGGATTACATCTCAATATAAAGAAAACATAAATCCTCACCACTGGACCAATAAACAACATTCTTATCAACCAAGAAAAGACTGAAGTTGTCAAGGACTTCATTCTTCTTGGATCAACTATCAACACTCACGGAAGCAACAGTCAAGAAATCAAACAATGTATTGCATTAGGCAAATCTGCTGCACAAGACCTTTTTAAAGTGTTGAAGAGCAAAGATGTCAGCTTGAGGACTAAGGTGCGCCTGACCCAAGCCATGGTATTTTCAATAACCTCATATGCATGTGGAAGCTGGAGAGTGAATACGGAAGACTGTAGAAGTATTGATGCTTTTGATTTATGGTGTTGGAGGAGAATATTGAAAGTGCCATGGGCTGCCAAAAGAACCAATAGATTCATTTTGGAAGACATGCAGCCAGAGTGCTTCTTGGAGGCCAGGATGGCCACTCTTTGTCTCTCATACTATGGACATGTTGTCAGGAGGGACCAGTCGCTGGAGAAAGATATCATGTTTGGTAAGGTGGAGGGTCAGAGAAAAAGAGGAATACCCCCAATGAAATGGATTGGCCAAGTGGCAGCATAGATGGACTCAAGTGTGGCAACAACAGTGAGGTTGGCCCGAGATTGGGCAGTGTTTCATTCTGCTGTGTCACTATGGCTGATAAATATGGGTTGGTACCGACTCGATGGCACCTAACTACAACAAAGAATTACTGTGACTATTGATATTAACATTTTCTATAACTTGCATTCTCAAATATAAGATCCCACTGGAAAGGTAATGCAGAGTAAGCTAAGGAAAATATTGAGTGCCCGGGCAAGAGTGGACTGCTACTGCTAAGTACCCTGGAGTTGGTTTTAGGTACTATCAAGTCAGTTCACATTCATAGGTACCCTATGCCCAACAGAACAAAACACTGTCCAGTTCTGCACCAGTCTCATAATTGTTGCTGTGTTTGAACCCATTGTTGTAGTAGCTGTGTCAATCCATCTCATTAAGGACCTTCTTCTTCCTTGTAGATGCTCTACTTTGCTTTTCATGATGTCCTTCACCAGGAACTAGTCCTTCCTCATGACACGTCCAAAGTACATGTGATGACATATTTGTCATCCTCACTTCTAAGGAGCATTCTGGCAAGAATGTACACAATGCCTGAGATTGGGCATGGTGGAATTTTAATTGTGCCCTATATTCCTTTTTAATGTACCTTTCTTTGATTTGTCCCTTCATCAAATTCCTTCACTTCCTTCAAGAGACAGATGTTCATCTTAATAGGAAGCACCTTCCAGTCATCATGGGACACTCAGCAGGAATGTGGGCCCTATGTGTGCCAGACTCATCTGTTAATAGCATTTGAAGATCCTCTTGGAATTTGAAAGGCAAAATTTAAATAAGAGATGAAGTCTTTCAAAAGAAATGTGCCTGTAATATTTTAGTGCAAAATTACAGTCACAGGGAGCCCACCCAGAATTGGATCATTTGTTTATGCTACAGCCCATCTATTCGTCTGAAGGTGCAGTCCTAACATGTTACAGGTTTAGGATATTTCTCTATCCAATTCCTCACCAGAAAAACCACATCACTTATTATTTTCATTATTACTAGATGTGCGAGTATGCACCTATGCAAGTCCACTCAGTTTCCCAGGCTGCCAAAGGTAAATTTTACAAGATGAACATTTTTTGGTTTTGACCACAAAACCATCAATATATATTTATTGAGGGTTCTCATTATGCATAGTCACAAAAATATTGGGCAATATACAGTGAAACTGTTTGAAAGGATGGGTATATGTGCTTGAAGCCTTGTAGAAAATCACACTGAGTGAACTATCACATAAAGAGGCACGGAGTTTGGGTTCCATTTCTGAGGATTAAGAACACTGGCAGGTAAAGTAAATGTCAGAAACATTACCAAGGGAATGGAAATCTCTGGCCGTGAGGTTCACTGGGATGGAAAGGATATTATACATAATCGAATTAACTTAATGCATCATTAATTCAGTTGAGGGAGTACAACTAGTCCCTGGGTTACCTACAAGATTCTAAGAATTTGTAGGTTAGAAGGAACAGGTGAATATGATTTTGATTTAGCCTTACATTCATTCAAGAAAAATGAGACCTGGGGGCACTATAGAATAATCTTAAGGTTGGAAGTTTAAATCCACCAGATACTCCTTGAGAGAAAGATGATGTTTTATGTTTCCATAAAGATTTACAGCTTTGGAAACCCTACATAGAATCACTATGAGTTAGAAGTTGGAATCAACTTGATGGCAGTGGGTGAGTAGGGTTGGTTCAGAGGAGCTCTGACAGTATACTGGGCTAAGTGTTGGACTGTTAACTGAAAGGTCAACATTCAAACTCACCAGCCACTCAGTAGGAGAAAGATGTGGCATTGTGCTTCTGTAAAGATTTACAGCACTGGGAATTTCCTGGGGCATTTCTAGTTTATCCTATGCTGTTAAGTGGTGTTGAATCAATTCTTACTTGTAGCAACCCTGTATAGCGTTTCCAAGGAACAGCTATAGTGTAACTATGAGTCAGAAATGACCAGACAATAGTGCATTTGTTTGGTGGATTTTGAGTTTGGCGGGAGAATGATTCAAGTATTTCAGAGTGAGGAAAAATGTATACAGCATTAAAGGGTAAATATGAGTTATTACTAAATCTGAAATTTTCTCAGTTTTAAAGATTCAAAGATAGTTAGGCTTCTTCTACCAGATCTCCTTGGAGAAAAAGATGGGGGAACCCATTTTACAGATAAAGTCATAAGGATTAACAGCATAACCCATAATTCTAAAGGAAAAATGAGATGATTTTAAATTGGTTAAAACTCGGAAAAGAAGGGTGAGAATACACAACTAGAACAATGTCGTCAGTGCCACTCAATTGTACACCTACAGTCTTGAATTGGTGTATGTTGTGTTGTATATACTCTCAAAAACATATAAATAAAATAGAGGGGGAAAGAAGGAGGAAATCGATCACTGTGGATATTCTAGCTCCTTTTATATAAATTTTAGAATCAGTTTGTGCATTTTTATAGAAAAGATCCTTGAGATTATGATAAAAATTGCATTGATTTGGGTGCTGAAGAAGGGGCAACACACAAGAAAGAGGAGGGGAATGGAAGAACAAGGCAGATGGGAGAACAGTTAGGCAGACTGGCATGGGCTGAGCGGGACAGAGGTAAATCATAATGTATGCACAATCTTGGAACAACAGGGCTCTGGAATACAAGGATTGAGGCATGCTTTGAATGGGTAAAAGGGGATAAATAATGTTAAGATACTTGGCTGTCTTTTGAATCTTGGTTTCACTTGCATACCATTGTAAAATAGACACTTGAGGGGAGAGAAAGGAATAGCCAGAAATAGCACCATAGAAAGCTTGTAAGTCCATCTTCTGGCTATAACTGATTGGAATAGCTCAAATGGGGCTACAACTTGCCCAATGAAGGAGGCTTCCTGCAGAGCCTTTGCATTGCATTAAGACTGTAGGTGGAATCCTGAACCCCATCCAGAATCTTCTGAAGTGGGAAATCTCCACTTGAAAGGACAAGCAGACCAGCCTGGAGCAGCTAGAAGAAGGCAAAATACTTCTTCAAAGAACGACTGGCAGGATAAATACAAAACAATGATGGCAGTCCAAATGACTACTACAAGAACAAGCAAGTTGCTCACCCAGGAGACATCATGGCAAGTGGTTGGGGTCTCCACAGGGCAAACCCCCTTCCAAGACTAAGACTCAATGCAAATACACATGCAGGGATATGGTATGACTGATAAGGGGAAGTGAGGGAAAAACAGCAATGAAGCTGTGAGCTAAGTCCAACCACATTCAATAGACTCCTTGTGAACCCAGGTGAAAACCTGATTGGCCAGCAGTATGGCAAGACCTGGGTATTCCTGGGCCCAGAAACACTGACATAGCCACAGAGGACTAGAGTGGAGAGTGATGCGTCCAGCTCTTAAGAAGTGAGGGGATATGCAGAAGAATATCCACACTTGCAGATAATACCTACTTGACTTGGCTTCAATGACTGGATGATAAGAATGTGACTAGAGAAAAAAAGAGAGGGCAGGAAAAGAGTAATCTGATACAATTTGATGAACTTGACCTACACCTATGGATGCAGTAGCTCAAAAGAGGGAACACATCTTTACGGTGAGGATCCTTCCCACCCCCTCGATACACAGGGTAGACAGGGATGGGCAACTTGGACATTGGCTACCAAAAAAAAAAAAGGGGGGGGGGCTACAAAGGCAAGAAGTGACTGGCTTACAAGCTTTCAAGAGGGAGCCTAGATCCAGAGGGCACAGAGGAAGGTAGAATCTCCACTGAGCAGTATCCAGTCTGTCTGGGTGAGGTGATGAAAGATGGGGATAAGACTTTTGTGGTACAATAGTGAATAATTGCTATCAGGACTGACTGTGAGGATTGGAAATGTAAAGGTAGACGTTTTGTAGCAAAAGAAGGGGAGTGGGGAGGCAGTGACCCAGCACTAGAAGCTGTGGAGCTGCGCATCTGGAAGGAAAGGTGTGACTGATTTTTCATCTTTCACATATCTTTCCTCTTCACTCTGATCACACCCTCATTGCCCAGCCCAGACACCTTCAGGTGGGCGGGAACACATCCCCAAAAGTGTCCAGCATTGCACCCACAATTTTCCCAGGTCACAGAGAGGAATCCCTCAGACTGCTTCTTATGACATCTGACTCTGGGACCCAGCCCCAAAGTTGTCCTGGGTGGGACACTTTATCCCTGCCTGCACAGCAAAGGTCACTGGACAGTCAACTATGATTTCATTTTTGTTTTTGATTGGTGGTTTCTGTCTCTGTGTTTATCTTGTTTCTGTCTTTGGTTCTTTGGGCATCACTCTTTTCCCAGGAGTGGGGGCAATCTCTCCCTACCTTACCCAAGAAGAGACAGCAACTGTGCTCATATAGCCAAGCTACAAGCATACCCTGTAATATCCCACCATCTGGACAAGAGCCAATATGAGCTGCTAGGCATTACATGTGAAAAGGGAAGCCTATCTCCAGATCATATACACCAGGAGACACTCAGTAAGCTTAACAACACAGCAACATATATCCATTTAAGCATTTAAAACCCACATAACTGAGAACAAACAAGATGGTGGATCAGGTAGAAGTGCAGTAAGGAGCTCCAGTAGCAACAACACAGAAGCCCAGATGAAGCAGGCTCAAGGGATGGTGCCAGAACCCTGAACCATATATAAAAGAATATTTAGAAGGTGGGAAGGCTTACAGCTAGGGGAATATGTAGCAGAAGCAAGAAATCTATTGCTTTCTAATACAAGACACTTAGCTGCTCCAGGAGCTACTATCTTGATCAAGACTAAGCGGGGGAAGGATCAGAGCAGCCACAGATGCCTGACAGAACTGTGGAGATAAAGGTGTGGACACTCTTTTTTTTGTATCTGCTCATTGCGCACCTCCATTCAGGTGACTAGAGGGAGTACCTGAGTGAGTGGACACCCCACCCCCACCCCTAGATGGTTCTACTATGCATGCACACAAATTCCTCGAAATTTAAAATGACAGTTTCTAATTAAAACCAAATGGCAGTGCAAAATGGCCACAGCTCGCCCTGAACTGTTTATCACGAGGAAAAAGTCCTGGATGGGAATTGTGGAAGAGACAGGTAGACTAAAAAGGAAACAGGCCAAACTGAATCCTGAGTTACATCATAACCACCAACAGTGCCATCTTGAAATTTCTCAGGAAGAAGAGTAAAAAGGGAAGCCCATCTACCTGGCGGCAATCAGAAAGCATAAAAAATACCAAAATTCACACCCATCTAAGTATTAAGGCCACAGATAACTCCTGAATATGCCCAAAAAACTGAAACAGATGACCATATGAGCACATGTCCAGAAACAAGATAAAGTGACTGAGACAAATGAGATGGAAGTAGACCTACACTCCATACTGGAAGATGGGCAGGCTTTGGAAATGCCTGAGGAGGAATTCAGAAAAATGATTATAAAATATATCAAAACACTATACAATGGAGTTGAGAAAAATAAGGAAGAAGTCAGGAAAGTGCTACAGGAACAAACAAATAGATACAGCATTGGAAACAATTCAAAACCTACAGAAAGAGGTCCAAACGATTTATAATAGAATATCAGAAATGGACAATACACTGAAGAGGCAAAGGAATATAATTGAAGAGATAGAAGCCAGAATTAGTGAGCTAGAAGATAAATCTCTCAACACTACTAGGATAGAAGAGCAAGCACAAAAATAAAGGGAAAAAAATCTGAAGAAGGCCTGAGGTTCATGTTGGACAACATGAAGAGGAATAACTTAAGAATTATCATCATTCTGGAACAAGAAGAATCACAGAAGTCCACAGATGAGATAGTTGAAGAGCTGCTGGAAGAAAAATTTCCCTAATGTCCTGAAAAGCCAAAAGGTAAGCATTCAAGAAGCTCAACAAACTCCAGGAAGGATAGACCCTAAAAGACAATCACCAAGACATAATAATCAACCTCTCCAAATTCAAGGATAAGGACAGAATCCTGAAAGCAGCTAGGGAATAGAGAAGTGTAACATACAAAGGCAAGCAAATAAGATTAAGTTTAGATCTCTCAACAGAAATAATGCAGGCAAGAAGGCAATGGATATATGTTGTTGTTGTTAAGTGCCATCAAGTCGATTCCGACCCATAGCAACCCTGTACAGGGTTTCCGAGGGTGTAAATCTTTACGGGAGTAGAAAGCCTCATCTTTCTCCCACGGAGCAGCTGGTAGTTTCGAACCACTGACC
>NW_006408652.1:6101862-6105635 GCF_000296735.1 Chrysochloris asiatica | reverse complement strand
GAACCAACAAGAACAGACAACAACCAGAGAATGATGTATGTGGTAGCATCACCCTGAACCCAATCGACAAATAGAAGAGTCAAGAACAGAATAAAATTATAAGAACAGAGGATCTGGGAGGTCAGTCTAGGATCAAAACAATTACAATGTGAAAGAAGGTAAACACAGAAGAACAGAGATCCAGGTGGTGAGAAGGTCGGGTAGTTTACAGGATAAAATAGACTGTCTTAAATGGAGGGAAGAGCTAATGGAATATAAGGTAATGACAACAGCGAGATTGGGGTGGGAGCTTTAGTTTCAGTGTTGAGGAAGGCAATACAAGAAGGGGGAGGAGGTGGAAGAACAAGATATATAGGGGAACACTGAGACAGGTTTGCATGGCCTAAGGGGGACAGAAGTAAATAGTGATGTATGTTCAACCTTGGAACAACAGGGCTCTGTGATACAGGGATCTAGGTATAGTTTGAAGAGGGGAAATTAATACTAAGATGCTTGACTATCTTATGAATATTGGTTTCCCTTACCTACCATTGTAAAATAGACACCTGAGTGGGATAGAAAGGAATGTTGGGAAACACGATTACAGAAAACTTGTAAGCCCATCTTCAGCCTATAACTGATTGGTAACCTAAAAAGGGGTCTAGAACTTGCCCAGTGAAATAGGCCTCTTGCAAAGCCTTTGCAGAGTATAGGACCTTAGTTGGAATTCTGAGTCCCATCCAGAACCTTATGAGATGGACATTCCCACCAGCGTGGAACAGCTAGAACAACAGAAGATACAGCTTCAAAGAAAGGTCATCAGGAAAAACCCAAAACAAAAATGTCAGCATGAATAAGCAAGCTGTTCACAGGGAAGCCATCAAGGCAAGCCATCAAGTTCCTTCAAGAGAAATTCCCCTCTAAGACTGAAACTCAAAGAGAACATATGAAGAGGCATATAAGCATGCTGATGACCACATTGGTCTACTGGTGAGTGAAGAGGGGGGAAAGGCAACAATGAAGAAATGGGCTGAGTTCAACCACAGCGCATTGACTTTGTTGACCTAGAGATGAGAGAGAAGAGGAAGGGCTGGTCAATTCAAAGTGTGATGAGACCTGGAGATACTTGAACCCATGGACAGGACATAGACACAGAGGGCTAGAGCTGAGAGTAAAGCATCCAGCTGATATAAAGTGAGGGGAGATGCACAAGAACACCCAATCTTGCAGACAGTGGCCATTTGACCTAGCCTCGATGGCTTGATAATCAACAGTCGACTAGAGGAAGATTACAACAACAACAACAAAAATTGTTTTTTGATAAAGGAAACAAGGGTAAATTGCTACAATTTGATGAACCTGACCTATACTCATGGAGGTAGTAACTCTAAATATCAACAGAGAGGGAAGGAGTCTTCATACCAAGTACCTCTGTACACAGGGTAGATAGGGACAGGCAACTTAAACATTGGCTACCTAAAATGAGGGGGCAATAAAGTCATGAAGTGACTGGCTTACAAGGTTTGAAATGGGAGTTTAGTTTAAGAGTGTGGGGGGAGGGGAGTAACAGTCCCCACTGAATAGTTTTCATCTTGTCTAGCTGGGTCTGGTGAAAAGAGAAGAGGATAAGATTTGTATGATTCAATTGTGAATAATTTTTTATCAAGAGTAATTGTAAAGGTGGAAGTTTTATAACAAAAACAGGGGAGTGGCTAATCTTACAGTCTAGAAACAGAGGAAACCTAGGACCAACAAGGGAGAAGAGCACAAGCAGAATGTGGGACCTTATCCAGAGAAGCAGCAATGCCAGAGATGAAGAGGGAGCAGCTGAGGACTCTAGATTCATGGGAAGACAGGGACTAAGAGCCAGTGGCCAGCAGGCATACTTGCAGAACATGCCCTTTGGAGGTGTAATTATTATATATACCTGAGTGTTTTTTGTTTTGTGTTTTAAAAAAAGCTAAAGTGAATAGAGAGAAATACTGTTAACTGATGGTACATGGAGGGGATTATAATCATTGTATTGAAACAAGGTGTATGATTTGTTTAATGTAAAACTGATGATCTGCCCTGTAAACTTTCACTCAGTTCACAATAAAAACCTTTAAAAAAAACAACAACAACACATACCTACTGAAAATGTCCAAGAAAACACAATTAAAGATCTCAACACATGTCCAAAAACAGAAAAGAGTAACTGAGACAAATGAGCTGGAAGCAGACACAGACTTTGCAGTAGAAAAGCAGGCTCTGGATCTGCCTGTGGAGGAATTTAGAAGAATGACATGGAAACAAATTCAAATGCTCCAAAAAGGGGTGGAGGAAAACAAGGAAGAAGTCAGGAAAGTGCAACAGGGGCAATCAAACAAGATAGATACAGCAATGGAAACAATTCAAAACCTGCAAAAAGAGGTCCAGATAATTAATAATAAAATATCAGAAATGGACAAAAGGAGGGGAGTGGTGGATGTCACAGTCCAGGAGCAGAGGTCCCTGGGACCATCAAGGGAGAAGAGCGGAGTGCGGGACCCTACCCAGAGAAACAATGACACAAAAGATGGAGGCAGAGATGATGTCTTGGAGAGAAGGAGCGGCTGGGGACTCTGGACCCAGAGAGGATGAGGTGCTGTATGCTTACGATTGAGGGGCAGGCTTGTGGGGTATACCCTTTGGTTGTTTGATGATACATGGAGGGGATTGAAATCATGGCAATGAAACGATATACGACAGGATGAATATAAAGCTAATGTTCTCCTATGTAGACTACACATACATAATTCACAATAAAAAATATTTTAAAATTGCACTGAATTTATATATGTCAAATTTAGGGTAATTTTCATCTTAATAATACTGAAGAAGACCAGAAGAACTAGATGTTGATGCCCAGCTACCATTGCTGATTGCTCTGAAAGGAATCATATCAGAAGGTCCTGGATAGAACTGGATAAAAATGTAAAACAAAATTTATAATTATAAAAACAACCAATTTCAATGATCAAAAAGAGACTATGGCTCTTAGTCAACTTTCAGATCTGGAAAAGAACTCTCCCCCCATCCCCCTATGGCTCAATTATCAGCCAAACAATAGACAAGTCTATAAAGGGAACCATAACACTAGCTAGCGGGGTACACATATCTGAAAATAATCTGTCAAGGTTGGGAAAAGAAGAGGAATGGAAACAAGAAACAGGCAGATAGTAGGATAAGTGATGTTACACTGTGGGAATTGCAATCAAAGACAAGAAATAAAATATGTACAAATGACTGAATGGAAAACTGATCTACTCTATAAACCTTCACCTGATTCACAATAAAAAGTTATATATACATATATTGTTGTTGTTAAGTGTCATCAAATTTTTCCAACTCAAAGCGACCCTGTATAGGGTTTCTGAGAAGCAGCTGGTGAGTTTGAATTGAACCAACAACCTTACGATTCAAACTGATCTTGCAGTCCAGCTCAATAACCCGCTGGACTCATAGCAATCCAGAATAGGGTTTCTGAGGCTGTACATCTTTGCAGAATGCCTCCACTTTCTCCCAGGGAGCGGTCGGTGGGCTCAAACTGTCTTTGTGGTTCGCAGTCCATTGCTAATATATATAAGGAGTCCTGGTATGGTGCTGTAGGATAAACAGTGGACCGATAGGTACAGGTTTGTAAGTTCAAACCCAGAAGTTATTTCCAACGGCACTTAACAACATATATATATGTTGTTGTTGTTGTTAAGTGCCGTCGAGTCGGTTCCGACCCATAGCGACCCTGTACAGGGTTTCCGAGGGTGTAAATCCTT
>NW_006408652.1:6097679-6101599 GCF_000296735.1 Chrysochloris asiatica | reverse complement strand
TCATTCATGTATGGGAAAGCTTCAAAAAGCAGCTATAAAAACTGGAATTAAAATACTTTTGTTTTATTTTTTTAAGGTTTTTATTGTGGATTGAGTGGAAGTTTTCAGGGCACATCACATTCAAACATTCATATACCTTGTTTCATTACATTGATTATAATCTCCTCCACATACCATCAGTTAACAGAGTTTTTCTCTATCCTCTTTAGCTTTTTTGGGGGGGGGCGGGGGAAACTTTGCCTTTTTGGAATTTACAGTCTCAGCTTTTAGGGAAGGTTTTTACATTTATCTGTGGATATCCAGGGCTCATGTATGGAATTACTAACCAGCATAACTGAATAATCAGATAAGGGACATTTTGCTATGTCTGCTAAGTGGCTAAAGTCTGATCCTCAGAGCCTATGGTTTGGACGGTCAGCAACACTTGGGCCCACAGGGCCTTGAACTCCTGACCGGGTCTGCACGGTCTGCATCAGATTCCCAAAAGACTTTTTAATTAGAATTTTTCCTTGAATTTTTGGTACCCCCTGGTATTATTGAGGCTGTTTTCAAGTTTAAATATTTTGGAGTTTAGAAGTAGTTTGATTTCTAGTATAAGTTGACCATCTCCTGTCACTCATGTGATTTCCTTCCGAAAATTGGTTTTGTGTGAAGTCTGCAAGTGTCCTGACCTGCCTGTCAGAGCCACTAAGACTCTTGGTTGGCAGCATTGCCAGGGATCATGGGGCTAGAATTCAGAGAGAAACATGAATGCACAGTTTCCTTAACAGAGAAAGTGGGGTTTGGCTGCAGCCTTCAGGGTGAGTGTGGGTGGAAGGGTGAGGGTTGGGGCTCAGATTGTATGTTCAATAAGGTTGTCCACTCTCCTCGCTTTTCTTCAGCCAGACATTTTTAAATCACTATAAAATAAGTAAATAAATACAGCTTTTGTCTTGTCCTTGTACTTTTTCATTTGATTCCCTCTTTGCTGTTGTTATTAAGTGGTTGTGGAGCTAGTTCCAACTCATAGCAACACTGTATCCGGTTTCCAGGAGTCCTGGTGTAGTGCTGTGGATTAATGAGCTGGCCCCCAAGGTCAGTTTGAATCAAAAGGCCGAAGATTCAAGCTCACCAGCCACTCCTTGGAAACCTTATACAGGGTCACTAGGAGTCAGAACCGACTTCACAACAATAATAGGATTTCCAAAAAGCAGCTGGTGGGTTTGAACTGCCAACCTTGTGGTTCACAGTCCAGTGCTAAGCCTTCTTCAGGCCTCCTCTTTTTACAACCTAATTTCCACAATACCCTTTACTGTATCATAATTGAGCTTTTTCAAGTGGCTGTTGATCTATCCAAACGTAGCTCTGGTAGCATAGTGGTTACAAATCGGGCTGCGAACCTTAAGGTCATCAGTTCGAAACTACCAGCTGTTCCACGGGAGAAAGATGAGGCTTTCTGCTCCCGTAAAGATTTACAGCCTCGGAGACCCTGTACAGGGTCGCTATGATGCGGTTCCGACTCCACGGAACATAACCACCACCATATCATAATTATTGTCACTTCAGTGGAAAAGCTGTATACGACATAAAGAATTAAGTTGTAACACAGGAAAATCAGCTTCTAAGGGAGGTGGTGTCAGTGGTGGTTGTGCGCCATGTAGTAAGTGCTGACTCATAGTGACCTTGTATATGGTTTCTGAGGCTGTAAATCTTTACAGGAGCATAAAGCCTTATGTTTCTCTCATGGAGCAGCTGGTACATTCAAACTGCTGACCTTGAGGTAAGCAGCCCAGCTTTTAACCCACTATGACACCAGGGCTCCTTTATAAATGAGGTAGGTGTGCATTGTTTCATAAGCGTTATTTTCAAATTTAACCCCTTTAATCCTGCAATTAATTGCGATGTTTGTGTTTCCAAAATGGAATTGTAGGGGGAAGGCGGGGCGGGGCCTCTGGTGGTGGTCAGGGACAGGGAAAGACAAAGACAGCAACAGTGTTTCAAGTCGGACAAACTGACCAGAGCCAGAGAATCACTGCGTTCCATTCCGACCTACGGCCACGGTGCTGAGTGGTGGCTCTTCCTCCTCGGAGCACAAGAGTTGGGATCTGCTTTCTTCAGGGTTCCCAGGTCCAGGTTGACCCGACTCGCTAGGGCTTCATGGAGAACTTCCAGAAGTTGGAAAAGATCGGAGAGGGCGCATATGGAGTTGTGTATAAAGCCATCAACAAGGTAACAGGAGAAGTGGTGGCACTTAAGAAACTCCGAGTGGACACTGAGGCAGAGGGCATACCCAGGACTGCCATCCGCGAGATCTCTCTGCTAAAGGAGCTTAAGCACCCTAATATTGTCAAGCTGCTGGATGTCATCCACACAGAAAACAAACTCTACCTGGTTTTTGAGTTTCTGCAACAGGATCTCAAGAAATTCATGGATACCTCTGCTCTCACCGGCATGCCTCTTCCCCTCATCAAGAGCTATCTGTTCCAGTTGCTCCAGGGCATAGCTTTCTGCCACTCTCATGGGGTTCTGCACCGAGACCTCAAGCCACAGAATCTGCTTGTCACTGCAGAGGGATGCATCAAGTTAGCGGACTTTGGACTAGCCAGACCCTTTGGAGTTGCTGTTCGTTCTTATACTCATGAAGTGGTGACCCTGTGGTACCGTGCACCTGAAATCCTTCTGGGATGCAAATACTACTCTACAGATGTAGACATCTGGAGCCTAGGCTGCATCTTTGCAGAGATGGTGAACCGCTATCCACTGTTCCCTGGAGATTCTGAGATCGACCAACTCCTCTGTATCTTTCAAATCCTGGGAACCCCAGATGAGACCATTTGGCCAGGAGTTACTTCTATGCCTGATTATAAGGCGAGTTTCCCCAAGTGGGCCCCTCAAGATTTTAGAAAAACTGTGCCTCGCCTGGGTGAAGATGGACGGAGCTTGTTATCACAAATGCTGCACTACAACCCCAACTACCGCATTTCAGCGAAGGCAGCTCTCGCTCACCCTTTCTTCTGTGATATGATCAATCCTGCACCTCAACATAGATTCTGATGTCCTTCCACCAGCCATCACCTTCTCTTCCAGTCTGTGCCTGACCTGGCTTGGTTCTGGTGATTTAGACTCAGGTGGGCCCATTGATCCTGTGTGACTGCCCTCTTAGCCAGTCAGCGTGAGGGATACAGGAAACAGAGAGGAAGGAGGAATGGGAATGAAAGAATTTCATTATTACATGCGCTTAAGTCGGCCTCTACCACCCTATCTGCCCTCCTCTTAGACACTGCTGAGGAGGGTTTGCCATCCCAGGTCATTGCTGAATGCCCATAATTATTATTTTCTGTGTTTGGGAGTGACAAGGCCCCCAAGCATTCTGTAACTGTAAGGCCAACTGATAGCAGAGGACAAAATTGAAACTTCGAAAACCAAGCAAAACGAAAATACAGAAATGAGTCTGTTTTAAGGAATTGGATTAAAAAATAGATCTAACTGGTTTATGCCCTTGTTTTAGGGTATCACCTATACTAACAGGCTAGAAAATTTAAGCCCCCAACTCTGGTGGGGCTGCAGTCAAAATGATTGTGGCCAGCCCTTTTGTCTGCCCCATCTATAGCCAAGAGGTCTGGGAAGCTCTGGGACAGGGTTTGGGTAGCATCCAGGACCACTGCTTCACTACAGCCTTATGGGACCAGTGAGAGATGTCTGCATTTTCCCTTCCTTTTAGAATTCTTAGTTCTTCATTTACCAAGTATCCCTGCTCACATCTTCCTCAGAAAGAAATTCTCCCATCCTCCAGGAATGTAAGTTAAGATTAGACATCATTTTGTGAATACTGACACTTTTTCAGGGCTGTGACTGAGCTGGGGTTGCTTTGGAGAAATACTTCCATAAAAGAAAGATGAACAGTTATATTTCAGGTTAGAGTAGTTTTTAAAGTCATGGGG
>NW_006408652.1:6078658-6097579 GCF_000296735.1 Chrysochloris asiatica | reverse complement strand
GGGGGTGGGGGCTGGGGAGAGCTGTTGCCCTGCACACTTTAAGGTTTTGTAATGCAAATGCTTAAAAGTATATATATTTCTTCTTTTTATGATTTTTATCTCTTCCCTCGCCTCTTATTCTTCAGTGTTCTTGATATTAATTTGTAATTTAGTTTATAATTGATATTAATCTGTAATTTAGTTTATAATTCATTAAGAAACTAGTTCCTGGCTTTCTAAAATAAATAAATAAAATGGAATAGTAATTTCCATGAAAAATGAACTTGAACCATGACTCTTATTTAGAACATAATTATGAGATTTCTTTGATTACACACTAGCATCCCATAAGAATCCTGCCCTTTGGGTGGCAAGTTACCCACTGTCACCAAGCCTCAGTTTTAACATCTATAAAATGGATTTCATAATGTCTATCATCTTCACATGCAGTAACTACATCATGTTCCCAGTCTAGCACTAAAAACCTTGTATCCTGAGAACCTGTGTGTCCTGGGTAAACTACGACTCCATCGGGTTGGTGTGAGGTTGAAATGAGATAAAATGAAAAGCAGCTAGTGTTGCCACTGGTTCACAGTGTAAGTTTGAACCCTTCTTTCCCCACCCAACCCTTGGTTTGGTACAAAGAATGGATTATGTCTTCTAAAGTCAGCAGTATGATGTTATAAAATCACAGGACTGAATTCTCACCTAGGTTCCACTACTGACAAGATGAGTGACTTTAAGCCAGTCATCTCCACTTTCTGAGCCTCAGTTGTCTCATAGGGAAAACAGTGATTATTCCAGTTGTCAGCAGGATCCAATTAGAGTGTATGACCGCACCCTCTAGACTAAAACAAACCTAGTAAACATGAACGCAATCATTGCAGGCTCTTCTTCACACTTCGAAATAGGAACATTTCCAAAGACAAGACAAAATCCCAAAGCATACCTTACTCTATGATTCCTACGTGGTACAAACATCCCTCATATATCTTGAGAGTATAAATACAGGAACCTAACCTCATCTCACCGTATTCCATCAGAGTTCAAAGATGGTCAGCCATCTTGCCTGTCTTATATTTATTTATAGCTACAATAGCTTTTCACTATTTCAAGAAATACAGGCATATATAATCACCAGTGTGGCAGTAAACTGGAATTCTCTGTTCCGGCTGGGATACCCTGCCTTCTCTACCACTACGAGAGGCCATGCAAGGTTATTCTGGAAAGGACAGGAAACTCAGGGATGCATTTGCAGTGGATGTAGCCAGGGAGGAATGTTGCCCTCCTGTGAGAAATGTAGCTCCCTGTGAAAGACAGTGGTCTTGGTCTTGGTTAATTACATTGTCTAATTGTGTGATGCATAGTGACGGAAAAATACAAGAGGGAACTTGCAGGAGAAGCTACTCCCTGAAACATCCAAGGAACATCAGAAAACTTGTTATCACTGAAGTAGGATAGACCTTCTGTATTCTAAAAGGCTTTTGTAATGGATGCCCATTCCAAGAGACTTCCATCATTAAAGCCGGGCCCAGCATCTGGCACTTAGATTGCACACAGCATGGTCGAAAGAAAGCAGAATGGGAAAAGCAAACAGAAGCAAGGGTTCCTCTCTTGATCTGCTCTAGGAGAGCGGTGTGACCTGGGACACAGGGCACTTGAAAACTCTGTTATTTAATAAATGCATTAAATAGAACACCAGAAATAGATGTCCCTGTGAATAAGGAGAAAGAGAAAAGCTTAATGCTTCCCAGTGCTCTAAGCATGAACAGACAAACATACACATAAAGAAAAAGACAGAATGACCTTCCAGTCTAATTGAACAATGTGTACAGATGCAAAGAGGCCTGGGCCAAGACAGGGTGTTCTAAATAGTTTGTAATAGGAGTGAATGTGCGAGGTGGGTGGGGGGTGGTATTGGAAAAGAGGTGACTTGAGCTTCACTTCTAAGGGCTTTAACCTATAGGCAGGGGGAGCCTGCACTGGGGTAGCAGAGAGAGATTGCTAAAATACAGAGAAGAGTTATATTTTAGAGAAAAATAAAAAGACTCTAGAGGCCATGTAGAAGATGGATGGGTTAGGTAGGAGTGAAAGGGACAGGGGGTATGGAAACACTAGACGAAGGAGATCGAGACTGGGCAGGGGAGGTTACAATGAACAAAGCAAAAGGTGTTAAACAATGTTGACTGATAAAGGTTCACAGACTGACACAATCCCTCCAAGAAAAGTGAATCCTTTATCTGCATGTCCCCTTCCTCCTTGGATCAGCAACCATCCAGTCTCTTGCTCTCCTCTTGCTTTATGGGAGAGAGGATGCATGAATCCATATGGTAAGCAGTAGAGGTTACGATGGATTTCAGTGACGGGTTTTCTTGTGTTTCCCAATGGTAGTGGTCTTTTGGAATAGATAACCAGGCCTCTCTGGTGCCTCTGGGTAGATTCAACTGCCAACCTTCCAGTTAATAGAAGAGCACTCAACCATTGGCACTGCCCAGGGACTCATTTGTTTTGAATTATATTGAATCAGGTTAGGAAAATGCTGACATGGGGAAGGATCTAAGCAGATGTGGGTACAAGAGAAATAGAAAGTGTGAGAAGATAATGTTAAGACACATGAAAATAGACTGTGAGTTAGACCACACATCAACACTCCTAGATGCTAGAAAAGAAGAAGATAACTTTTAAAAGCTCCTCTGGCAGAACTCAGCTGCTTGCATGATCAAATTACATACATCAGCATTCAAAAGCAGGCTCCCATTTTTTAAATGTCTTCTGTTGCCCATTAAGCTAAGTGTCAGACCCAAGCTAGGTTTTGATGTCGTTGTTGCTACATGCCAACTCAAAGTCAGTCCTGATTCAAAGTGACCCTCGGCACAACCAAACCAAACACTGCCCCATTCTGTGCCATCCTCAAAATTATTATGTTTGAGCCCACTGTTGCTGCCACCATGTCAGTCCATCTCGTTGGGAGTCTTCCTATTTTTCACTGACCAAGCATGATGTCCTGCTCCAGGGACTGGTCCCTCCTGATCACATGTCTGACATATAAGAGACAAAGTCTCACCTTCCTGCTTTCTAAAGAGCATTCTGACTGGACTTCTTCCAACACAGATTTGTTCATTCTTCTGGTACTTTCATGGTCCTTTCAATATTCTTCACCAACACCATAATTAAAAGACATCAAGTCTTCTGTGGGCTTCCTTATTCATTATCCAATTTTCATGTACATATGTTGTTGTTGTTGTTGTTAAGTGCCGTCAAGTCGGGTCCGACCCATAGCAACCCTGTACAGGGTTTCCGAGGGTGTAAATCTTTACGCGAGTAGAAAGCCTCATCTTTCTCCCGCGGAGCAGCTGGTAGTTTCGAACCGCTGACCTTAAGGTTCGCAGCCCGATTCGTAACCACTACGCTATGAGGCTACTGAAAATACATGGCTTGAAGTCCACCTTAGTCCTCAAACTTACATCTATGTGCTTTTGCAGCACATTTACTTAATGCAATAGGTCTTTTGATTTCTTGACGTATATTTTCATGAGTGTGGATTGTGGATCCAAGTAAAATGAAGTTGCTGACAACTTCAACCTTTTTTGTGCATTATGATGCTATTTATTGGTCCAGTTGTGAGGATTTTTATTTTCTTTACATTGAGGTACAATCCGTATTGAAGGCTGAGCTCTTTAGTAAGTGCTCCAAGTCCTCTTCCCTTCCAGCAAGTAAGGTTGTGTCATCTGCATATCTAAGGTTGTTGATGAATCTCCTCCAATCCTAATGCCATGTTCTTCTCCATATAATCCAGTTTCTCAGATTATTTGCTCAGCACAACCCTTGTGCACACTTTTCCTGATGTTAAACCATTCAGTATCCCCTTGTTCTGCTTGAATCTGCATACAAGTTCCTCCTGAGCACAACTAAGTGTTCTGGAATACCCATTCTTCACAATGTTATTTTATAGTTTGTTATGATCCACAGAAGCAAATGGCTTTGCGCAGTCAATACAGCACAAGTAAACATCTTTCTAGTATCCTCTGCTTTCAGCTTAGATTCATCTGACACCAACAATGATATTCCTCCTTCCTTGTCCTCTTCTGAATCTGGCTTGCATTTCTGTTAGCTCACAGTTGATATCTTGCAACAACCATTTTTTAATGATCTGAAACAAAATTTCAGTTGCATGTTATAGTAATGATATTGTTTGAAGATTTATGCATTCCATTGAGTCACCTTTCTATGGAATGGGCACAAATAAGGATCTTTTCCAATCATTGGCCAGGTAACTGTCTTCCAAATTTCTTGCCCTGGACAACCTCCAGGTGTATCAGTTTGTTGAAACACCTCAATTTGTATTCCATCATTTCCTGGAGCCTTGTTTTTCAACCAATGTCTTCAGTACACCTTGGACTTCTATGCTACCTCCTGAAATGGTTGAACATCGACCAAATCTTTTTGGTTCAGTGACTGTGTGTTCCTTCCATCTTCTTCTTTTCTTTTTTTTTTTTTTAGTGGTTGCCAGGGCCTGGGGAAAAGGAGTGATTGCTTAGTGGATAATGGGGTTTCCTTTTAGGGAGATGAAAATGTTTTAGAACAAGTAATGATTACATAACATTGCAAATGTTCCAAATGCCGCTGAAGCACATACTTAAAAATGATTCATTTTATGTCATATGGATTTTACAACAACTTTAAAAATAGATGGGAAGAAATGGAGGATCATAAATATTAAGATATTAAGATCACACAACAAGAAAGTTCAGATTTAACCTGAGTGTGTCTGATTGGAAATCCCCTGTTATTTTATTATTGTTTTCCTAAATAATTTATAGTATGAATTATCATCATTCAATATTTTTCCCATTGTTGTTACTGTTAAGTGCCATCGAATCAGGTCCACATCGAAGTGACCCTACATAGGGTTTCCAGCAAGTAGCTGGTCAGTTTGAACTGCTGGCCTTACAGTGCCACAACAGGACTCCAATTTTGCCAATAGAATCCTTTAGTATTTCAACTCCAGGCTTGAATTTTTTCCTCAACTCTATCATCTGTGGGAGAAAGATGAGGCTTTCTGCTCCTGTAAAGATCTACAGCCTCGGAAACCCTGTACAGGGTCACTATGGGTCAGAACTGACTCGGCAGCACTTAACAACAACAAATCAGCTTGATAAATGCTGAGCATATTCTTCTCATTTGGTTTTCTGGTTCCAGATCTTTGCACATTTCATTATAATACTTTGTCTTCTCATGCTGCCCTTTGGAATTTTCTGTTCAGCTCTTTCACCTCACTTATTTCATTCACTTTAACTTCTCTACACTCAAGAGCAAGTTTCAGATTCTCTTTGGACATCCATTTTGGTCTTTTTTCTTTCTTGCCTTTTTAATAAGATTTTGCTTTCTTCCTGTATGATGTTCTTGAAGTTCTTTTGGTCTTCAGTTCTTTTGGTCTTCAGTCTCTAATTTCAAGTGGGATATTGTTATTGTGATACTGTATAGGGTTTCTGAGGAGTGGCTGGAGGGTCTGGATCATCAGTCTTGTGGTTCAAATCTACCTTACAGTCCAGTGCTTATCTCACAGTGCCACACCAGACATATTCAGTGTTATATTTTGGCTCTCGTGGACTTGCTTTAATTTTCTTCAGCTTCAACCTGCACCTGCATATGAGCAATTGATGGTCTGTTCCACAGTCTGCCCTTGGCCTTGTTTTGACTGATAATGAATTTCACCCTTGTCTCTTCCCACTGCATTTTAGAAAGCAGAATTTTATGGGTAATTGAATTACTCCCTAAAAATTGTAAAAAATGACTAATGTGTTTGGCAAGAAAACCTGCTAAATGCTACCTCCAATTTCCAAATTTTGTGAAAGGGTAAATCTTTCTGAATTTTCAATTACTCTAGCCAATTTGATTTCTGTGTATTCTATATGGTTAGGTCCATGTGTACAGTTGCCTTTTATGTTGTTTAGAATAAATATTTGCAATGAATAAGCTACTGGTCTTGCAAAATTGTATCATGGGATCTCCACCATCATTTCTATAACTTAAGTCATATTTTCCAACTACTGATCCATCCTCTTTGCTTCCAACTTTCACATTTCAATCACCAGTAATTTTCAATGCATCTTGATCACTTTCAGGTAAAGAAGTTGGTAGAATTCTTCAATTTTACTATCATTGGCTTTAGTTGGTGCTTAAATTTGAATATTTGTAGTATTAACTGGTCTTCCTTATGTTGTTAAGTTCTGTTGAGTCAGTTCCTAACCATATTGACCCTGTGTAGGGTTTCTGAGGAGCAGAAGGTGAGTTTGAACCACTGACTTTGTGGTTCAAATTGACCTTTTGGTTCAGTGCTTATCCTACAGCACCATACTAGGATTCCAGGGATTTGGATATTATCCTATCACTGACAACATTGTACTTCAAGATAGATCTCAAATTTTTTTTTTGGATAATAAATATGATGCCATTGCTTTTATATTTGTCATTCCTGGAACCATGTGATTGTCCAATTCAAAATGGCCAATACCTGTCCATTTCCGCTCACTAATGCCTAGAATATTGATGTTTATATGTTCCATTTCATTTTTAACAACTTCCAATTTTCCTAGATTCATACTTTGTACATTCCATGTTCTGATTATTAATGGATGTCTGTAGCTGTTCCCTCTCATTTTGAGTTGTGCCCCATCAGCAATTGGATGTTCCAAAAGCTTTGCTTCAGTTATACCATTAAGGTCAATGCTACTTTGAGGAGGCAGCTCTTCCCTAGTCATATGTTGAGTGTCTTCGAACCTGTGAGGTACATCTTCTGGCACTATTATCTCATGATGTTCTGATGCTATTCATAATGCTTTTAGTGGCTAACCCTTCAGAAGTAATCCACCTCTCCTTCTTCCCAATCTGTCTTAGTCTGGAAGCTCTCCTGAAACCTGTCCACCATGGGTGGCCCTCCTGGTATTTAAAATACTGATGGCATAGCCTTCAGTATCACAGAAATGTGCAAGCCACTACAGTATGACAAAGTGACAAATGAGTGATGGACTGTGGGAGGGAGAGCAGTAGATGGTTTTTCTGTGTTGGGCTATAATCCAACATTGAGAACAGAAGAGGGAGAGCAGATTGAAGTATGGCAGAAAAAATGGTAGTTTGGGCATGATGAATTGTAAGCCCCTATCAGATGCCTGGAACATGTATTCTAGAACACTTATTGTACTCATGAGGAACCAGTATATAGACCAAGAGGCAGTTGTTTGAACACAACAAGGGTATACTGAATGGTTTAAAATCAGGAAAGATGTGTACCAGGGCTGTATTCTTTCATCATACTTATCCAATCTGCATGCTGAACAAATAAGCCATAAACCAAGAAGCTGGATTATTTAAAGAAGAATGTGGCATCAGGATTGGAGGAAAATTCGTTAACAACCTGTGATATGCTGATGACAGAATTTTGCTTATTGGAAGTGAAAAGGACTTTAAATATTTACTGATGGAGATCAAAGACTACAGTTCTCAGTGTGGATTGCATCTCAATGTAAAGAAAACAAAGATCCTCACCACTGGACCAATAAATAGCATCATGATAAATGGAGAAAAGATTGAAGTCGTCAAAGGCTTCATTTTGCTTAGATCCACAATCAACACTCATGGAATCAGCAGTCAAGAAATCAAATGACATGTTGCATTAGGCAAATCTGCTGCACAAGACCTCTTTAAAGTATAAAAGAGCAAAGGTATCAGTCTGAGGACTAAGGTAGGACTGACCCAAGCCAAAATATTTTTAATTGCCTCATATACATGTGAAAATTGGGCAACAAATAAGCAAGTCCAGAGAAGAATCAATGCATTTGAATTATGGTCTTGAAGACAAATATTAAAAGTACCATGGGCAGTCAGAAAACCAAATAAATCTGTATTGGAAAAAATTACAACCAGAGTGCTCCTTAGAAACCAGGATGGTAAGACTTCCTCTCTCATATTTTGGGCATATTGCCAGAAGGATTATCCCTGGAGCATGCATGACATTATGCTTGGTAAAGTAGAGGGTCAGTGAAAAAGAGAAAGATCCCCAACAAGATGATCTTTCAGCAATGGGCTGAAAGGTAAAAAAAAAAAATCGTGAAGATGGCACAGAACCAGACAGTGTTTCATCTTGTTGTGCATAGAGTCACTATGAGTTGGAACTGATGAGATGGCACCTAACAACAACAACTCAGATGTCCAAGGCACAGTGGTTAAGCACTTGGCTACTAACTGAAAGGCCATTGATTCAAACCCACCAGCCACTCTGCAGGAGAAAGTTTTGAAAGTCTGGTTTTGTTAAGATTCAACTCTATGGGGCTGTTGTACTCTGTTCTAAGGCGTCCCTATGAGTCAGAATCAACTTGATGGCAATTGGTTTTGGTTTGTTATTTTATGGGTTGCCCATAGACCCTAGGTGCTGCAAACAGTCTAAAATTTAGCTACAAAACAAAAGGCTAGCTGTTCAAATCTACCCAGAGAAACCTCAGAAGAAAGGCCTGGTAATCTACTTAAAAAAAAAAAAAGAATCATTGAAAACCCTATGTAGCACAATGCCACAAATATGGAGCTGCCCTGGTCAGACTCAACATCATGGCAAATGGTTTTGTTTTGCTGTATTTTTGTTTAGGGGATGCCCAATTGGAGATATCCCAGAAGAATATGAAAATGTGGTATTTGGACTTCAGAAAAAGTCCTAGCTGGAGATACTAATTGGAGATCCTATACATATAGGCAAAAATTATTTTAATTAAAATAGATGAAAAAGTATCAGAGATTTGGATACAAGGTCCACAGGATTCTCACAATAAACTTCCTCATTCTCTATGAGTCTTTCAGCTATAACTTTAATCTAACACAAAATAATTATAATATTCATTATAGAAAACTTTCATCATGCTTGAGGTGGATATTGCTACTAGCAATAATTTAAAGATAAGGAAACTAAGAAACAGAGAAGTTACTTAATGACAATCCTTAGAGCTAAACTTTGGACTTGTAACCCAGAATAAGACAGTCCATCCCAACAACCAACATCTCTTGAAATGACATGGACTCATGTGAATATCATTATTCTTTTCTTGGCATTTGGACAACCAATTAGGAATGACCTGAGTCCCTTGCTTTCCCTTCTTCATCTCTGGTCATTCATGTCATACAGGACACATCACAAGCCATTAGCATCTTGACTAAGAAATAGAATGGGAATCAGTTGGAGGCACTCTCCAAAGAGACCTAGAAACTAGAAGTTCATTTTGCAACAATACAAGGACTGTACTACACTGGCAGGTCATGTCTATCTATAGATATATAATTTTGCGTCATTATGGAGATCCAGCCCCAAGCAGTAAATATTGATACACAGACCCCACAACAGACTACTTAGATAAAAATTACACAGGTGTGGGACACAGGCACTTAGATAAAAATTACACAGCTGTGGGACACAGGCAGCGATACTGTTTCAAATCTTCCAGGTGATTTTCATGTGAAATCAGCAATAAGTGTTGCTTTGTCATTGGGACAGCCCCATGCATGTGCTTGATTTCTCCTATAGATATTGAGGAGGACAAAAAATGATAGAGAAATCACACTTGTAAACTTTACGTGGCAATTTTGAAAAACCCCTGGAAAGAACGGTTGCAATTTTATTTGCCCTAGAAGAAAGACAGAAATAAAATATTTGATCCAGAAACATTAAATATTGCTACATGGTTTCTTAAAAGAGCCTTGTGCTACTACAAAATTACCAACTATAAAATTAGACTCCTCAGTTCTCAGAGCAAATGGAATCTTAGCAGCAGCATTGGTCCATAATGACTGTTATTAGCTTCATCTTTATTCGACCAAATATTTAACTTGCACTAGTTATTAGGTCTTCACAATGCATTCTCTGTCCATATCTCTTTTTAACTCCATGTGGTATTTATTTCATAGCCATCATCTGTGATATGGCCATGACAGGTGACACTTAGGAATACATGATGATCCCATTTGCCATCTCCATGCCTAGTGAATGATTTATTCAGAGATCTTTTTCTAAATTTAAATTCTTTTTGAATTGTTATAGAATCAGATTTGCTTCCTTACAAATAGAATAACAAAGCAGGTCCCCTTTTAAGTTACTCTTTAAACCAGCAAAATTCTTACCTTGAAAGTGCAAATGTCCCAGGACATCACGCTATCTTGATCAGCCCATTATCTACTATGAAAATTTCTCCCACTCTTAATGCCTTTTCCTCTAAGGTATGCAAGGCTCACCAAACCAACCCACTGCCACTGAGTTGATTCTTTCATTTCTCTGTTTTCTATTCCATTTATTTCTGCTCTTTTGTTGTTGCTAAGGGCTATCGAGTAGGTTACAACTCATAGCAACGTTTTTCTTTCAGAATCTTATATATGTCATCCCATTGCCTTGTTGCCTGCATGGTTTCTGCTGAAAAATCAGAGCTTAACCTAATTGGCTCTCCTTTGTAGAGGTAACTTTTTACTTTTCCCAAGCTGCTGTCAGACTTTTTATCTTGTCTTTGGTTTTAGAAAGTTTCATTATAATATGTCATGGGGATTTTCTTTTAGGGTCTATCCTGTTTAGGGTTCTTTCAACTTCTTGAATGGTTATCTTCTCATCTTTCAAGCTATTAAGGAAGTTTTCTTCCAGCAACTCTTCTAAAATTTTCTCCATTTTTTTTTAAAGAAAAACTGTTTTATTGTGAATTGATTGAAGGTTTAAAAGGTAGATCATCAGTTTTATATTCAACAAATCATATACTACACTTTGTTATGATGATTGCACTCCCCTCCATGTACCATCAGTTAACAGTATTTATCTCTATTCACTTGATTTTTTTAACAGTATTTACCTCTATTCACTTTCTTATTCTTTCCACCCCCTATCCACCTTGTAACCATCATAGAATGTTTCAATGAACAAGAAAATATTTTCTTAAATTTTTACAAGAGTGGTCTCATGCAATATTTGTCCTTTCCCAATTGACTAATAGCACTCAGCATAATGTCCTCCAGGTTCATCTATGTTGTGAGATGTTTTTGCAGACTCTTCGTTATTCTTCAGTGTTGTGTAATATTCCATTGTGTGTATTTACCTAAGTGTGTTTAGCCATTTGTCCATTGATGGGCATTTAGTCTACTTCCATCGTTTTGCTATTGGGAATAGAGCTGCAATGAACATGGGTGTGCATATATCTAGTCATGTCACAACTCTTATTTCTTGAGGATATATATTAAACAGAGATTGCTGGGTCATGCAGAATTTCTATTCACAACTTTTGAGAAAGCACCATACCACCATTTCATAGACCCACCAGCAGTGTTGGAAGGTCTCAGTCTCTCCACACTCCTGCCAGCATTTGTTGTTTTGTGTTTTTTTGGAACTTTGCTATTAATGCTTGAGTACAATGATATCTCTTTGTTGTTTTGATTTGCATCTCTGTAATAACTAGTGGGAACACTGAATGTTTTAAAATTTAAAAAGGTGTGTGACAAGGTTGTATTCTTTCACCATACTTATTCAACGTGCATGCTGAGCAAATAATCCGAGAAGCTGGGATCTACGAAGAAAAACGTGGCATCAGGATTGGAGGAAGACTCATTAACAGCCTGCGATATGCAGATGACACAATCTTGCTTGCTGAAAGTGAAGAGGACTTAAAACATTTACTGATGAAGACAAAGAGCACAGCCTTCAATATGGATTACATCTCAATGTAAAGAAAACAAAAATCCTCACCACTGAACCAATAAACAGCATTCTTATCAATGGAGAAAAGATTGAAATTATCAAGGACTTCATTCTTCTTGGATCAACTATCAACACTCATGGAAGCAGCAGTCAAGAAATCAAACAACATATTGCAGTAGGCAAATCTGCTGCACAAGAACTTTTTAAAGTGTTGAAGAGCAAAGATGTCAGCTTGAGGACTAAGGTGCTCCTCATCCAAGCCATGGTATTTTCAATCACCTCATATGCATGTGAAAGCTGGACAGTGAATAAGGAAGACCATAGAAGAATTGATGCTTTCGAGTTATGGTGTTGGAGGAGAATCTTGAAGGTGCCATGGGCTGCCAGAAAAACCAATAGATCTGTTTTGGAAGAGGTGCAGCCAGAGTGCTCCTTGGAGGCCAGGATGGCCAAACTTCGTGTCTCATACTTCGGACATATTATCAGGTGGGGCCAGTCGCTGGAGAAGGATATCATGTTTGGTAAGGTGGAAGGACAGAGAAAAAGAGGAAGACCCCCAATGAGATGCATTGGCCAAGTGGCAGCATCGATGGACTTAAGCGTGGCAACAGTAGTGTGGTTGGCCCAGAATCGGGCAGAGTTTCATTCTGCTGTGCACAAGGTTGCTATGGGTCAGTACCGACTCGATGGCACCTAACAACAACAACAACAATGAACAGTGATCATGAGCATTTCTTCTTCTCCATGCATTTTATTGCCTCTTCCTGTTCTAGAATTCTGATCACTTATATATTATTTCTCTTAATGGTGTCCCACATAAATCTCAAATTTTCTTCTGTTTTTTTTTTTTTCATTCTTTTATTGAGAGTTTTATCTTCAAGGTCACTGATTTGAACTTCCATGGAATTAAATATACTGCTTTGCTCTTTAAATGTATTGTATATTTCTAAGACCTTATAATCTGGATTTCTATTTCCAGATTTGTACTGTTTCAAAATTTGCCATTATACTTATTGTCTGTTCTTGTAGTGTTTTCCTAAATTCTTCTAAAATTTTTCCTGTGTCCTCCTTGCTCTCCTCCATCTTTCTGCCAATCCATTGAAGATACCTTAATATCATCTTTTGAATTCTTTCTCAGATAGTTCCATGGCCTTTCTCCTTCCCCAGAAATGTTTTCTGGCTCTGCATCTCGGTCATTTTTTTGATCCATTTCTTATTTCTTTGCGAAAGTTACAATTGTCTGTTGTCTCTGAGACACTGTGGTATTGTCATATTTGTATTTAACTGATGGTTGTATGTTGATATTTTCTTAGTCTCTTAACCAATTATTTCCTATGGTGTAATTAGAGAAGCATGTTCATGCATCTTAGAGTTTAGGGTGGGTTTGGCTGCTGGCAGATGCTATCTACCTTTGATTAGGTGGTATAGGAGTTGGTATTGTGTCTTGCCCAGTGGGTAGAGCTGCAGAGGGTACAGTTGTATCTGAGCTTTATGGGCACAATTCTTATCTTCAATCAGCTGGGGAAAGAGAAGAAAACACACACAGGAAAACAAAGCAGAACAAACAAACAATAGCAAAAGCAGAATATAATAAAGGATAATAAAGAAACAAAAATGAGCGGCAACAAGAAAAAAAGAACATAATTACAAAAAAGAGAACAGAAGAATCAGAAAATAGAACTGTACAGAAGAAAAATAAGAGAGAAAATAAAAGGAAGAGGGGAAAGAACATTAAAGTACAGACAGGGTAAGAGGAAAAGAGAAAGAGACTAGAGGGTTGTTGTTGTTGTTAAGTGCCATCGAGTCGGTTCCGACCCATAGCGACCCTGTACAGGGTTTCCGAGGAGTCAAAAATAAATAAACAGCCTAGAAATGAGAAAGAGAAGAAGAAAGGTAGAGGTAGGATAAAAATCAAGGAAAGGGAGATAAACTTCAAGGAAGAAGGAGATGAAAAAACAAACAAAAACAATGAATCAACCTAAGGAAAAATGAACAAACAAAAACAGTTTGTTTGGACCCAGAGAGGAGAAAACTAAGGGGAGCTCCTGCTAGCCAAGGAACTCATGAGGTTGGTCACGGGTCTTCCTTTTTTTCTGCTGACCCGCTACTTTACCAAGCATGATGTCCTTTCTCAGGAACTGGTCTCTCCTGCCCAAGTATGTGAGAGGAAGTCTCCCCTTCCTTGATTCTAAGGATCATTCTGACTGTATTTCTTTCAAGACAGTTTTGTTTGTTATTCTAACAATTCATGGTATATTTTATATTATTCACCAACACCATAGTTGAAAGGCATAAATTCTTCTTCAGTCTTCCTTATTCATTGCCCATCTTTCACATGCATATGAGATGACTGAAAATACTATAGCATGGGTCAGGTGTACTTTACTCCTCAAAGTCACATCTTTACTTTCAAATACTTTAAAGAAGTCTTGTACAGCATATTTGACCAATGCAATATATCATTTGATTTCTTGACAACTTCTACCTTTAACCTATCTATCCTGATGTTACTTATTGGTAGAAGTGAAGTTTTTTGTTTCGTTTACATTGAGGTGCAATCTGAATCGAAGGTTGTACTCTTTGATTTTCATCAGTAAGTATTTTAAGTCTTCCACACTTTCAGCAAGCAAAGTTGTGTCATCTTCATATCACAGGTTGTTACTGATCCTTTCCACAAGCCAGGTGCCATCTTTTTCTTCATATAGTCCAAATTCTCGGATTATTTGCTCAGCATACAGAGTAAGTTTGGTATAAGGATACAGATCTGATGTACACCTTTCCTGATTTAAAACCATTCAGTATTCCCTTGTTCTGTTCTAACTACCTCTTAGTTTATATGCAAGTTCATCTTGAGCACAGTCAAGTGTTCTGGAATACCCATTCTTCTCAGTGTTAAGCCATAGTTTGTCATGATGCACACAGTGGATCATTTGCATAGTCAACAAAGCACAAGTAAACATCTTTTGGTATTGTTTGCTCTCAGAAAAGATCCATCTGACATCAACAATGGTATCCCTTGTTCTATGTCTTCTTCTCGCAGTTCCCTGTCAATGTACTTACTGCAGCAACCATTTTTTCATTATCTTCAGCAAATTTTAGTTACATGTTGTATCAATGATACTGTTCAATAGTTTCTGTCTTCTGTTGGATCACCTTTCTTTGGACTGTGCACAAATATGTATAACTTCCATTTGGTTAGGTAGGTGGCTGTCTTCCAAATTTCTTGACAAAGAGGAGTGAATGTTCCCAGCATTGCATCTGTTTGGTGAAATGTCTCAATTGATGTCCCATCAATTCCTGAAGATTTGTTTTTCATCCATGCCTTCAGTGGTACAGCCTGGATTTCTTCCAGTATCATTGGTTCTTGATCATGTGGTATCTCCTGAAATGGTTGAATGTTGACCTATTCTTTTATGCCACAAATTTTGAAATATTCGATCACAAAGTTGTTCATAATTATCATATTCCCTTTTTAATTCACATTCTGCTTTATTAGTTTTTTTCTTGATCAGTTTTACAAGAATTTATAAAAATTTAGGTTGTCTTTTCACAGAATAAACATTTGGGGTTGCTGATCCTGTCAAATATATTCATCCTTATTGGTCGGCTTTACTCTAACATCTTATCCAGAATGCTTGACTCATTAATTTTACACTTTCTTTTCTTATATGTTTTAACCCTATGCATGTCAGGAGGGACCAGTCACTGGAGAAGGATATCATGTTTGGTAAGATGGCGAGTCAGAGAAAAAGAGGAAGACCCCCAGTGAGATGGATTGGCCAAGTGGCAGCATCAATGGGCTCAAGTGTGGCAACAATTGTGATGTTGGTCCAGGATCGAGCAGTATTTCGTTCTGTTGTGCATAGGGTCACTATAAGTTTGTATCAACTTGATGGCAGCTAACAACAACAACAACAATGTCCCTTTATGGAGTCCTGGTGTGGCGCTATGAGATAGACACTGTATTGCTAACCACATGGATGGTGGTTCAAACACACCAGCCACGCCTTAGAAATCCTACACAGGGTCGTTATGAGTCAGAAGTAACTGGGTGGAACTTAACAACAAAAATAACAATGTCTCTCTATGTACTGTTGCTGTTATGTGCCATTGAGTTGATTATGACTCATAGAGATCCTGTATAGGTTTTCCAAGGAGTGGCCGGTGGGTTTGAGCCACCAATCATGTGGTTAGCAGTACAGTACTTATCCTATAGTGCCACACCAGGACTTGTGTACTGTTGAAGCTATGTAATATTTTCTTCATTGACAATAGGCATTTTCTAATTAATATTATTTTTTTCGGACCCATGAATTATGTAACATCATGTTTTAAAATTTCCAAACTGAGTCTCTATGAATTGGATCTAACTTGACAGCACTTAGCAACAACATACGCTATAATTAGTCATCCACATTTTTATTAACGACATATGTAGCCCATATGCTTTCAATCCTTTGTCAACACTAAGAACTGAACTGCCTCTAAAATCTCACATTTTCAGACATCTCTCCAACTTACGTACATCACTACAAACATTCCTACAGTTCTTTGCACTCTTATATAAAGACCTTTAATACAATTACTCTCTTCACCTCATCCCCAGTCCCCACAGAGTAGATTCAGACTCATGGCAGCAACCCCAAGTATGTCTAAGTAAAACTGTGGGTTTCCAAAGGCTGTGGCTTTTCAGAAGTAGATCTCTAGGTCTGTCATCCTAAGTGCCTCTGGGTGAACTTGAACCTTCAAACTTTCTGTTAGTAGCCAAGCATATTAACGATTTGTACCACTCATGGACTCCATGGTCACCCTTGTTGTCACTGGTGGTGGTGTGTGCCATTGAGTTGGTTCTGACTAATAGTGACCCTGGAAAGGGTTTCCAACTGCGACTGGTGGGTTTGAACTGCCAACATTATGGTTGGTAGTTCAGAGCTTATCCTACAGTGTCATACCCTGGCTCACTACTTTTAAATGTTTCTCATCTCCTGGTGCCCTCACTCACTTTTGCCCTTACTTGTCATGGTTTCCGTAGCCCAACACCTATGATCTTTAACATGCATATAGTTTTAACTAACTCTGTGGTCCTTCTCTCTCTTCTTATAAACTCTTAACACTGTTCACCCCAAATCCTGGAGCTTTCATTTATATAGCTAAATGTGGCTAGCAATGCTGACTCTTCTTATATTCCATTTAGGCTCACAAATCTCAGGTGTATACCCAGCACTGTGTATACCCATTGTTGTTGTTGTTAAGTGCCGTCGAGTCGGTTCCACCCCATAGTGACCCTATATAGGATTTCTGAGTAGCAGCTGGTGAGCTTCAACTACCTACCTTGCAGTTCAAATGGCTTTGTAGTCTGGCTCATTAACCCACAATGCCACAGCAGGAACCATATTTCCTAGTAAATGCACCCTTCCCTATAAATGCTACCTTACCTATTGTTTCAGTGAGTGCTCTATCTTTGCTCCTTTGTAAATTTATGCTTCCATCAGGACACTGGATCCCATTTTCTCAAGGACATTGCTCCTGAAATTCACTCCAGTCTCCAGCAACATGAATTTTTCACTACATAACAGATCATACTCTTCAACACGCAGATAATAAAGTAGCTCCCATCTTTACAAAAAATCAGTTCCTGGACGGTGCAAACCATTTGCTCTCAGCAACTAATCGAAAGGTTGACTTTGTGACTCTACTCAGCAGTGCCATGAAAGACAGTCCTGGCGATCTGCTCCTGTATGGTGACAGCCAAGAAAACCTGTGACACACTGTTCTACTCTAAAGCATATGGAGTCACCATGAGTCTGAATGGACGCGATGGCAATGTTTTTGTTGTTGTTGTTAGTTTTGTTTTTAAAAACTCAAAGTTCTCTTGATACTGGTCCCTTGAATTTCCTCTGTTCCCTTTTGAAATTAAACTCCATAAAATTGCTGTCTATTTTCACTGTCTTTAATTACTCACTTCTCATGTAAAATCAATTACTCATCTAACATAAACCACCACTGTTGTTGTTAAGTGCCCTGGTGTTGTTTTTGACTCAAGGTTGTTGTTAAGTGTGGTGGAATGGAGTCAGTTCTGACCCAAAATGACCCGGTATAGGTTTCCAAGGACTGGCTGGTAAACTTGAACCCCTGACCTTGCGATTCAAATGACTTTGCAGGCCAGTGCATTACCCCATAGAGCCACATTAGGACTCTTTTTGACTCATGTTATTGTTGTTGTTGTGAAGTGCCATCGAAGACCCTTTAGAAAATGGTTTTTGAGGTTGTAAACTTTTGTGGGAGTAGAAAGCTTCATCTTTCTTCCATGGAGCACCTGGTGGGATCAAACCACCAACCTTGTGGTTAGCATTCCAGTGCTTACCCTACAGAGCCACAGCTTGGAAGGTTAAAAGTCCAAATTTAGAACAACAGCTCTGTGAGAAGGCTTTCTCTCTCTTGTGGGCTCTGGGGAAAGTCCCTTGTCTCCTTTCAGCATTTCTTAGGGATTACCATGTGTCTAGGTATCAATCTTTCCCTCCATCTAGGAGTTTCACAATGCAGGGACCCCAGGTCCAAATGATGAACTCTACAACCCTACTACCAACAAGAAAGAAGAACTGATTTGATGAACTTGACCTATACTCATGAAGGTAGTAGCTCTAAATAGCAACAGAGAGGGAAGGAGCCTTTACATCAAGTATCAATGCTATCCCCTCTGTACACAGGGTAGATAGGGATGGGCAACTTATTGGCTACCAAAAATGAGAGGGTTATAAAGGCATGAAGTGACTGACTTACAAGGTTTCAAGAGGGAGTTTGGTTTAAGAGTGTGTGGGCAAGAAAGAGTCCCCACTGAATAGTTTTCATCTTGCCTAGATGGGTCTGGTTAAAAGAGACGGGCATAAGATTCTTATGATTCAATAGGGAGTAGTAGTTATCGTTAATAATTGTGACTGTCACAATTATAAAGGTTTTGCATCAAAAACAGGGGAGTAGTTAATCTTACAGTCCAGAAACAAAGGCCCCTAGGACCATTGAGGGAGAAGAGCACAAGCAGAATGTGAGACCTTATCCAGAGAAGCAGGGACACCAGCGATGGAGGCAGAGATGGGGACATGGAGAGAGGGAGCAGCTGAGGATTCTAGATTCCTGGGAAGAGAGGGACTGAGAACTGGCAGCCAGGAGGCAGATTTGCAGAATGTGCCCTTTGGTGGTGTAAATTATTATATATGCCTGAGTGTTAAAAAAAAAAA
>NW_006408652.1:6069205-6073253 GCF_000296735.1 Chrysochloris asiatica | reverse complement strand
CTTGATACAATCCTGATATAATCAAGATGCATATAAGATATAATCAAGATACAATCAAGATGTTCTCTCCTAATCCTATCAATCCTGGTATAATCCTATCAATCCTGATATGATCAAGATATATAGAAGATATAATCAAGATACAATCAAGATGTTCTCTCCTAATCCTATCAATCCTGGTAATTCCACTCCTAAGTATATCCAAAGAAAAATGAAGGTATACATGTAGGTAAATATTTGTACATGAATGTTTACAATAGAACTATTCAAAAAAGCTAAAAATAGGAGCAACTCAAATGGCCATTAACCAATAAATGGAGAAGCAAAATGTGGTTATATCCAATATGTTGTTGTTGTCATGTACCATCAAGTCAGTTGCAACTACTGCCTTTGTGGTTAGCAGTCCAGTGCCTATCTTATAGCACCACCTCAGGACTCAATATCACACATGATGGAATATTATTTAGCCATACAAAGGAATCAAGTCTGATCCATGCTACAACATGGATGAACCTTGAAAACATTATGTTGAGTGAAATGAGACAAACACAGAAGGCCACATATTGTATGATTTCATTCTATAAAATGTCCAGAATATACAAATCCCTCGTGTTTGTCGAGCATAGGGGAATGGGGAATGGGAGTGCCTGATAATTCAGCTTACTATGGGATATCTTTTAGAGGATATGGAAATAGCTGGGATATGATGATTGCACAGTTCTGTAAATTTTCATAACATATCACTGAACCTATACTTAAGATAAGTAAATTGTATCTTATATAAATTACACCCAATAAAATTATGGAAAAATGGACTTTGGTGGATTAAATCAAAACCAAATAAACTGACTGCCATCAAGTCGATTCTGACTCACAGTGACCCTATAGGACCTGAGTAGAACTGCCCCATAGGGTTTCCAAGACTAAAATCTTCAGGAAAACACACTGCCACACAATTCTCCTGTGGAGTGGCTGATGGGTTTGAACCACCAAGTTACCAGTTAGCAACTAGGAGCTTAACCATAGGTGCTAACATGGCTCCTTTATGAATTTGTTGTTAAGTGTTACTAAGTCAGTTCCAACCCATAGCAACCCGGTATGGGTTTCCAAAGAGCAGCTGGTGAGTTTGAATAGCTGATGTTGCAGTTCAGCACATTATCCTGCAGCTCCACACCAGGACTCCAGGAGCAGATTAGGTTCCTTAAAAGATCTACCCAAAGGGACTTCTGGTTTGGCAGCTGCAAAGCAGAGTCAGGTAGGACAGGCTCCATGAGGGAGGGGCTGAAAACCCAGAGACACTCCTCTCACGGAACAGCACCAGAGATCTGGATCTAGCATAAAGTTCAGGGCATCAGTTTCCCGCAACTGTCTGTGGAAAAATCATGGTATAAAGGAAAATATTATGATTTAGGATTTGGTCGAAACACGGGACTCCCTCTGCAGCCATTCTGCCCACGCGGAGGTCAGAGAGCAGGGCTACAGCCAGACCGGCACAGGGAACTGGCACTAAAAGCAGTGCAGTGACATTTGCAAAAGGAGGTGTGAGGGGATTCTACACATTTTTTCCTCTTCTTCCCTGCCACACCTTCTTTGCCCAGCCCGGACGTCATCAGGCAGGTGGGTGCACACCCCAAAAAAAGTCCAGCATTGAGAGCACAGCTTTCCCACCACACAGAGACAAAGAGCCCCATCGGTCCAAGGTCAAGTTATTTGGCTGCTGCTTTTGACTTCTGCCTGTGGGTCCCAGCCCTAAAGTGAACTTGTGTAGGACCCTTAACTCATGCCTACACAGCAAGAAAAAAAGCCGGTTTGGTCTGACAGACAAAACATAGGAATAATCTGTAAAACCCCAACATAAAAGACACAACAGCAAGATAGGGAAATTAAAGGCATCCAAATTGGCAAAAAGGAAATAAAACTCTCACTATTTACAGACCATATGATCCTATATAGAGAAAACCCCAAAGACTCAGTAAAAAAGCTACTGGACATCATTGGAAGATTCAGCAAAGTGGCAGCAGGGTATAAGATCAACATACAAAAAACAGTTGGATCCCTCTATAGTAATAATGACAGTGCTGAAAAGGACATTAGAAAAGCAATGCCATTTATAATAGCCACCAAAAGGATGAAATATTTAGGAATAAACATAACCAGAGAAACAAAGGACTTATACAAAGAAAATTACTAAACACCACTATAAGAAACCAAACGAAACTTACAGAAGTGGAAGAACATACCATGTTCCTGGATAGGAAGATACAACATCATGAAAATGTCAATACTGCCCAAAGCAGTTTACATATATAATGCAACGCCAATCCAGAATTCAACCACATTCTTCAAAGAGATGGAAAATACAATTACAAACTTTATATGGAAAGGAAAGAGTCCCAAGATAAGCAAAACACTGCTTAAGAAGAACAACAAGGTTGGAGGCCTCTCACTCCCTGATTTCAAAATCTACTACATGGCTACAGTGGTCAAAACACCCTGGTACTGGTACAATGAAAGATACATTGATCAATGGAATAGGCTCGAGAATCCAGAAATTAACCCAACCACATATAGCCAAATGATTTTTGACAAATGCCTAGGTATATTGCATGGGGAGGAGATGGTCTCTTTAATAGATGGTGCTGACAGAACTGGAAAGCGATATGCAAAAGATTGAAACAAGACCTTTACCTCACACCCTATACAAAAATGAACTCAGCATGGATTAAAGACCTAAATGTGAATCCCAAAATTATGAAGGTCATCAATGAAAAAATAGGGACATATGTGAGGGCTCTGATTCAGGGACTATTCAGACTGCCACACATTTTGAAAAATACACAAACGAAAATAGGCAAAATAGACAAGTGGGACATACTAAAAATTAAAAACTTATGTGCATCAAAAGACTTCACCAAAAAAGTAAAAAGGGAACCCACAGAATGGGAAAAAATCTTTTGCAATGACACATCAGACAAGGGACTAGTTTCTAAAATATTTAGGAAACTACAATATCTTTACAAGAAAAAGACCAAAAAAAAAATTTTTTTTTAAATGGGCACAGGACATGAACAGACACTTCATCAAGGAGGAGATCAGGGCAATCAATGAACATATGAAGAAATGTTCACGATCACTAGCCATCCAAGATATGCAAATCAAAACAATAATGAGATATTATCTCACACCAGCAATAACAGCAAAGATCAAAAAAGTAGAGGACAATAAAGGCTGGCAAGGATGAGGAGAGACTGGGACCCTCCTACATTGTTGGTGGGGTTGCAAAATGGTTCAACCACTCTGGAAAGCAATATGGCGCTTCCTCAGTAGGTTGGAAATAGAAATACCTTATGATCCAGCAATTCTTCTACTTGGTATTTGCCCACAAGAAATACGAGCCTTTTTTTTTTTTTTTTTGGTATTTTCAAAACAATTTCTACAATGTTCTCCAATCACCTAAAACATAACCTATTAATTTCTGAACTGACATGGTATAAATTAAATATTTTAAGTTATTTGAGGAAATTTTCAAAAGGCCATATTTAATTGTAAATTAGACATAAACTCTCTTTCGAGTTCTGTGGCCCATGGATTAGATATGATGGTACTTCAAAAAGTTCACAGAAACATTGAGTTGAAGGATAATTCGATTTTTTCTGTGAAGTGATTGAAGCCTAAGAAGAAAAATGATTGAACATACATTTAAACTATGACATGTTTATAGAAACTGACTTATTTTTATGCCATTGTTGAAGCTGTTTTTCAGTTTGTCAAATAGTCTCTTAAAATCATAAACATAGTGTAAAACCTCATTTGTTTAAAAGCTTGCACAAAATTTGGTGATAAATATGCCATCATATATATATAGTTGTTAAGTACCATGGAGTCGGTTCCTATTCATAGTGACCCTGCTCAGGTTTCCAAGGCTATAAATCTTTACAAGAGCAGAACGCCTCATTTGTCTCCCACGGAACTGTTGGTAGTGTCGAACTGCTGACCTTGAGGTTGGCAGCCCGACTCGTAACCACTACACTACTAGAGCTCCATCCAT
>NW_006408652.1:6067014-6069105 GCF_000296735.1 Chrysochloris asiatica | reverse complement strand
TGATGGTACATGGAGGGGGTTATAATCATTGTAATGAAACAAGGTGTATGATTTGCTGAATGTAAAACTGATGATCTGCCCTGTAAACTTTCACTCAATTCACAACAAAAACTTAAAATAAAAAAATAAAAAGAAAGAAGAACTGGCAATGGAGAAACCACCACTACCACCCTCAAACCATGCTGTCATCATCATCTACTAAAAGCTCTCACCTCAGAAACACCATTCTATGGAAATGAATCATAGCTCCAAAAAAATGGGTAGAGAAAGCTTTGACATCTTCACAGCAGAACATGTTATTTTGGGGTAGAAGATCAATTAATCTTGCTCTTCTTTACCGAATTTAATTTAACATTATTTAAAATATGCTGGAACAAAATACTTCTGGAGAAAACTATGAATGTAAAATGAAAGAAACAAAAAACTAAATAGAAACTTCTAATTACCTTTCTGAGGATTCTGATTCATGTATGCATATATCTTCCCAAATGTTATCAGCTTTTAAAATGAGACTAGTCGGTAGCATACCCTCATTTACTGCTACAGTGTAGGATTCCTGCAAGGATGTCCTCAGGAATTTGTGTCATTTTGACACATTTTATGTGATTAGCCCTTTTAATCATTACTACATTTGTCCCCAAAGATTTCTTCAGCCTGGAGCAATCCAGAGGTTGAAACTTTGCTATTAGTAAAGTACCATAAAATGCTATAAGTAGGCTCAAAGCCAACACTCTCCCCAAAGGGATCCATAAAGTCTATATAAGACTTTCATTAAAATGGGGCCTCTTAAATGGAAGATTTCTGTTGTGATCAGGATCATGTGGCATTGACATAAGGATAGATAAACAGATCAATGGAACAGGATTGAGAGTCCAGTAACAAACCCTATGTACAAAGCCGATTGATTTTTTAACAATGTGACAATACAATTCAATTGGAGGGAAAAAATCATCTTTTCAATAAACAGTGCTAGAACAAATGAATGTCTGCTTTTTAAAAGAATGAAGTTATGCTCGAACTTTTCCAGTGAAGGAGGCTTCCTGCGGAGCCTTTGCATTGCACAAGATCCTGCCTGACCCCCATTCAGTATCTTCTGAGGTGAGAAATTAATATATATATTAACTCAAAATAGAATAACGACCTAAATATACAAATGAGACCCAAAATAAAAGTTTAAAAAACCTTGAGTTAGGCAGAGTTTCTACATACAACAACAAAAGCATAATCCATAAAATAAAATGAAATGAAAAACAAAGTGTAAGAGAGAATTTTGAAACTTCTCCCCTTAGAAGGCATTGTTTAGAGAATGAAGAGACTTCATTAAGATGTAATGTTTTAAATGATAGCACTAAGAAAATTAAAAAGCAAATCATACATTGGATAAATATCAGATATCTGCAACTCAACAATAAAGACAAATGAGCAGAGGATCTGAATAGGCATTTTCCCAAGGAGTGCTGGTGTGGCACTGTAGGATAACCACGGGACTGCTAACCACAAGGTCTACGGCTCAAGCACACCAGCTGCTGTTTGGAAACCCTAGGCAGGTTCACTGTGAGTCAAAACCAACTTCACATCAGTTAACAACAACAACAATGACCAACATGTGTAGAAAAAGATGCTCAACATCATTTGAAAGGAAAAACAAAACACTACCAGGAAGTTAGCTGAACTTCATATAGCAACCCTACAAGACAGGGTAGGACGGCATCATAGAGTTCCCAAGGCTGTAATATTTACAAGAAAAGACTGTCACATCTTTCTCCCACAGAGTGGCTGGTGGGTTGAGCCACCAGATAGCAGCCAAACTCTTCAACCACTATGCCACCAGGGTTCCTTCACCATCATTGTTGTTGTTAAGTGCCACTGAGTCAGTTCTGACTCATAGTGACCCTGTAATCAGTTTCTGAGGAGTGGTTGGTGAGTTTGAACCACTGACCTTGCCGTTATTAGTCCAGCGTTTACTGTACAATGCCACACAAGGCAATTCCACTCCTTGTTGTTGTTGTTGTCAGGTGCCATCGAGTCGGAACCGACTCATAGCGACCCCATGCACAGCAGAACGAAACAATGTTCGATCCTGGGCCAACC
>NW_006408652.1:6049094-6059389 GCF_000296735.1 Chrysochloris asiatica | reverse complement strand
TGACCATAAGGTAGGTTTGAACCACAAGGCTGGTTATTCAAACTCACCAACCATTCCTCAGATTAGCCCTATACAGGGTCGCTATGAGTTGTGACTCAAAGGCACTTAGCAACAAAACAGAAACAAATATATACATATACATACATGCATATGGAATCCTGATGTAGTGCTGTAGGATAAACACTGGACTGCTAACAAAAAGGTCAGTCATTCAAACCTACCAACTGCTCCTGAGTGGTGGTTATGTGCCATGGAGTCGGTTCTAACTCATAGTGACCCTGTACAGGGTTTCTGAGGCTGTAAATATTTACAAGAGCAGAAAGCCTCATCTTTCTCCTGCGGAACTTTTGGTAGTTTCGAACTGCTGACCTTGCGGTTCACAGCCCGATATAACTGTTTAGAATACTTTAAAAGGGGCTAGAAGTTGCCCAGTGAAAGAGGCTTCCTGTGGAGCTTTTGCATTGTATAAGACCATAGGTGGAAAATAGAACTCTGTCCAGAATTGTCTGAGGTGGGAAATTCCACTGGAAAGGACGAATAGACCAGCCAGGAGCGGCTAGAAGAACAGAAGATACTTTGTGAAGAAAGACCAGCAAGAAAAATCTGAAACAATGAAGGCAGTCTGATTGATTACTACAAGAACAAGTAAGCTGTTTGCCCAGGAGTCATCAAGGCAAGTGGTTGGGACCCCTTAGAGAAAACGCCCTTCCAAGACTAAGACTCAATGGGAATACACGAGCAAGCTGGTTAGCCTGGTGACCATGTTGGTCACCGATAAGGGGAAGAGGGCAGGGAGGTGGGGCGGAAACAGCAATGAAGTTGGGATCTAAGTCTGACCACGTTCAATAGACTCCTGTGAACCTGGGTGAAACACTGGATGGCCAGCAGTAGGGCAAGACTTAGGCACTCCTGGGCTCAGAGGCAGTGACATGGCCACAGAGGACTAGAGCAGAGGGTGAAGTGTCCAGCTGATATGAAGTGGGAGAGATACACAAGAACACCCATACTTGCAGATAGTCCCCACTTGACCTGGCTTCGATGGCTGGATGATCAGAACTCAACTAGAGGAAGAAAGAAGAGGGAAGAAAAAAAAGAAGAGTAACCCACTACAATTTGATGAACTTTACCTATATATACTTATGGATATTGTAGCTCAAAAAAAGGGAACAAATCTTTACAGCAAGGATCACTCTCACCCCCCCGGTACACAGGGTTGACAGTGATAGGCAACTTATATATTGGCTACCCAAAATGGGGGGAGGGCGGCTATAAAGGCAAGAAGTGTGAGTGGCTTACAAGCTTTCAAGTGGGAGCCTAGTTCCAGACATGGCAGTGGTAGGTAGAACCTCCACTGAATGATTTCCAATCTGTTAAAACCGGGGTGGTGAAAGGAAATGGGGATAAGACTCTTGTGGTACAATAGTGAATAATTGCCATCAAGCCTGACTGTTAGGGTCAGAAATGTAGAGGTAGATGATTTTTGAAAAAAGGAGGGGAGTGATTGATTTTTCAGCCCAGGAGCAGAGGTCTCTGGGGCCATCAAGTGAGAAAAGCAGAGAGGCAGTGACACCAGGGATGAAGACAGAGACAATGAGGTGCACAGATGGAGCGACTGGGGACACTGGACTCAGGGTGGGAGAGGGGCCATGTGCTGACGTTATGGGAAGCAGGCCTGTGGGGTGTACATTTTGTTTATTTGATGATCCATGGAGGGGATTGTAATCATTGCAATGAAATGAAATATGATAGGATGAATGTAAAACTAAATATTCTCCCATGTAAACTATTAGATAATTCACAATAAAAAAATCAATAATAATAAAAAAAAAAACCTACCGAAAGGATGAACTTGTGCTTATGTACAACCCACTTTTATTCTGCTTTTATTGAACAGCTGTATTCTCAAATTTACCCTGTTGGAGGAGATCCCATTCCCCTCAACAGATTCCCCAGAGGAACTGGGGAGAAACCTTCTGCCCCTCTCACTAGCTTTACTTGTGCTCCGTACTTGATTTGTAACACTAGGAAAGGTTCCTGTCTGCACCAGCAACCTTTATTCATACTGTTTCTTTCTCTCTGCCAGCCGCTTACAGACGCATATATTGTCTCCTCCACTTGGTGAGTAAGCTATCTGGCTCTGGCTGTGCTCCCTTGGGCTTCCAGCAGCTGCAGCACCTATGACCAGGTGGACAAATTAAATTAACAGTGGAAGGAGTAGGAAGGCTGGTGTAGCCCTCAAATTCAATCTGTATTTTTGACTCCAGCTTCACCAGTAATAAAATTGACACGATTCATGTTTCCTGAGCCTTTCTTAATTGCTTCTGACTTCACAAGGAAGAGGGATGTGTTTACCTGACACAAACAAACCCACGGGAAAGAACTGTCGACAATGATTTTTTGCCTGTAGTTCTGGTGTAGGCAGTTCTTATGAATGCTTCACTTTGAAACAGAATTCAGTAACTCTCCTTCTGTTCTTTCTGCTGAATTCACATGACTGATAATGCCCACGTGCATAAAATAAACTCAAAGGAACCCTGGGACACTAGCTGTACCTCCACTAACTCTTGCTACACTTCAAAGAAGAAAAAAAAGAAAAGAAAAAACTAACACTTTGTAAGCAATTACTATGTGCTCAGTCCCTGGAGAAGAGCCTCATAACTGGAAAAGGTCAGCAAAAAAGAGGATTGGCACAGTGGCAGCAACAATGGGCTCAAAATGACATTGGACTGTGTAGTGTTTCATTCCATTGTGCGTAAGGGTCGCTATGAGTCGCAACTGACTCAACCGACCGACGGCACCAAACAATAAAAACTATAACATTCTCAGTATGATTCTAAGCACCTGGCACACATTAACTCATATAATCCTCATGACAACTCTCTGGATGAGACACTATGAGCATCCTCATTTTACAAGTCAAGAAACATGGTTAACAAAATGGCACAGACTTCACCCATAGGCCACCAACCTCTAGGTGCAACTCTTTGCCACTCTGCCTCACTGTCCCACTTTCCCTTCAACTAATAGGACAAAAAAAATGAGTGACTGTGGGTACCAATATTAGGGGACTCTAGGTGGTGTAAATAGACTCCTGGAGTGATGCTGTGGATCAGCACTGGACTGAGAACCACAAGGTCAACAGTTCAAACCCACCAGCTGCTCCTTGGAAACCCTATACAGGGTCGCTGAGCTGAAAGCGATTTGGCAGACTTAACAACAACAACAGATGGTGTAAACGGTTTGTACTCAACTGATTACCTATAGGTTGGCAACTTAAACCCACCCAGTTGTTGTTGTTGTCAGGTGCCATTGAGTCGGAACCGACTCATAGCGACCCCATGAACAGCAGTAGTATCGTGGAAAATGAGAGTTGGTGATATACTTCTGTTAAGATTACAGCCAAGTAACTAATCTCATGAAATAAAATGTACATAAATTGCTGAATGGGGAATATTTGCTTTCGCCCAAATCTCATTAAAATGTTTAAAAAAAAAAAATAGCCATGAAAATCCTATGGAGCAATCATATTCTGTAATGCATGGAGTCAGAACCGTGTGATGGCAACCAACAATTAAAACAACAGCAACACCTTGAAAAGGGAGTCCTTGGCTGGTGCAGTTAATACTCTTGGATGCTAAGCAAAAGATTAGAGGTTCAAGTCTATCCGGAGGCATATCAGAATAAAAGTCTGATGACCTACTGAAAGATTAGCCATCGAAAATCCTATGGTGACCCTGTATATATCGGTTCTACTCTGATACATGTGGGGTCACCATAAGTCAGCATTGACTTAACAGTAACTAGTTTTAACCTTAAAAAGATATTCACATACATAAACCAAAACAAAGAACCAACACTCTATTAAGTCAATTCCAACTCATAGTAACCATCTAGGAGAGAATTGAGCTGGTACAGAGGGTTTCGAGACTGTAGATCTTTACAGGAGCAGACAACCTCATCTTTCTCCCAAGGAGCAGCTGCCGGGTTTGAACTGCCAATCGTTCGGTTAGCAACCTTAACACTTAACCCACTATACCACCAGGCATATATACCTTCTAAATTAAAGAATGACTGCCTACCCCTCCATTTTTTTTTTTTTAAATCAGATTCTACTCACATCCATACCTTCTTCAATTCATTTCAATTCCACTGTAGTTTTGGGAGCTCTGGAGTGCTTACCACAAAGTCAACAGTTCAAACCCAACAACCATTCCGAGGGAGAGAGCTGAGGCAATGTGCAAAGATTAAGAGACTCAGAAACCCCATGGAGTGGTTCTACTCTGTCCTACAGGGTCACGATGAGTGGGCATCGACTCAACAGCAGAGGGTTTAGTTTGTTTTGTTTTTCGGACCCACATACATTCTATTCCCTCTACTGAAACATGTTTTTCCTGGCCCTTACATAACTGTCTTTTCATATCATCATATTTTCCCTCATATGTAACTGTGCTGTTTCCCTCAGAATTATCATAAGTTGTTTGTATACTCACTTTCCAATTCTCTACTGAGAACACAAAATCCATTAAGGCACACCTTTTGGCATGAATGATCCACTAGAGTAGAAACAGTGCTTAGCATATGAGAAAGTGCTCTGAGGGTTTGTTGAATATATGAAGGAATTGCCGAATCATATGCTGAATAGAAACACATGTTGCATGAATTGAGTAAACGCTCAATGTAAATATGGCATAGTACCTACACATGTTGTTAAGTGCCATCAAGTTGGTTCCAACTCATAGTGATCCTGTATAGAATTTCCAACGAACACCTGGTAGGTTTGAACTGCCAACCCTGCTGTTAACAATCCATTGCTTATCCTACAGCATCACACCAGAACTCTGGTTGTTGCCTGCTGCTGTTACTTCTAAGTCCAAGGGACTCCTTTTAGTATTTTTTGTAAAGTTGGCCTGGTTTTTACAAATTCCTTTAATTTCTGTTTATCTGGAAGAGTTGTGGGTTTACATTAAGAATATCATACAGAAAGAAGTAAAAGGTCATTAAGACAAGAAAGAAGGGGACCTACACCTATAACAGCAGTAGCTCAAAAGATGAAACAATTACCGGCTATAAGAGTTATTCCCATCCCCTCCATACAAAGAATGGAAAGGGTTGGACAACTTGAACATTGGCTACCCAAAATGGGGGGAGGGATACAAAGGTAAGAAGTGACTGGCAATGATATCCCTAGTTTCATGTCATCTTCTGAATCCAGCTTGAGTTTCTGGCAACTCCCTGTAAATGCATTGTTGCAACCCTTTTTAATTACCCTAAAAATTTTGACATGCATGTGATATTAATGATATTGTTCAATGATTTCTGCATTCCTTTGGGTCATCTCTCTTTGGAGTGGGCCCAAATATGAATCTCTTTCAATCAGTTGGCAGGTAGCTATCTTTTAAATTTCTTGACATAGATTTGTGAATGTCTCTAGTGCTACATAAGTTTGTTGAAAGATTTCAATTTGTATTCTGTCTGTTCCTGGATACTTGTTTTCAGCCAAGGCCTTCATTGCAGCTTGGACTTCTTCCTTCAGTACCATCATTCTTGATCTTGAAATGCTTAAACATCAACCAATTCTTCTTGGTACAGTGACTGTGTATTCCTTCCAACTTCTTTCAATGCTTTCTGCATCATTCAGTATTTTTCCCAAGGAATCCTTCAATCTTGCACGACAAAGCTACAATTTTTTCTTCAGTTCTTTGAACTTGAGAAACACTGAGCATATTCTTACCTTTTGGTTTTCTAGCTCCAGGTCTTTGAAGATTTCATCGTAATACTTGACTTTGTCTTCTCAAGTTGGCTCTTGAAAATTTCTGTTTGAGCTCTTTGACTTTGTCATTTCTTTCACTAGCTTTAGCATCTCTACAGTGGAGGGCAAGTTTCAGAGTCTCTTTTGACATCCATTTAGGTTTTTGCCTTTTTTTTCTTTCTTTCCTGTCTTTTTAATGACCTTTTGCTTACATCTTGTATGATTTTCTTGATGTCATTCCACAGCCCTTCTTGTCTTTCGTCACAGTTGATGGTAGAATTCTTTAATTTCATCATCACTGGCTTTAGTGGTTGGTGTATAAATTTGAATAATAGTGATATTAACTGGTCTTCCTTGTATGCATATTGTTACTATCACAGACAATATGGTGCTTCAAGATAGATCTTGAAATGTTCTTATTGTCATTCCTGGCATAGCAAATCACATGATTGTCAGATTAAAAATGGTCAATACCAGTCCATTTTAGCTCACTAATGCCTAGGATATTGATACTTGTGTGCTTCATTTTGACAACTTCCAATTTTCCTGGACTCATACTTGATTCATTCCATGCTTTGATTATTAATAGATGTTTTCAGGTGTTTCTCATTTTGGATTGTGCTCTATCAACAAATGAAGATCCCAAAAGCTTTACTACATTTGTGTCATCACAGTCAACTCTACTTTAAGAAGTCAGCTCTTACCCAGTCGTATTTTTAGTGACTTCCAACATGAGGCACTCATCTTGTGGCTCTATATCTACCAATATTCTGGTGCTATTCATAATGTTTTCATATTCTCGTAATATATCTGACAGTGTTCCTCTGCTGTTTATGAGGTTTTCGGTGGCTAAACATTCAGAACGAGTCCACCTCTCCTTCTTTCTTTCCTGTCTTAGTCTGGAAACTCCACTGAAACCTGTCCCACCATGGGTAACCCTGCTGATATTTAAAATATTGATGGCATAGCTTCCAGCATCACAGCAACACACAAGCCACCACAGTACATCAAACTGACAGATGAGTGGTGAGAAGCTTAGATGGTCTCATGTTATTTCTTCTCTCCATTGAGTGATGCAGAGGCAGCACATTGCTTTCTAGATGCACCACCATGAGAAGAATGTAAAGGATAATGGAACCCAAGGGGCCACTAAGTATGAAACAATAGGTATCTTCCAGGTGACTTACATGCTCGTCTTACTCCAGACAGGCTGGTCTGATGGACATTTCATCAAATATCAGCACAGACATATGAATAGAATATTAAATGAGTTTTCCCCCATCAACACATGTAACTTTCTTGCAAATTCAACTCTAACTTCAAGGAATGGAAGGAACCCTGAATTGACTCAGAGTAATTTCCTGCTACTTAAAATATGGAATTTTAAGATACAACTGAGGTTGTTATAGAAAATGAAGTACTTGCATGCCTGTGTGTGTGGACTGAAATTAATTGCATCTAGAATCATACTTGGACTTTCCAAAATGGTATCTATGCTTGTACATTGTCCATGTTATTTAGATTGAAATGACATCACTTGGGCATCTCAATTTCCCAATCCTCATCCATTTAGCTGAACAGTTTTCATAATATTCACACTCCATTTGTAGCCCTTGTAGTATTTTCTCTTTCCAATGTATTCCATCAACGTATCGTTAAATTATTCTAGAAAATTACCTCAGGGTACAGGTATTCATTGAAGTCAATCAATTTTTTAAAGTATGTGTAACCTTGAAATTGAGTGATATCATATAAAAATCAGGGAAAGTCACACACCCAGAAAGGCTAGCAATCAGGAGCAGGCCTGTTTCAAAGGTATTTGATGAATCTTATTACATATCTTCAACTACACGGAAAAATCAGCACAAAGAACTCTGCTAAGTATCATCTAATGTCAACTATTGTCAAGAACAGGACTCAGGAACAATATATTCCAGTTAGCCACTTACAGCAGTAATGATCTTCCTATCCTAAAGCTCCAAAAGTTCACCTATAAAATTGTCTAATTTTTTTTCCTAGGTCCCTTAAATTCATTATTAAATTGCTGAGTCCCTCATCTTTGGCCACATTCATTTCCAGTGAATGCAGTTATTGTAAGAATATCGACTTCATCAATGGCTTCAGAGAGGTAATTCGATATAACAAAAACCAAGATGAAAAGCCAATTGAACCATAAGTTAAATAAAAAATATGTGTAATGTTGAGATTAAACAAAAAAGTAGGGAAAGATAAGAAAATTATGTTATGTGTAATGACTAAAAGGCACACAAGGTAATAAAGAAGTAAATTAAGTTTAAATGATTACTTTGTGTTTTAAACAAAGGAAGTATATGTTGAGAGTTTATATTTCTGTGTTAGTACTAGTAAGCTTAATCAAGAACAGATTGGATTCATTCTCAGAAATGTTTGATTCACATATACCCTATCCACATATAGGGTTTTTTGTTGTTCATTTTTATCATTCAGATAACACAAGTAGAACTCTGCATTTCTGAAACTAGCAAAACTTCCACATAAATCCTGATTCACACTCCCAAAGGCCTCCTATTACAACTATAATGAACAGATATTATGCAGTGGCATGTGTAACCTGCAGATGTTAATGCTTTATACTAATGATGTCAGCAATTTTCTTGTGAATTTGTATTTTACTACTGCAGTTAAATGACCTAAATATCCACAGCACTTCCATGAGTTTCGTTCTGCATACTAACACAGAGCGGGAAGAAAGAGAAGACTGGCTGCTTGTGCTGGGACTTGGCAAAGATCTAAGCACGTTAATAAGAGAGGAGCAGGGACCTGGAGCCTCACCCAGATGATGTCTCCACGTTGAGCTCTAGCATATTCACAAGAAAATGCAGCATGCAAGCCCATCTTCCCAAGAAGGAAGATCGCACATGGGTATTTTTTCCTCAGACACATCTAATATTTCTTTAAGAGTCAGAACATAAAAATAACACTTAGTATTCCTGCGTTGCCTCTCCTCCTTGAGTTCCAATTGTATTTTCTCAAAAACTTGGACAAATGTTTTTGTTATGACACCTTTGCTTAGCTACAATGATTTCCAGCTATTTAATAGGGAAGAAATGCCACATACCATTATAGTCTAGGGACTCCAACGTCCAGTGTACTTACTGCCTAGGGAATAATCAATGCTTTGGCTGTATAGATGCATATGCAAAAACTCTTTATTTGGAAAGAAAAGGCATTCTAATTGATTAGACAACTGGTTATTTTGAAAAGAAGTGAAATTTAAGCAACCTCTTTCAAATTAGGTTTTGAGTCCTAATGGGACAATTTATAGCTTTTTATAGGCCTTTTGGCAGACTGTAATCCAGAAGAAGTGCTCCCCAGGAACTACAAGCAGACATCAAGTTTGGGCATCCATAACAATAATGAACTGGTCACAGGCCATAAGGCAGGGTCACCTTACCCTGAGTGGCCAAGTTATGCCAAATAATCAGAGCAGATGTCTCATCCCTATCTAATTCATAGTTATCCAAAATCCCCAGCACTGAGTAAGAGTGGAGAAGGATATTCTAGAGAAAAACTTCCCAATATAAATTCACATCTGTGACTGGCACTCGTCCCCCTCCCCATTTTCATTGTCCCCTTTTACCTTTCCATTAGGACATGATTTATGGTCCAATCCAGAGAAACATCCTGCTCAGCAAATAGCCATGGCTGCTATTCTACAAAAAAAAAAAAAAAAAAATGAGCACCACCTGACAGAACCCACTTTTGATTATGGAAGCCCATGATACCCAGACCTGGTTGGCTTCTGTGGAACATATTAATTACTCTAGCAGCTGAAAACAGCAAGTGATTAGAGCCAAAGATCACTTGTTGTTGTTGTTAAGTGCTGTTGAGTAGGCTTTGACTCATAGCAACCTTTCATAGGGTTTCCGAGGAGCAGCTGGTGGATTTGAACCTCCAACCTTGAAACTCAAAGTGACCTTGTGGTCCAGCGCATTATCCTGGAGCACCACTCCAGAGAAGCACAAAAGAAAAAGATAGCAATCAGAGAGGGCAATAAGCCAAAAGGAAAGCCAACTATATGCTGATGACACAATTATAGTGCTTGGCACATAGAAGACAACAAGAAATATTGATTCATTAAGGAAGGAAACAGGGAGAATGATGAGTGATGTTCTTTACTCTCCATCAAGCAATGGCCTCAGGTTCCCTTAGTCTGTGGTGTAGGGTAAAGGAGAAAATCCTGGCTTTAGTTTGGCCACGAATATTTGCTAACTTATATGACCTGGTGGTGTAGTGGGTTACGTATTAGGCTTCTAACCAACAGTCAACAACTCAAATCTACCAACTGCTCCATAAAAGAAAAATGAGGCTTTCTGCTCCCATCAAGATTTACAGCCTCAGCAATCAGAAAGCACAAAAAAATACCAAAATACATACCCATGTGAGTATTAAGGCCACAGATAACCCCTGAAGATGCCAAAAAAAAAACAGAAGCAGATGACCCTATCTGCACATGTCCAGAAATGAGATAAACTGACTGAGGCAAATGAGCTGGAAGGAGACCTAC
>NW_006408652.1:6045079-6046426 GCF_000296735.1 Chrysochloris asiatica | reverse complement strand
CAGAAAGGCTGTATCAGGCTACTATGAGTTGGGATCTTTTCATGACACACCATCACCACCCTCATTACCATATGAGCGGACTCTCCAGCTTTCAGTCTTTTACTCATCTGTAAAATGGGATGAAAAGGTAAGGCATGTATTGCCTAGCTCCCCTGTGTTTATGTATGTGCAGGTGTGCTTGTACACACATGAATACGCAGTAAGATGTAGTGTTACCTGCCTCATAAACTATGTGATACACAATGCAACATCTTTCTTCTTTTCAACATTTCTTTCTCTCTTTCAGGATTGATTTAGATCAAGTCACACCATGCCAGTTTTTTTTCTGAATTTAGACATTTTCTAGCAATACCTAGTGCTAAGAAATCCTGCCTTTTATCTCAAGAGGCTAAGATGAGTAAGAAATGTGTCAAACTGAGATACTTTCCCACAGTTAAAATGAGGTGCTAAGGTTAAAAATATAATTCATAGATTAATTGGATCAGGTGGATCAATAAAATGACTCTTACATTAGACAGTAAGTTTTAGTGAGACAAAGGAAAAGTCTAAATCCACGCCAGCCTAGAATATTATCAGGTGTGTTAGGATCATGCCCCAAGAAATCAATTATTTTGTAACAGCCTTGAAATATGGGTCTTTGCTGTTTTTTAAGCTCTGGTGAAGGAAGTGGTACTGAAAAGCTGTTGGGTTGAACAGAATACTTAGCTTTGCTTGCAAAAAAATCATTGAGCAATATCTGCAAGCTCAAAGGCATGTGTGAATAATTGCTTCAGATGGATTTTATTATGGAATTCTAAAAACATGTTTTAATCATACCGGGCTTACTTTGAAATGTGTAAGTTTATAAAAATGGAGTAATGTCTAAACATGCAAACTAAATAAGTTGTTAACTTTTTAAAATGTAGATGTCACTGTTATTTATCATTTGAAAAGAAGAGCATTCTATGTGTAGTCAATTGCTCATATATGAGGGGGCTTCAAAAAGTTTGTTGTTGTTGTTATGTGCCATCGAGTCGGTTCCGACCCATAGCGACCCTGTATAGAGTTTCCGAGGGTGTAAATCTTTACGGGAGTAGAAAGCCTCATCTTTCTCCCACGGTGCAGCTGGTAGTTTCGAACCACTGACCTTAAGGTTCGCAGCCCGATTCGTAACCACTACACTACCAGAGCTCCTTAGAAATATGGAATTAAAAGATAATGGACCACCACTGAATAGTTTTCATGTTGTTTAAAAGGGTCTGGTGAAAGGAAATGGGGATAAGATTCTTATGATTCAATAGTGAGTAATTGTTATCATGACTAATTGCGACTGTCACAATTGTAAAGGTAGAAGTTTTGTAACAAAAA
>NW_006408652.1:6042491-6044624 GCF_000296735.1 Chrysochloris asiatica | reverse complement strand
AAAAAAAAAAAAAAAGAACTGAATGAGATACAAATTAAATATGGAGTTTAGTCAATAATGATGTATCAAGATTGATTCATTAGTTGTGACATATGTACCATAGTAATGTAAGATATTAACAATAAGACAAATCGTATGGTGGACTATACAAAAGCTCTCAGCACTATCTTTACAACATTTCTGTAAGTATAAAATTATTTAAAAGTTTATTTAAATAAAAAATGGATAGTAAAAAAAAAAGTGATAATGGAATTTTCCCACAAACTTTCTGAAAGGCCCTCATACATATTGCTTGAATGCAATATATATTTTTCTATTTAAAAATCTCCTTGAAATAAGCTTATTTGTGTTAACACTTTTTCTTTTTCCCTTTAACAATCTTGTCAGGCATTTGTCCATTTTACTAGTCTTTTTAAGAAAATTAACATTTGAGTAAGATGATTTACTGATATAACCAGAAAACTGTTCTGTATTTCATTAATATCTGTAACTTATATAGTTCCCTTTCTCCTGTTTTGAGTTTTAGTCTTATTTTTCTGTATTCCTGAATTCAATGCAACACCTTAAGTCTCAGTACTTTTGGTTGTGGCATTGTGGGTTAATGTGCCAGACTGCAAAGCCATTTGAACTGCAAGGTCGGTGGTTCAAGCTCACCAGCTGCTCCTTGGAAACCCTATACAGGGTCACTATGGGTTGGAACCGACTCAATGGCACTTAACAACAACATACACCTTAAGGACTCCTGGTGTGGCACTGTAGGATCAGCACTGGACTGTGAACCACAACATTGGCAGTTCAAACCCATCAGCTATTCCTTGGAAACCGTACACACGTTCTCTATAATTCGGGACTGACTTGATGGTACTTAACAAAAACATACACCTAAATCATACAAATTTCCATCTCTATTCCACTTTAGCTGTAGCCTTCATATTTTAACTACATGTTTGCCTTATCATTTAGCCATCAATCATAATTTTCATTGGGTTTTCTTCTTTGACCCAAGAGTCATTGAAAAGTCTCATTTTTATTGTTGAATTTATAAGAAACTGATGCTGTTATCTCTCTTTTTGCTCATTCTTCTATTTTCTTCTTTTGTAGTCACTTGTAGAATTGGAATCTGCATATACAAATCCATTGGTATTTGTTCAGACTGCTTTTGAAGCTAATCCAACATCAATTGTTTGGAAAATATTTCATGGGTGTTTGAAAAAGACATATCTTCTATTGTCATTATTAAGTGCCAGTGAGTTGGTTCTAACTCATATTGACTTTGTCTAGGGTTTCCAAGGAGCAGCTGGTGGGTTGGAATCACCAAACCTTGTGGTTAGCGGTCCAGTGCTTATGGCAGTGCCATGCTGTGCATCCTCTATTGGTTGAGCAAAATGCTCTAAATCCGGTCATTACATCCAGCTTGCTTATTGGCTTGATCCAATTATCTATATCCATATTATTTTTCCCCAATGATTCATTATGACTTTGGAGTTTTCTTTTACCTTTTTGAACATTTTAAATATACTTGTTTTATGGTCTTTTTCAGATGTTTATGTTCTCAGCATTTTTGGAGGTATTAAAATCTCTACTTTGTAATATCAACTGACTCTTACCCATAGTGGTTGGTTTTATCATATGATTTGTAATTTCTTTTTTATGTGAGCTACCTTATTCTCCGTGATGCATAATTTGTTTTGTGGTTTGTTTGTTTGCTTGTTTTCATTGAGTTGCATGTGCCTTGAGTTGCAAAAGAATCGTTATAATATGATTTTTGTATTTCCTTTTTGAGAAAGTACCTATAAGGATTTCGACAGCACTTGACATATTTTATCCTTTCTTTTGAGTGCTTGTAGGAATAACCGTTACAAGTAGTATAAGATTAAATCCATGCCTATATGTGTCACAAGTATGGAGTTTTTCATGAGTGATTTTTCTCTTTTCACACACTAAGATCAGGCAGAGAAAACAGGGAGTTTCCTTGTACTTTCAAGGTTAATAAATAAAATGTTTACAGTTCCTTTCAGAAAACTTTTCATTGAAGTTTAACATATATAGAGAGAGAGAGCAAAGCAATTACCATAAGTATTGTTGTTGTTGTTATGTGCCATCGAGTCGGTTCCGACCCATAGCGACCCTGTA
>NW_006408652.1:6031489-6032453 GCF_000296735.1 Chrysochloris asiatica | reverse complement strand
ACAGGGTAGGGAATAGACACAGGATAGTTTGGGTTCTGGGGAGGGGACAACATACAAGAAGATGGAGGGGAATGGAAGAACAAAGCGGATGGGAGAACAATTAGGCAGGTTTGCATGGCCTAAGTGGGACAGAGGTAAAGAATGATGTATGAAAAAAAAAAAATGAATGATATATGCACAACCTTGGAACAACATGGCTCTGGGATGCAGGAATTGAGTGAGACATGGTTGGAATGGGGAAAGGTGGGGGGAAATAATGTTAAGATGCTTGGCTGTCTTTTGAATCTTGGTTTCCCTTGCATACCATTATAAAACAGACACTGGAGTGGGAGAGAAAGAAATATCCAGAAATATTACCATAGAAAGCTTGTAAGTATGTCTCCTGCCTATAACTGATTGGAATATCTAAAATGGGGCTACAATGTGCCCAGTGAAGGAGACTTCATGTGGAGCCTCTGCATTACATAAGACTATAGGTGAAATCCAGAACAGCATCCAGAATCTTCAGTGGTGAGAAATTTCCACTTGAAAGGACGGGCAGACCAGCCTGGAGAGGTTAGAAGAACAGAAGATACTTCTTGAAAGAAAGACCGACAGGAAAAATACAAAACAATATAGGCAGACTGACTGATTACTACAAGAAGAAGCAAGTTGCTCACCCAGGAGACATCAAGGCAAGTGGTCGGGTCCCCTCAGAGCAAACCCCCTTCCAAGACTAAGACTCAATGGGAATACATGCTCTGATTGGTGACCACATTTGTCACCCATAAGGGGAAGTGAGGGGAAAACAGCAATGAAGCTGCGAGCTAAGCGCTACAACATTCAATAGACTCCTGTGAACCCGGATGGAGACCTGGTTGGCCAGCAGTGTGGCAAGACCTGGGGACTTTTTAGCCCAAAGTCAGTGACATAGCAGCAGAGGACTAAAGTGGAGAGTGCAGCGTCCAGCTGATAAGAAGAGAGG
>NW_006408652.1:6030852-6031389 GCF_000296735.1 Chrysochloris asiatica | reverse complement strand
CTGACCTTAAGGTTCGCAGCCCGATTCGTAACCACTACGCTACCAGAGCTCCTTATAGAGTTTGAAAAAGTTTTATAAATTTCTCTTGCATTATCAGCACTCAAATAATCTACACACATCCCAGAGGGCCCCTTCATGACTTCTTCAGTCACTATCTTCCCACCATCATAGTTAACCAGTAGCTTGACTTTTACCTAAGTGGTATCATATAGTATGTACTCTTTGTGGCTGGCCTCCCCCCACCCAACCCCTGCCCACACTCAACATTATCTTTCTGTGTCCTCTATGGTTTGACATGCAGTTAGATTTCATCAGCTCTCATGTTGCACTGTATTTATCCATTCTACTATTGATAGTAGATGTTCAATCATTTCAAGAGATAGCATATGATCAAGGACCAATAATACTGAAGAAAATTTTGAAGTTGCACTGAAAGAACTGACAAAAAACTAGTCTCTAGAGAACAAAAAAGATGGAGGATCGGGTCGACGTGTAGCAGAGCGCTCCGCCAACAACAACACAGAATACCCGACCAAG
>NW_006408652.1:6024999-6027965 GCF_000296735.1 Chrysochloris asiatica | reverse complement strand
GTAAAGGCAGAAGTTTTGTAACAGAAGAGTGGTTAATCTTACAGTCCAGAAACAGAGGACCCTAGGACCATCAAGAGAGGAACACACAAATAGAATGTGGGACCTTATTCAGAGAAGCAGCAGCACCAGAGATGGAGGCAGAGATGAGGGCATGGAGAGGGGGAGAGGCTGAGGACTCTAGATTCATCAACTAAGAAGAGAAGGGCTAAGAACTGGTGGCCAGGAGCAGACTTACAGAATGTGCCCTTTTGGGCATGTAAATTATTATATATGCCTGAGTGGGTTTTTTTGTTTGTGTGTTTTTTAAAAAAGCTAAAGTGGATAGAAATACTTTTAACTGATGGTATATGGAGGGGATTATAATCAATGTAATGAAACAAGTTACATGAATTGTTGCATCAACAATCATTGCCCATGGAAGTAGTAGTCAAGAAATCAAAAGACAGATTGCAATAGGTAAATCTGAACCACAAGACCGCTTTAAAGAGCAAAGATAGTGGACTAAGGTGTGCCTGACCCAAGGCATGATATTTTCATTGGCCTCATATGCATGTGAAAGTTGGACAATGAATATGGAAGAACTGATGCATTTGAATGAAGGTTTTGCAGAAGAATATTAAAAGTACCATGATAGAGGCGGGGATTGATGGCAGCTAGGGTGGAGGTCCAGTGAAGTTTGCCATCAGTAATACCACAGAATACCAGGCAAAGCAGATCCAGGACAGAGCTCCAAAACTTGGAACCACAGAGATAGGAATATTTTTAAAGTTTGAAGGTTTAATTATAGCTTGTGGAACTTGAAGCTGAAGTAAAAATCACATACTTTTGAATCTTCCAGGCTCAGAGGCCCAGAGCCGACATCTTGGGTGAAACCAAACGGCAAGACCAAGTGGGGGAACAGAAACACCATAGAAAAACGCTGCTGGAACCTTGGAGCAAAGGTGGACAATACACTTTGTCAGTTTTACTTTGTTCCGATTTTCTTTATTTTTTTGGTATCTGGTCATTGGTGCGCCCACTGTTTGCGCACCTGCATTCTGGTGACTAGAGGGGGAGCCTGACTGAATGGACACACCTCACCTTCACCACTGGTGGGTTCTTCTGCCACGCATGCACACAGATACTCAGCCCAAGAGCAGGCCCTGAACATGTTCTGTTTGTTTGTTTTTGTTTCATTTTTTAATCTGGGAAAGGGCAGGACAGGGCTGTAGAGAGGGAAAGAGAGTTTAAAAACAAAACAGGCCGAAATTAAATTAGAGCCTGAGGTATAGCATAACAACCAACACTGGCATCTTGAAATCTCTCAGGCAGCTTTGAAAGCAAGAAGCTGAAGAGAGGACATTAAAGCCATACTCATATTGTTGTTGTTGTTGTTAGGTGCCATTGAGTCGGTATCAACCCATAACGACCTTATGCACGGCTGAACAAAACACTGCCCAATCCTGGGCAAACCTCACTATTGTTGCCATGTTTAAGTCCATCGATGCTGCCACCTGGCCAATCTATCTCATTGGGGGTCTTCCATTTCTAATTGAAAATTTTTAATTTTTAATTTCTGCTTTCATAATTAGATCTCTAAGCACTCTAAGTGTCTCTGTATAGGGTTTCTGAGGAGCCGCAGATGAGTTTGAACCGCCAACCTTGTGGTTCAAATTGACTTTGCAGTCCAGCGCATTAACCCACAGTGCTACACCAGGACCCCAGTAGTCCCCGGCAAACTGGAATGGTTTTTCAGTGGTTCCCTTAACCTCTTCATTTGGAGAATGTCTTCAGAATGAAGCAACTGGATGCTAAACCTAACCACCCATTTGGAATGCATTCTTTAGATAAGCAGGGTGGGGTGAAGTAGGGCAGGGGTTTTATCCGTTGTTGTTGTTAGGTGCCATCCAGTCAGTGCCAACTCATAGCGACCCTATGTACAGCAGAACGAAACACTGCCCCATCCTGGCCAACCTTAGTACTGTTGCCACGCTTGAGTCCATCGATGCAGCCACTTGGCCAATCCATCTCACTGGGGGGTCTTCCTTTTTTTCTCTGACCCTCTTCCCTACCAAATATGATATGCTTCTCCAGCAACTGGTCCCTCCTTACAATATGTCCGAAGTATGAGACCTGACAACAACAACAACAATGAGAGACGAAGTTAGGCCATCTTGGCCTCCAAGGAGCACTCTGGCTGCACTTCTTCCAAAAAGGATCTATTGGTTCTTTTGGCAGCCCATGGCACTTTTAATACCTACATAACAGACTCCTGGTGTGGAGCTGTAGGATCAGCTCTGTTCAAACCCACCCCTTGCTCTTCAGAAACCCTGTACAGGTTTGCTATGAGTTGGAACGGACTCAACAGCACTTAGAAACCACAACACCTACATAATATCTTCAATTTTGCCTCTTGGCAGGCAAAGCCTAAAATATTAACTTTTTGGCACTTTACAGAAAATATTTGCCAACCTCTGATCTATTTGATTTTTTATGCTACTATCACAGGGCTTAAAAATTAATAGAGTTTTGTAATAAATAGATACCCAGTAGGGTGAATTCACCTCATTTTTTAAAATTCTTTTGCCTGTTCTTTCTCTGTTATTTTTAACAATTTTAGAATCAGCTTTTCAAGTTCCATGAAAAAAACTCCAATAATGTTAGGAATTTGGTTGAACTGCCGTCAAGTCAATTCTAACCCATATCGACCCTGTATAGGGTTTCCGAGGGCCGGGAGGCTAGTGAGCTTGAACTGCTGAGCTTGCGGGTCAAACCAACCTTGCGGTCCAGCTCATTAACCCACAGCACCACACCAGAACTCCACATATTTGCGTGAAATTTTTTTTCATGTTTTATTATGAATTATATGATAGTTTACATGAGAGAACTTTAGTTTTACATTCATTCCACCGTATATCGTTTCATTGCCATGGTTCCAATCCCCTCCATGCATCATCAACCGACCAAAGGGTATACCCTATAAACCC
>NW_006408652.1:6024092-6024498 GCF_000296735.1 Chrysochloris asiatica | reverse complement strand
AGGTCAAGTTCATCAAATTATATCAGATCACTCTTTTTTTTTCCTCTTCTTTCTTCTCCTGGTTGAGTTCTGATCACGTGGTACCATCTGCAAGTGTGGGTGATCTTGTGCATATGCCCATTCTTCCTATCAGCTGGTAGCTTCACTCTCCACTCTAGTCCTCTGTGGCCACACCGCTGACTCTGGGTTGGGTGAAATTTGTCACTTTTTTAATACTGAATTTTCCTAAACATGAATGTGGTAGACCTCACCATTCATTTAGGTCTTTTCCCTTGACCCTCCACAAGAACTTTTTAAAGTGTTGAAGAGCAAAGATGTCAGCTTGAGGACTAAGGTGCGCCTGACCCAAGCCTTGGTATTTTCAATAACCTCATATGCATGTGAATGCTGGACAGTGAATAAGGAA
>NW_006408652.1:5990745-6020611 GCF_000296735.1 Chrysochloris asiatica | reverse complement strand
ACTAAAGTGGAGAGTGCAGCGTCCAGCTGATAAGAAGAGAGGGCATATGCACAAGAACACCCACACTTGCAGATAATACCCACTTATCCTGGCTTCAATGACTGGATGATCAGAGCTCAACCAGAAGAAGAAAGAAGAGGAAAAAAAGAGTAACCTGATACAATTTGATGAACTTGACCTGCTCTTTTGAATGAAGTAGTTCAAAAAGAGGGAACGAATCTTTATAGCAAGGATGATTCCCACCCCCTCCATACACAGAGTAGACAGGGATGGGCAACTTGGACATTGTCTACCCAAAGTGGGGGGAGGGGAGCCTACAAAGGCAAGAAGTGACTGGCTTACAAGCCTTCAAGAGGGAACCTGGATCCAGAGGGCGTGGAGAAGGTAGAATCTCCACTGAGTAGTATCCAATCTGTCTAGGCGGGGCTGATGAAAGGAAATGCGACAGGTCTCTTGGCATACAATAGTGAATAATTTTTATCAGGACTGATTGTGAGGGTTGGAAATGTAAACGTAGACGTTTTATAGCAAGGAGGGAAGTGATTATCTTTACAGTCTAGGAGCAGAGGTCCCTGGGACCATCAAGGGAAAAGAGCGGAGAGTCAGACCCTACCCAGAGAAGCAGTGATGCAAGAAATGGAGGCAGAGACGATGACATGGAGAGATGGAGCAGCTGGGGACTTTAGACCCAGAGGGGAAGAGAGGCTGTGTGCTGATGACCAGCCCTTTGGTTGGTTGATGATGCATGGAGAGGATTGTAACCATGGCAATGAAACGACATACAATAGGATGAATGTAAAGCTAATGTTCTCCCATGTAAACTATCACATAATTCACAACAAAACATTAAAAAAAAAAAAAACCCAGATAATTTCTAATTTGGGGCATGTCTTTTTGTAAACATAATAATGACAACACAACAACAACAACAAAAAGAAAACCAAATCTACTGTCATTGAGTCCATTCCACCTCATAGCGATTCTATAGTAAGGACAGAGTAGAACCTCACCATAGGGTTTCCTAGGCTGTAAAGATTTACACCCTCGGAAACCCTGTACAGGGTCGCTATGGGTCGGACCTGACTCGATGGCACTTAACAACAACAACAATACTAATGGAAGCAGACTGCCACATATTATATGTTCTGTGACACGGCTGATAAATTTGAACTGCTAACCTTATGGTTAGCACCTAAGCACTTTACCACAGCACCATCAAATCTCCTTCAGTATGTATTGTTTTATATGCAAGTCAAAATACTAAACCCACTGCCATTGAGTCAATTCTGATCCATAGCACCCATACACAGGGTTTCCCAGACTGTAAATCTTTATGGGGCAGATAGCCTCATCTTTCTCCAATTGAGAAGCTGGTGGGTTTGAACTGAGTACCCTGTGGTTAGCAGTGCAGTGCTTATACTATAGCACCACTTATACAGTTTTTAATATGTGCTGCTGCAGCATGCTGTAAAGTCGGTTCTGATAGCAATACAGTATTGGGTTTCCAAGGCTGCAAATCTTTACGAGATCAGGAAGCCTCATCTTTCTCACAGAGATGGATTCAAACTGCTGACCTTGGGGTTAGCACGCCAATGCATAAGTCATTATGCTACAAGAGTTCTTTAGTCTTATACACATATACATATATGTTGTTAAGTGCCACTGGGAAGTAGTGGAGGGTGCTGTTGGATCGGCACAGAATTTCTAACCACAAGGTTGGTGGTTCAAATCCACCAACCACTCCTCAGAAACACTATACAGGATCACTGTGAGTCAGAATCGGTTTCACAGCACTTAACACCATATATAAATACATATATATAAATAGATACACTCACACATGCATTTACACATGAGGGTAAATCTAAAACTGTTGTTTAAAAGATCATTGCTCCCTCTTGAAAGCTTGTAAGCCAGTCACTTCTTGCCTTTATAGCCCCCCTCCACCTAACAGCAACCCTGTATAAGGTTTTTGAGGAGCAGTTGGTGGGTTTGAACTGCCAATTTTGTGGTTCACAGTCCAATACTGCTCCTACAGTGCCAAACCAGGAGTCCATATGCATGTGAAAATTGGACAATGTGATCATAATAATATTTTGCTGTTGTTAAGCACTGTCTAGTCAGTTCCGACTCATAGCAAGCCTGTGTAGAGTTGCCAAGGAGTGTCTGATGGATTTGAACCACCAACTTTGCGTATCCTACAGCTCCACACCAGGACTCCAAAGCCTAATCTTTCTCCTACAGAGTGGCTGGTGAATTCAAACTGCCAACCCTGCGGTTAACAGCCCAGCTATGCACCCAGAGTTCCCTATGTTCTATTTACCCACCCAAACTACAATGGTGATGGTTGTTATTGTTTTTAATTGGTCTCTTGTCAATTCAGACTCACAGCAGCCTTCCTGTAAATCTTTGCAGGAACAGAAAGCCTCATCTTTTTTCCCATAGAGCCACTTGTGGTCTCAAATCGCCAACCTTGTGGTCCGCAGAACAGTGCTTATCCTACAGAGCCACCGTGCTCAGTAATATTTTGCACATATAAAACTACATCTTTGTCAGATTATCTGTGTGTGTTGAGGATTAGACTGTCCATATATGCATAGTCCACCATGTGCCCTGTTTCTCTTCAGCCCTAAACCCTTCCCTAGTTCTTTCCCTGACTGGGTAGATTTGCTTACTCTCACCCCTATGTTTTCATCGCAGAACAAACATCCTTCTGTTGTGGTCATAATCCCATTCCCACAATGATCCCTGCCCATACTAGACTGTGAATACTTTAAGGACACCAGCTGTGAATTCTTACAAATAGTGGGGTCTGAAAACTGGAGCCAGAATGATGCATACACTGAAAAGGCAAAGATCTCCCAAATTCTACCTTGATCATACTATTTGTCAACTGTCCTGGGGAAAGTTGTGAGGAGTATTTTGTCCAACACAACAAATAAAGTCTGAGCAAGTTTTAGATCTGAATAGACATTCCTGCATTTGATATGTATTACAAAAAAATGAAATTTTCCAAATCACATAAAACCTCTGAATCAATATGCTGTCACTAAACGACACTACTTCCCTGAGTATAGGCAGTGGCTACCTTCAGCTCTCCACACTTGTGCAGATAAGCCTGAGAAGAAACACAAAGAATCCCACTGCCATAGTAGGAAGAGTATTTATCTAAATGAACTGCTTTCTATAGAAGTACACTTTTCTAGTCATGGCCATAAAATCTTAGGGCCAAAGGAGCATTGTGGTTATTTCACTGCTCTGTTGATGCTCTAAAATCAGGAGATCATTGAACATCAGCACAAATCAAACCCTATGTTGCACCAGTGCTAATAAACTATACAGCAAGTAAATCACGATTAGCCCCGCAAAAAGCGTAAACTGCTACGTGAATGGCAACCATGTACTTTCCACATTAACCTTGGCTCATGACAGCTTAAAGATGCGTATCAGCAATACTCATCCAGGCATTAACAATGATGGTAATAAATTTAACACAAAAATACCTTTAAGGAAAGACAGGCCTGTCCCTAAGGAATACTAACAGTCAGTTGGACATTGGAGCCTGTAGGCGCTATTCCAAGGTGACTGACACTGATGTTATTATAGGTCAGACCATTAGGAAGAACTAAGGGATATCCTATCAAGGTAAAACAGTATGGTTTGTGAGGAAGGGATGCTCACATGATCTAACTGAAAGCTCCATGAGAACAGGAGGGGGCATGTTTGTCATATTCATTACAGGATTACCCAGTACCTAGTACAGTGGCACAGAGGGTTAAGTATTGGGCTGATAACCAAACCCACCAGCTGCTCAATGGGAGAAAGATGTGGCAGTCTACTTCTGTAAAGATTTACAGACTTGCAAACCCTATGGAGCAGTTTATAGGCTAGTGCATGGCAGACACTCAGTCCACAGTATATGAATTTGAGAAGGAATCCTTTCCAGAATAACCAGAGACTGAGTGAAGAAAAGTTGGACACAATTCACAACTGCTTTAAAAACTGAGGACATCAAATAACCGTGGAAGGAAATTCAATTTGGCCTATCCAAGTCCAACATACCCCTGGTTACCTACTGCTTTGCAGTTTTAAAGTCCTTGATGGTCCAGTATCTCAAGGGTACCTTACAACAGCCCCAATTTAACTGTCTGGGAATGGAATGTCATGAATATTTTCTTGGGAATTCTACAACCAAAAAAAATTTTTTTTCAATAGTACACATAACCCCACCTAAAAAACAACCACCTATGTGCTCCAGAGAGCAAATACCCTTTGTTCAGAATGTTCTCTCCCCACCTCCCCCATGGCCTGGAAAGTAACATATGGAAAGTCATACCTAGCTAAACCTTGCTCTTATGTGTCTTTGTAGTACAGAGTTTAAAGGAAAGATGTTTGATGTTCTTCATGAAGAACACTTGGAAACATTTAAAAGCCTTCAAGGAGAGATGGTTGGAACAATGGGCAGAGATCCTCTCCCTTCGTAATGAGTGAACACCAGAAGAGAAATGGGAAACTCCTTGTTCATGGGAGGTTAGGTGAAAACATGACAACTTCCATGTTTGAATCCATCATTCACTCATTTTTAGAATTTTCTGATTTGAATTTCCAATAAGCCTCTTCTGCCTCCGCACCATATTTCTGCTTTCTCATACTTGCCAAGAAAGTTTTCCTCAACTTGCTCTCCAGAAATATCCAGGTTAAGTTCATAATTTTCTCCTAGCTCCTAAAAGGGAAGGGAGATGAGTAGTTTCCAGTACCAATGTGGTCAGTTTATCAGGTTAAACTAATGTAGGCTTTACTTCCATTCTTGTTATAGTGTGGATCCTGCTATAGTGAATTGTGTTAGCACTGAACATCTGACAGTCTCCCCAGCTGGCCTTGCTGACATGAGTGATTCCCATAGAATTTAAGTGTGTACATATTTGGGACCCTGGTGGGAAAATGTTTTGTTGGTATAATACTGAACACCATATAACATAAAAAAAATAAAAGGTGGTTCCACTGTAACTTCATAACCATCAACTTCAAATGGGTCCTTGGTACTGGCAAGCAAGGCTGCCATATCCCTTTATTCAACTTTTGTATTCTCCACAATGTTGATTTCCAACATCTTCCATGTTACTAAACTCACAAACCCCCCTACCACCACCACCTGTCCCTCTCATAGATGACCTCACTTCCTACTTTACAGAGAAAATAGAAGCCATTGGGATGGGAGTAGGCTCATCTTCCTTCTACCATACTCACATTCATACCCACTCCATATTCTAGTCCTTCCACTTTACCGTTAGAAGAGTGGCTCTGGTGGCACAGTGGTTAAAACACTCAACTTCTAACTGCAAGAAAGTGAGGCTTCTATAAAGATTACAGTCTTGGGAACTCTATGGTGCACTTACACTCTGTCTTATTGAGTCACTATAAGTTGGACTCAACTGCAACCGGTTTTCTTGCTGGTTTTATATGTAATATTGGGGGAGATGACAAATCTCTCCAACTGTGTTAGGGGATCATCTTTCCAGTAAGTCCTCCAACTTACAGAAGCAAATCTCCCTTCTCTCTTTAGCATATTCGTTCTCTTTTCGACTGGTTGTTTCTACTAGCTTTAATTATACTCAAAACTTCACTGAGCACTATGACCCTTCTAAGTATTATTCTGTCTTTCTCCTTTCATAGCCAAATGTCTTGTAATGTTTCTTATTGGGTTTATTTGTTGTTCATCTGAGAAGATAGTATATGATTTTACTGGGTCACAAACTGTTCCCCATATAAAATATAACTTATGGCATTTTAACATTTTTACCTAGTCTAAGAAAACAAATAAATAAATCTCTTAATGACAAGTTCATGAGTTTTATTTCATAGCATATCAAGGATAATATTTACTGCTGTATTATGTGAGACAAGCATCGATTTAGAAAAGAAATAGATATAATTTGATTAGAATGTTATTGAACTGCAAAAAGTCTTTGGTCTTCTAGTTTAAATAATGATTAAAAAATCAATAGATACATCCTTGAAATTTTTTCTTGTCATTTTTGAAGGTGACCACTCTAGTAGACTAGAATGCTAAGAGAACGATAAGATTCATTACTCAGTATGAATCAAAAAATAATTAAAATTAATACCTTAACATAAAAATTTCAAAATTATTGTAGTTAAGTAACAAAAAACTGTAACTCCGTACATTCTTCCTGACTCAGGTATTTAATATTTCTATCTGTGTACTATATTTTGAGATACCCAGTTTGACTTGGTATGCATAATGTAAACAATCTGATCTCTATTTGTTATGAAATAAAAGATGCTAAAGGACAACAAGCTTTCTACTGCCAATAAGTGTATATGCATTCTGACAAAGGTCTACAATCAATCTACAAAGGACTACTTGCAAGCTAGATGAAAGTATTATCTACCCAAAGCTGTAGATGAGAATGCAACTTCTATGACATATAAAACTAAGGTCATCAAGACCATAGTCTTTATTAAATTTCTCTATTGAAGTCAACTGCCTGACCCTCTCTTAGACTAAAACTCAAAGGGAACACATGAGCAGGTGTGTAAGCTTGCTGGTGACCACATTGGGCTACTGGTGAGTGGAAGAGGGGGAAAGGCAGCAATGAAGAAACCAGCTGAGTTCAATGATGTTCCATAGACTTCAGTTGACCTGGAGATGAAAGAGAAGAGGTCCAAAGTATGGTGAGACCTGGGGACACCTAAGCCCATGGACAAGGACATAGCCACAGAGGGCTAGAGCTGAGAGTGAAGCATCCAACTGGTATGAAGTGAGGGGAGACGCACAAGAACACCCAAACTTGCAGGTAGTACCCATTTGACCTAGCCTCAATGGCTTGATAATCAGAACCCGAGTAGAGAAAGATAAAAATAAACAAAACAATTTTTGATAAAGGAAACGAGGGTAAATTGCTACAATTTGATGAACGTGACCCATGCTCATGGAGGTTGTTGTTGTTTGCTGTTAGGTGCCATCGAGTTGGTACTGACTCATAATGACCCTATGCACAGCAGAAGGAAACACTGCCCGATCCTGGGCCAGCCTCACAATTGTTGCCATGCTTGAGTCCATCGATGCTGCTACTTGGCCAGTCCATCTCATTGGGGGTCTTCCTCTTTTTTTCTGACCCTCAATCTTACCAAACATGATATCCTTCTCCAGTGACTGGTTCCTCATAGTAGTAGCTCAAAATACCAGCTGAGAGGGAAGGAGTCTTCACATCAAGTATCAATGTTATCCCCTCTATATTCAGGGTAGATAGGGATGGGCAACTTAGACATTGACTACCTAAAATGAGGGGGTGATAAAGGCTCGAAGTGACTGGCTTACAAGGTTTCAAGATGGAGTTTAGTTTAACAGTGGGTCAGGGGCAGAATATAGAGTCCCCACTGAATTGTTTGGGTCTGGTAAAAAGAGGTGGGAATAAAATTCTTAAGATTCAATAGTGAGTAATTGTTATCATGACTAATTGTGACTGTCACAATTGTAAAGGTAGAAGTTTTGTAATAAAAACGGGGAAGTAGTTAATCTTACAGTCCAGAAACAGAGGACCCTAGGACCATCAAGGAAGAAGATCACAAGTGGAATGAGGGACCTTATCCAGATAGGCAGCGACTCCATAGATGGGGACATGGAGAGAGGGAGCAGCTGAGGATTCCGGATTCATGGGAAGAGAGGGACTGAGAGCTGGTGGCCAGGAGGCAGGCTTACAGAATGTGCCCTTTGGTGGTTTAAATTATTATATATGTCTGAGTGTTTAAAAAAAAAAGAGAGAGCGCTAAAATGAACAGAGGGGAAATAGAAAAAAATAACTGATGGTACATGGAGGAGATTATAATCAGAGTAATGAAACAAAGTATATGATTTGTTGAATGTAAAACTGATGATCTGCCCTGAAAACTTTCACTCAATTCACAATAAAAACTTAAAAACATAAATAAATAAAATCAACTGCTTGGAAAAAATGAAATCTTTCTAGTATAAGGAAAATGTAATTGAGTATATCTTTCTCTTGATCCTTTTTTTAATCGCCTCAACTTTTCATATTATGATTTGCCAGATAAAATAATGTTGTTGTTGTTGTTAAGTGCCATGGAGTCGTTTCTGACCCATACTGACCCTGTATAGGGTTTCCAAGGCTGTAAATCTTTATGGGAGCAGAACGCCTCATCTTTCTCCCGCAGAGCGGCTGGTAGTTTCGAAATGCTGGCCTTAAGGTTCGCAGCTCGATTCATAGGTCCATTTAAATAGTTAAATTTGAATTATAGAAAACAATGAATAATTTTTCAGTAGAAATATGTCCCATGCAATATTTGAAACATTCTTATACTAGAAAAGAAAGAAAGAAAAGAAAAATCCCTCATTGTTTTTCTGAAACTCAACTTTAACTGGGCCTTCTATATTTTTCTTTGCTAAATCTGGCAACCCTCCTTGCTCATGTCTGCAGTTACTGCGTTTACTGTGGGTGTTAGACCTCAGCCTTCTGCAATTCCCTTAACATTTTCCCCAGTCACAATAGCATGTACTAAACTATCTGCTGACCTCTCTCTAATTGGTATTTCTGTCTCCTTACCACTTCTTTAAATTCTAATGCCTCATTCAAGCTGCCTACAGGCATCTCACTTTCACTTCAAATCTCAAACATCAAAATGTATACTCAAGTGATGAGTTTTCAAAACCTGTCCTCCAAACAGCCATTACTGTTGCCTGCAGGCCACCACCATTACCAAGGTCCACAGGGCTTTCAGCTGACCACTTACCCAAGTGCCTCCTACTCCTAGACCATCATACCCCATCAGTTACTTAGATTGGCAGGTCCCTCCTTTGTAAGGCATCTCAACTGCATCTTTTCTACATCGCCACTCTCACCAACTCATTGCCAAACACCCCCCATAATGTACCAAGAAACTTGTTCCTCTTTGGGCACTCTTCTCTTTGTTGTTGTTGTTAGGTGCCATCGAGTTGCTTCTGACTCATGGTGACCCTGTGCCCAACATAAGGAAACTCTGCCCAGGTCTGTACCAACTCCACAATCGTTATGTTTAAGTTCGTTGTTGCAGTCACTGTGTCGATCCATCTTGTTGAGGGTCTTCCTCTTTTTCACTGGCCCTTCTCCAGGGGCTGATAGCATGCCCTTCTGATTACATGCCCAAAGTATGTGAGAAGAAGTCTTGCCATCTTTGCTTCTAAGGAGTATTCTGGCTGTACTTCTTCCAACATAGATTAGTGTTTTCTTCTGGCAGTTAACGGAATAGTCAATATTCTTCACCAACACCATAATTTAAAAGCACCAATTTTTCTCTGGTTTTATTCTTTGTCTAACTTCCACATGCACATTGTTGTTGTTAAATGACATGGAGTCCATTTCGACTCATAGCGACCCTGTATAAGGTTTCCAAGGAGCAGCTGGTGAGTTCAAACCACTGACCTTGTGGATCAAACTGACCTTGTGAACCAGTGCTTTATCCCACAGCGGGACACGTGAATATTAGGCAATTAAAAATACTTGAGTGAGGTACACCTTAGTCCTCAAGTGACATCTTTACTCATTAATACTTGAAAGAGGCCTTCTGAGGAATATTTGTCCAATATAATATATCATTTGATTTCTTGACCATGAGCATTGGTTGTGAATCCTAGAAAAATGAAGTCTTTGACAACTTCAATCTTTTCTCTATTTATCATGATGTTATTTATTGGTCCAGTGGTGAGCATTTTTGTTTACTTTACATTGACGTGCAATCCATACAGAAGGCTTTGATCTTCATCAGTAAGTGCTTCAAATCCTCTTCACTTTCTGTGAGTAAGGTTGTGTCATCTGCACATTGCAAGTTGTTAATGAGCCTCCCTCCAATTCTGATGATGTGTTCTTCTTCATACGGTCCAGCTTCTCAGATTATTTGCTCATCATACAGAATGAATAAGTATGATGAAAGAATACAACACCAATGCACACATTCCCTGATTTTAACTCACACAGTATCACTTTGTTTTGCTCCAACAACTGCCTCTTGACCCCATGTATAGGTTCCACACGAGCATAATGAAGTGTTCTGGGATTCCCATTTTCAGTAATGTTATCCAGAGTTTTGTTATGATCCCCACAATCAAATGCCTTTGCATAGTTGATAAAGCACAAGTGAACATCTTTCTGATATTCTCTGCTTTTAGTTAACGTCCATCTAACATGAGTACAGATAGCTCTCATTCCACATTTTCTTCTAAATCCGGCTTGAATTTCTGATACCTCCTTGTTGATGTACTCCTATAACCATTTTTGAATCATCCTCAGAAAATTTTACTTGCATGAGATATTAATGATATTGCGTAATAATTTATGCAATTTATTGGTCACCTTTCTTTAGAATGGGCAGAAATATGAATATCTTCCAGTTGGTTGGGAAGGTCTTCCAAATTTCCTGGCATCAGTTGAAACACTGCAGTTTGTATTTCATCAATTCCTGGACCTTTTTTTTTTTTTTTTTTCCATTCACCAAAACCTTCAGTGCTGCTTGGATTTCTTTCAATATCATCAGTTCTTGACCATGTGCTATCTCTTGAAATGGTTGAACACTCTTCTCTTAGGGAGAACTATTTATTAAAATATTCAATCTGAGCATCAAATTAAGATGATAAATTGTTGTAGGCAGTCAAGTCGATTCTAACACATAGCAACCCCATGTGACAGAGTAGAAGTAACTGCCTTGTAGTGTTTTCTTAGCTGCAGTTTTTATGGAAGCAGATAGCCAGGTCTTTTCTACTGAAAAGCTGCTGTTAAGTTTCAACTGCTGACCTATCAGTTGGCAGCCAAGAGCTGAACTCCTTGGATAGGAAGCAATGTACTGTAAATTGAGAGTAATTCTACTTGATGTTCTTCTTGTTAAGTGCCTTCGAGTCTGTTCTGACTCATAGCAACGCTGTATAGGGTTTCCCAGGAGCAGCTGGTGTGTTTGAACAGCCAACCTTGTGGTTCTCAGTCCAGTGCTGACCCTACAGCACCATACCATGAATCTCTGGCACATAGGATATCTATGAAAATTTGTAATGCAATATACATGTTGTTGTTGCTGTTGTTAAGTGCCATCAAACTGGTTCCAACTCATAGCAACCCTGTATAGGGTTTCTGTGGAGCAGCTGGTGAGTTTGAACTGTCAACCTTGCAGCGCAAACTGACCTTGAGGTTGAGTGCTTATCCTATGGTGCCACAATATACACAGATGGAAAATAATCACTGCTTATTTTACAAGTATTAACCACTGTTATATAAAAGCAGTGGAAATACGGAAGTGCCTTGTCTTCTATTTGTCTTAGTCTGGGTCCTTCTTATTCTTTGGAATTCTACTCAGATTCTTTTCTATGTGCTGCTTTTTTGGCTCTACACCAATCTACACATATTTGAGTACTGGTCCAGATATTGGGCCAAGAGTGTCTTTAGTGTCAATGTCTACAGCTATTCAAGGTGCAGTTTAAGTACAGACTTTCTGCTTCAACTACACAAAGTCAATGTTCAACTGTTTTAGTTATTTCCAGGTATATTTGATATTTAACCCAAATGCATACATATTTGTAAAATTCAGGCTTCAGTTAGAATTGAAGCTCTCATTGCCTTCAACAAACTATCTCTGAATGAATGTGTATAATATTAACTCACAACATGAGGTTTCTAGACTTTCCACGTAGAAAAATATCATACTTGAAAGCCATTTCTCTGCTGCACTCAGAAATTCTTAATTTGTTTCTCCTTTTCCACTGTCATACCTTCCCCAAGTTTGAGTGAACTGGGATGTTTAAAAGTGACCTGTCTACATCAAAATGCTGCCTATCTTACTATGTGCTTGTTCCTTAAATATTTCACATGCCAAGTAAGTTACCAGTGGAATATCTGCTTCCTCCATACAGGTCTTCACCTCCAACGTCTTGTTGTTGTTAAGTGCCATTGAGTTGCTTCTGACTCATAGTGATCCTATATAGGGTTTCTGAGGACAGGCAGTTAGCAGTCTAGTGCTTACCCTACAGTGCCACTGGCTTGGCTTCTTCCAATTAATCTTATACCACTACCAAACTGATCTTCTTAAACTTCCCTTTTCATTCCTCTACTTCCTCGGAGTTTCTGGTGACTCCCTGCTGCATTGAACCAAAGCCAAAACCAAACCCATTACCATCAAGTCAATTGATGTGTTACAGAGCAAAACAGCTCCACAGGATTTTCTTGGCGATCATCTTAACAGAAGCAGATCTCCGGGACCTGCTTCCACAGTGAAAGGTGAATTGGAATCACCATTCTTTTGGCTGGTAAACCCATTACCATCAGAGTCCATTCCAACTCTAGTGGTCCTATAGGACTCAATAGAACTGCCCCCATAGGATTTCTAAGGCTGGAAATCTTTGTAAAAGCAGAATACCACATCTTTTTTTCCCCACAGCTCTGTGGGCTGATGGATTAGAACCACTGACTTTTGATAGCAGTTGAGTCCTTATCCAATGTGCAGCCAGGGCTCCTTCTGGTTGGTAGCTGGGTGCTTAACCATTTGCACCACCCAGCGATGCTTAGAAAGTCATACCCAAATGCCTGTGCCTGGCCTTTGAAGTCTTATGTCACTAGACCCCTCTTCCTAACCCATAAATACTCTCATCCCATCTTGCCTCCATGTCTCCTCCTGTCCCTTTATCTTGTGCTCCAGACCCTTGCTGCTGCTGTCTGCTTCCTCTTCTAAAATTCCACCATTAGCCCAAACCTTATAGTGACTTGTAGCATATAGCATGTGGCTTGTCCTCTCCATTGGGACTTCGTGGAATATTACAAACTCAATATGGCCATTTTCATTGTTATATATAGCATGCTTCTTTGTAGCCATTTTACAGTTTCTCTTCCCAATCAAGCTAACAGTGTGTTCAAACTAAAGGACTGTCTTCTACTTCTTTGAGTCCCACTTAGGACAGGTCCCCACTAAATGACTGAACAAATAAGTGAGTATATGGACTTGAGGTATGTAGACCTGGGTTGGAGACTCAGTTTTACTATACACTATCTTATAATCTTTGCATTGGAATTTTGGTATTGGGGAAAAATAGTCAATGTGCCATGGACTGCCAGAAGAACACACAAATCTGTGCTGGAAGTACAGCCAGAATGCTCCTGACATGTCAGGATGGCAAGACTTCATCTCATACTTCGGACATGTTGCCAGAAGGAACCAGAGCCTGATGCAAGACAGTATGCTGGGCAAATGGGGGTTGTATGCTGTTGAGTTGGTTCAGATTCACAGTGATCCTGTGAAGGTTCCTGAGACTCTAAATCTTTATGGGAGTAGAAAGCCTCACCTTTCTCCCACAGATCAACTAGTCCAGCTCGTAATCCACTATGCTTCCAGGGTTTCTTAAAGTGGAAGGTCATTGAAAAAGAAGAAGACTGCCAACGAGATGGATTGAGACACGGTGGCAGCAACAATGAGCTCAAACTTAGCAATTGTGAGGGATGGCACAGGACTAGGTAGTGTTTCATTCTACTGTGAATAGGGTCACTACTAGTCAGAAGCTACTCAATGGTACCTAATAACAACATCTTCGGATGTCAAACATAAGTGATTTTAGACAGGATTGCCCATTGCTTTAGCTGAACAAAAGGGGAACCCATCATCCATTGTTATCAATTTATAGTAGTGCTGTAAGGATAAAATCAGGTAATATTTGTGAAAACCCTTTGAAACCATTCACTCCAGCTTTAAAGGGAAGGTTCAGTATTCTTGTGTGTCTAGTGTATTTACAAGTCTGAGGCCCAGCCACAGGTCATTAAATGACCTTTCCCTGAACACAGACAGAAACAAACATTTGTCTCCCATTTCCTAGATGTGAGTCGTATCACTGCAGTTGATTTTCTCGTTTCCCAGAGTCCATTATGGTAATACAAAAGCAACCAACCTACCCATGAATTTATTCATAGATGATTTCTATGTTGGCAATGTGCCTTCTGCATAAATCCATATTTTCTCCTCCCAAAGGTCAGATGTATTACTGAACATCTGTTCTAAGAAAATGTTTATGGAGTCAGTGGGGCCCTGGAACAAGAAGCCGTCTAATTCTCCCAGGACATGTTTCCTATTGTCTGTCCCTTGTCAGATGCCCATGCATTAAAAGACTCAGTACTTTATCTGACACAGAAGACAGGTTAGGAAATGCAAAGCAATTTTAAAGAATCGTATGTGTGAGACCAAAGTGCCAAAGCATTTCTGAAAATGCAACCATGGATATTTGGTTTCAATAAATGATGTTGGGAAATATTTATATAGTACTTCCTATATGCCAGGTAATGTTCTAAGTGCTTTGCTCAATGACTTGAGTACATTCATTGTTAAGTGCCCTCGAGTCAGTTCCAACTCATAATGACTCTGTATAGGGTTTCCGAGGAGCAGCCAGTGGGTTTGAACTGCCAACCTTGTGGTTCATAGTCCAGTGCTGATCCTACAGCACCACACTAGGAGTCCAAGTACAATCATTACCAATTTTGTATTGAAGAGAAGAGTGAGGGAGGCATAGAGAGTTTAAGTGATTTGCCCAAAATTGTGCAGTAAGTAGCTGACCAGAATAAACACCCAGGTGCGACAGGATAATGCACTGGGCCACAGGGTTGGTTTGAGCCTCAAAGTCGGTGGTTCAAACCCACCAGCCACTCCTCAGAAACCATATACAGGGTTGCTATGAGTTGAAACTGATTTGATGGCACTTAACAACAATCAGTCTCTAAAATTTATACTCATATCATTTATGCTCTGTGCTTGAAAAAAATAATTCTACCTCAATCTTCTGAAAAATTGGAATAGTCTTGCATCATATGACTAAATCATAATCTATGAAACCAAGCCCATAAATGAACAACTTTCAGGTAGTGTCAATATTTTTGCTGTTTCAAACATTTCAATGAACATCCTGGTACAAAATGCTTTGATTTCTTCAAGAATTTCCTGGAAGAAAGGCCAAAGGTGAGGCTTTCTACTCCCATAAATCCTTATCCTTTCTGGAATAAGTATTCCATCAATTTTATACTTTGAGATGTTATTTTTACATGGAATATCTCATTTCATCAATAGCAAACCCATGACTTTGGTACTTAGAATTATCTCCATTTGAGATACAATGGAATTAAGAATTGGAGAGGCAGCGTGAAAGTCAGACTGCTCAAAGTCAGACAGTCAAAAAGTTGTACAGGTCAGATACCAATTCAAAATGTCCAAGGTCAAGATTCTTAGTCTTTTCACTCATATGCCAGAGTCTTCCTCCGACTAAAACCTTCTCAGATTACATTCAATGAACTCAAAGGTCTATTTCCCTTTTTATGCCAGCTTTTCCCCTCAAGTGGGGTTCAACCTACTGCTTCTGGTATTTCTCTCATTGGGCTTTCTATAGACAATACACATCTAAAATGAAAAGAAATCTCATTTCACTTCAGATCCCTAGCTCCCTACCACATTTCCTCCAAGATTTTAAATTTAATGAACAGAAAATTTTTACTAAATATTCCTATGCCATGCTACCATAAAATTACCACTAAGCCACATGTAGAAAATGCCAAAAGCAATGAGAACAACAATCTCATGAGAATCAGGTAGAGATTTTTTTTTTTCCCTTGAGCATTACTTAGAATGATTATTTATGGACATTGTTATTTGTGAACTCTTCATATACACATTTCAAATGATTGAAGGAAGTATTTTCAAAATGATGACTTGAAATAAATATTTATGACCTCTCCTAGAGTTCTCAGTAAAATGGCAATAAAGGAAGAAAAAAAGGTATAAATCTAGAAGGGGAAAAAATAACATTAGACAAGATGGAAATCTGGTGGGACTTCAGACACAGAGCAGGTCAGAACCCTAGGTGCATTCTCAGATTGTCCATTGCATTGACAACCACCAAAAAATCCATTTTAGTCAGCAAAGAATGGTCTAGTCTCTTTACCTTGACTTTGAGCTGGTCCTGTGATTTACTTTAATCACTAAAGGGATGCTTTTTCAATTCTGAAGATCAGTTCTTTCCTTCCTGGACGTTTATGATTTCAGTATATATTCTTGAAGCTATATCGTCTTTGATCTTCACCTGAAAGTACTTCCAGTACTCTTCTATTCCCACAAACAAGGTTGTGTCTTCTGTGTACCGCAGGTTGTTGAGGAGTCGCCCTCCAATCCTGATAACACATTCATCTTCCTCTAATCAGTGGAAAGAAAATGAAAATCCTCACAACTGCACCAATAAATAACATCAGGAGCCATTACCATCGAGTTGACTCCAACTTACAGTGACCCTGTATAGGATTTCCAAGGCTTTAGATATTTCTACCACAGATTTTCTGGTTGGTTTGAACTGCCCATCTTGTGGTTAGCAGTCCAGTGCTTATCCGAAATGGAGAAAATACTGAAGCTGTTATTCATTTTACCTGGATCCATAATCAACATTCACGGAAGGAGGAGTCAAGAAATCAGACAATGTATTTTGTTAGACAAATCAGCTGCACAAGACCAAAGAGCAAAGACGTCACTTTGAGGATTGAACTGCACCTGACCCAAACCATGATATTTTCGATTCCCTCATATTCATGTGAAAGTTGGACAATGAATAAGGATGAACACAGAAGAACTGATGCATTTGAATCATGGTGTTGGAAAAGAATATTGAAAGCACCATGGACTAACCAAAGAACAAACAAATCTTAGGAGAAATACAGCCAGAATGCCCCTTAGAAGTGACTTAGAGCAACTTTGTCTCTCATTCTTTGGCCATGTTCTGAAGAAGGATTAGACCCTGAAAAGGACAACATTCTTGGTAAGGTGGGGGGTCAGAGAAAAAGAGGAAGACCCCCAATGAGATGGGTTGGCAAGTGATCGCAACAATGGGCTCACACCCAGCAATTGCGGCAATGGTGTAAGATGGCAGGGTGTTTGGTTCTGTGGTACGTGGAGTCTCTGTGAGTTGGAACCAATTCTACGGCATCTAATAACAACCCCTAAAGCAGGATATTGGACAGTTTCCTCAGAAGAAACTAAGAGAAAATAGCTACAGGGAATCAATTCAGTAGGGAGCTGAAGGGAATTCAAAAGATGAAGGTAACTAGAAATAACAGGATTCATCTGTGCAGCAGGCTCCATGAAGGAAAAAACAACAACAACAAAAGAATACAATACTTTATGTGCTCGGAGAAAAAGGTTTTACAGTTATTTAGGAGCGGGTTTTTTACGGGGGATGAGGGCTAGCAGTAATATTATATTGAACAGTGACCCCATGAAAAATCAAGATATTTCTTAACTCAAGAGGGGAAAATACCATAAAAGATAAGAAATATCTGTGTGGTTCCCTGGGGAACAAGTCTTCTAAAGACAAGCTATGTAAACACTGGCTATTTAGTAAACCCAAAATTCTGATATAACTGTATTAGAATGATGGGGGTGGAATAACTTAGAGTATGTGGAGATGATGTGGGAGTGCTAAACCTACACTTTCCAAGAGTAGAAGCAAGCAACTAATGTCTAAAATGGAAACAAAGCAAAACAAATCCAAGTATCTGTTATTTAGAAATATGAAAATGAATCCCAAAGAAAACCAAAGAGCCAAACCCACTGCCATGGACTGGATTTTGACTCATGGTGACCTCATGTGGTACAGAGTAGAATTGTGCTTCATAGGTTCTTCATGACTGGCACCTTCACAGAAGTATTTATTACTTGGTGGGTCTGAACCACAAAACTTTAGGTTTGTAGTCAGTTGTGAACCGTTCACACCACCCAACAATCTTACACGCAGAAGAAGGCAGAGAAGTAGTTTGGCCCTGAAGCACAGGATCAATGGATGTGGACAGTAGAGTGTTGTCACTATAAGCCTTCCTTTAAGATACAGATAATATTCTGACTCTAGGTGACCCTGTATAAGGTTTCCAAGAGTGGCTGGTGAGTTTGATTTGCTGACCTTTCTGTTAGCAGTTCAGTTCTTATCCTACAGCTCCACATCTGGAATAAAAGGGGAGCTGGGAAGAAGTGGGAAAGGAGAATCCTACTTGCAGGCAAAATAAAATGAGTAGGTCAAATAATTTTCAAAATTTCTTCAAAAGACTATTCGCTATAAACAACGTAGACACAAGAACTGATTTCCTCCCACAATTCCACTGCCCAGGTTCTGATATTTAGTCAAAACAAGTGGTAGCCACATTTGTTTATATTTACAGTTTGATTTCCAGCTTTTTTTTTTTTTTCCAGAAAAAAATAATGGACAATACAAATGAAGGCGCTTCATTTTTATTCAAAAGCTGTGCACAATTAATGACAAATAATGGAGTGCAAAGTATTTTCATGACAAAGAAAACTTTATGACAATTTTATTTAGTACTTCAGTTTTGCCATCCCAAATAGCTAGAGAAAAAGAAAAAAAAAAAAAATGCCCAGAATTTGTCTCCAGGCAACTACCCAAATGCAGCAAGCTGAGGAGCAAATGAAATCAGCAAGTGACAAGATCTGGGCATATAAGCACAGGGAGAGATGGTGAAATGTGACTAATTGAAGAACTTGCAGAGTATACAGAAGACAGCCAATGGGTAGAGACAACAAAGAGTCAAATACGATTTTGGAGACAGCTAGAAAATGTAAAGCTTAAAATAGAATTGAAACCATAATAAGCACAATGGCAGCTTTCCATTTTTCTATAAGGTGTAAAAATAATCATCTGAATTGAGTATAAAGAAGGCAAAAGTTAAAAAAAAAAAAAAAAAAAAGTCAAGTAAGGTAAAGAGATTTAAAAACCTAAGCAAGGCAAAGCAAGAAATAGGAAAAGGTGGGTGGATGGAAAATATCAACCACACTAAAAACCAGTGCAGAAATGCTCTTCATAGAATGATACAGCTACAAAGAATCCAGTATAGAACTTCTGGTCATTATGGCCAGCTCAGTTGACACACACACAAAAAAATACCCCCTCTGGTTTCAAATAGCTAGAAACACTTAATGAACTGTACTTAGCTTTAAAACAAGACTAGAAACAAAACCAAAGGAAACCACAGTACCAAAAATAAAGCTGAACATCCAAGTCAGCATGGTAAATAGACACAGGCATTTGGATGAAGCCTCAGGCTGTGTGGTTGAGGAGCTGGCCTGAGGCCCATGAATAAGGTCTACTGACTTTAAAACTCGAACTACACAAATGCTGTTGTTTTTAAGTGCTATCTAGTAAGTTCTGACTCATAGTGACTCTGTATAGGGCTTCCAAGGAGCAGCTCGTAGGTTTGAACCACCGGCCTTGTAGTTTGCCGTCGAGCGCTGATCCCACTATGCCATACCAGGAGTTCAAATTATACAAATAGTTCTAGAAAAAATGCTAGTATTCCATTGGCCTAGAAGTCCTGATGTGACACTGTAGGACAAGTGCTGCACTATTAACCTCAATTTGGTGGTTCAACCCTACCAGCTGCTCCATGGAAACCCTATACAGGGTCACTATGAGTTAGAATGACTCCATGGCTCTTAACAACAAGGGACAAAGCAAAAACTCTTTATTGCTTTGTCTGGCCTTCCTCCACACCTGATAAAATGGAACTCATACACACACCACCCATTGCCTAGGAAAAGACTTAAGTTGGGAATTAACACAAGTCTAAAAATAAACAAGCAGCTACTATTGAATTGATCCTGACTCATGATGACCACATGTGTGCCAGAGTAGAACTCCGTAGGATTTTCAGTGGCTGATTTTGTTCTTTTCTGAATTGCCTCTGGGTGGACTTTAACTTCCAGCCAAGAGTGTTGTCCATTTGCACCACCCAGAGATTCTAACACAAGATTGTTGTTAGGTGCCATCAAGTTGGTGCTGACTCACAGGGACCCTATGTACAACAGAAGAAAACACTGCCTGATCCTGTGCCAACCTCACAATTGTTGTTTGAGTCCATTGTTGTTGCTACTGTGTCAATCCATCTTGTTGGGGGCTCTTCCTCTTTTTAGCGGACCCTCCACTTTACCAAGTATGATGCCCTTTCCCTTGGACGGTTCCCTCCTGAAAATATGTCCCAAGTACAAGAGATGAAGTCTTGCCATCTTCGCTTCTAAGGAGCACTGTGGTTGTACTTCTTCCAAGACAGATTTATTTGCTCTTCTGGCAGCCCGTGGTACTTTCAATATTGTTCACCAATACCGTAATTCAAATACATCAATTCTTCTCTATTCATTAGTCATTGTCCAATTTTCAAATGTATTAGAGACAACTGCTATTGCTGTGGGCTGGCAAGTTAGTTCTGATGCTTATCGACTAGAAATGGATAAATCCTACAGAGATTGATGTCAAACTACACCAGAGTAATGCCTCCACATTGTGGGCAAGAGGTGCCTTGTGAAAGAAAAAATATCCTAAGATAAGCACTCGACCTCAAGGTTGGTTTGAACCACAAGACCAATGGTTCAAAGTCACCACTCATCAGAAACCCTATACAGGATCACTATGAGTCAGAACTGACTCAATGATACTTAACAACAAGAACATATTACTAAAGGAAATTGGACCCATAGGAAGGAATTGGATTTAAAAAGTATAGAAATTAGCTAAACATATTGTTAAATCTAAATTAGTAATCTGTTGTTCTTGAGTGCTATCGAGTTGATTCCAACACATAGTGACACTATAGGACAGAGTAAAACTACCTCATAGGGTTTTAGACTGTAATCTTTATGGAAATCATAGACTGTAACCTGTGCAGATGATCAGGTCTTTTCTCCTGGAAAGCCAATGGGTGTGTTTGAACCACTGACCTTCCAGCTAGCAGCTGTGGTACCACAAGGGTTCTTAAATAAATATACACCAAACCTACATCATAATAATAATAATAGTAAAAATATTACAAAGGTCAAAAACAAGGTAAAATATTTTATAGACATAATATAGAAGATGGTAAGGAGGAGTCTGGCTCTATTCTTTCTGAAGACTAAGGAGCAGGAGATCTTGATTAACTTTATATTCTAAATCTGTACATCAAAAATGGTAAGGGTAATCATGAAAAGAACAGAGAGCTATTCTGAGGGGTTTCCATTTGCCCATTGTGATAGTTAAGGTTTTCTGTCGAATTGACTGGTTCAGGATTATCAGTAGCTTCACAGCTGAGATGTACTTATACCCCATGATGAGATCTAATTTAATGCAATCACATCTATGACGAGGTATGCTATGAGCAGCCAATCAATTGAAGGGAGGCTTCCATGGGGTACAGCCTGCCTCCAATATATTGGACAATCAAGTAAGTCTTGATTGCTCTCTGCTGGGTCTAGATGTTGCAACTGGCTTGACAACTGACCTTTGGTTCTTTAGACTTGAGCCAATGGCCTGCTCTATTGCCTCCTGATAGTCATCAGCAGCCTGCCTTCTTAACTGCTGGAGTCCCAGATTTTGGACTTTCCAACTCCTATTGTGGAAGTCATTGGACAATATCATTAATATCTCATACAAGTAAAATTTTGCAAAAGATAATCCAAGAAAAAGTTGCAACCATACATTGACAGATAACTGCCAGTGGTTCAAGCCAAATTCAGATGAGGATGTGTACAAGACGTCATTGCTGAGGTCTGATGGATCTTGGCTGAAAGCGGAGAATACCAGAAAGATGTTTGCCTGTGCTTTATTGACTATGCAAAGACTTTTTACTGTGTGCATCCTGGCAAACTATGGATAACATTGCAGAGAATAAGTATTCCAGAACACTTAATTGTGCTCATGAAGAACCTGTACATAGACCAAGAGGCAGTTGTTCGAGCAGAAAAAGAAATCAACAAATGGCTTAAAATTAGGAAAGGTGTGCAACAGAGTTGTATTCTTTCACCATATTTATTCAATATGTATGCTGAGCATATACTCTGAGAAGCTGGATTTATATGAAGAAAAACATGGCATTAGTATTAGAGGAGGGTTCATTAACAACCTGCTATGTGCAGATGATACAACTTTGCTTGGTGAAGTGAAGAGAACTTAAAACTTACTGATGACAATCAAAGAGCACAGCCTTCAATATGGATTGCATCTCAATGTAAAGGAAACAAAAATCCTCACCACTGGACCAATAAACAACATCCATATAGATGGCAAAAATACTGAAGTTGTCAAAGACTTTATTTTGCTCAGATCGGCACTCATGGAAGCAGCAGTCAAGAAATTCAACAACGTACAGCATTAGACAAATCTGCTGTACAAGACCTTTTTGAAGTGTTCAAGAACAAAGATGTCAGTTTGAGGACTAAGGTGTGCCTGATCTAAGCCATGGTATTTTCAAAAATCTCATATGCATGTGAAAACTGAACAGTGAATAAGGAAGACCATAGAAGAATTGATGCCTTTGAGTTATGGTGTTGGAGGAGACTATTGAAAGTGCCATGGGCTGCCAAAAGAGCAAGTATTTGAAGAAGTACAGTCAGAGTGCTCCTTAGAAGTCAGGATGGCCAGAATTCATCTCTCATACTTCAGACATATTGTCAGGAGGGACCAGTCCCTGGAGAAAGATATCATGTTTAGTAAAGTGGAGGGTCAGAGAAAGAAGGTCCCCAATGAAATGGATTAGCACAGTGGTAGCAGCAATGATTGTGAGGTTGGAGCTGGACTGGGCAGTGTTTTGTTCTGTTGTACATAGGGTCACTATGAGGTGGTGCCAACTCAATGACACCAAATAACAACAACAACACTTCTACTATGTGAGTCATTTCCTTGATATGAACTTCTCTTTTTATATATGTGTGTAAGTTTCACTGGTTTTCTTTCTCTAGAGAGTCCAACCTAAGACACCCATTGAGAGCCATTCACTACTTCTCTGCCCCGCTCTGCTCCTCTAGAGCAGGGGTGGGGAATGTCTGACCCGTGGTTCATATAAGGCCAATTAAATCATTTGATCTGCCTCTGTCAAGGCAACCCCAGTTCCAGCCATCATATTGGGGGTGAGTTAATTAAATGTTTGACCAAATATAGCAGGCTAATTTTCAAGTTGAAAATTTTGTGTGGACCTTGAATGATGTTATAAATACCCAAATGGTCCCTGACTGAAGAAAGGTTCCCCACTCCTGCTCAGAGGCTGAATTCTTAGGAGTACATCAACGGGTTGGGTTCTTTTGTCCTCCAGCATGTAAGTATGGTGGTGGTTTTGTCCTTCTATTGACAACCAAAGCCCTACAGCTGGCCCTCTCCTGTACCTGCTACCCTTGCTGGACCCAATGGGTGGCTCCCCTGTCTTAATCCTCCAGACTAAGAGTACTAATGCCTTGTCTTTACAACTGTGGTAGGATCCCCAAGATACTCCACACTCCCTTATTTTTGTTAACCCTGTCCTTTGGTTAATCCCTTTCTACAATAGCCCCGCTATAGAATGAGTCATCTACGTATTTCCTAGACTCTTAGTAATGCAAACATATAATGTCCAAATCGTGTCAATCAGGAAAAAGAAGAGCTATGGGAGGTAAAGACAACTCTATCAATCCCAGGAAGTCAGGGGGAAAAGGGAAGGGAAAAGAAAACAACTAAAAGAAACAAAATAATACAATAGAAATTAGTCAAAATAATATAAACAGCAGGGTGCCACTTATGTACATTTTCAATGGAGCAAACCAACATTTACTGATTATAACTACATCCATACTTCTAAATGCATAGAAAATTAAAGATTGGACTGGATTTATATATACTAACTTCATGCTAATGGTAGCCCCCAGAAAGGGATATTTAAGAAAAAGGATTAATAAAAGAAGAAATTTAAATGTATCTGAATTTATCAACAAAAAAATATTTGAAACATATAGGATTTTGGGTGGTTGTAATAAAACATTCTCCAGTGTGTGTCTGAACTACTTTATAATAAAACCGTCTATGATTCTAAATTAGTACTAGTTGGATCTTATCCAAATCCTATTATGTTTTGATCAGTTTCCCTTTTATACAGCCCACTACTATCTTAGAATGAAGGAAGTCTTAAAATGTCACAAACATATCAACAAAGATCTTTTCTCCAAGTATATTAATAAATATCTTCACTGTGCTACTGTGTTAAGCACCCTCAAGTCAGCCCTGACTCATAGTGAGCATGCATAGGGTTTCTGAGGACTGGCTGATGAGTTTGAACCACCGACCTTGTGATTCCAGCTGACCTGTGCTACTACCACCATGGAAAATGTTGTCATCAGGTATCGATTGACACTCCAGATACTAAGGAATTATCAAGAACCAAGAAGGCACAGTCTCAGTCCTCAAGGTCCACTAATAATGAAACTTTAACACCCCTCCACAATATTAATTAAATAAGAACAAAATAGAGACATCCCAATCATACAGCATTACAGATCACAAAACCCATCAGTGGGCATTTCAAAACCAAGAGATACAATGATTTAGCATGTTGCGAAAATGAAAACTGGCTCCCACTGACATTGACATATCTTAATAAAATAAGATGGATTTTAATGGCTATCTTTCTGAGAACTAACTATATTATTTACATTTTTCATTTTGTCATATGACACTGCAGATATATGAAAATGTAATTCAAATTTCCTTGCAATTTTCACAGGGCTTTCAGCCCAAGATACAATATTCTGCTATGCTCTTAAGAAACAGAGTAAATGCAGTATTATTTGGTCTAGTGTTACATCGAGAATAGTAAACCTATTTCAATTCAGTATTCAATTTTTCCCATTTACATATGCATTTTATGATGATAAAAGATAAATATCCCTGGGGCACATATCTAGGAAATACATCCATAAACCTGCTGAATATTGAATATATAATAGAAAATATGCTCAATTCATGAAGGGCTATTGGATTATATAGAAACCTCTGAGTGGCTTCCCAATACCAAGAACATAATGTGGGACAACTTATCACTCACTTGTACCATCAATCCTTTTTCAAAGAAGAATAGAATGAAAAAAATAAAAGAAAGCTCAATTTAGGCTAAATTTGATATGATAGTATTTTAGATAGTTTTTCCAATAGATTTTTTTTTTTATTACTATAGTTGGACAGTGTTCCAAAACAGAAATGTGGAGACTGCAAGTAAATTTGTTCTTATACCATCTTCCCTGTAAGCATGGGGAAAGTGTGGACTATAGATTGCTTAATCAAGCACTGAGTAAATAGTGAAGTGCATATTCTCAAAGAGAGAGAGGGAAGAAAGGAACTGAGCACCAGCTTAGCATATCCTGGGATCAAGGAGCTTTGAATGTATTATCTTATTCAATCCTTTCAACAATCTTAGAGTAATTTTACAGTTGGAAAAACTGAGACCCTGAACTAGTTAATAATTTGCTCATGTTCACACAGCAAATTAGCTATGGATCCAGGATTCTGGTGCCAATATTTTTTATTCCAAAGAACTTTCTCTTGTCTCCTAATGGAACTGGGTGTGTTGGTTTTAAATCAGAATTAAAATGCCAGTATTCAAATCACTTCAGTAGATACCCAGCTAGACAGGTTTCCGTTCAGAGAGATAGCCAATTGTTAGACAGAGAAAATCTTATTTACCCATTACTCTGCAGAAGAGATAGATTCATGCTAAAAAAAGAAAATCTAACTTCTAGGTTGGATCTTTACAAAGTCAAAACATATTTTACAAAGAGATTTTCCTTCTCAAGAAACAAGTGGACCCATGTAAACTATCACATAATTCACAATAAAACATTTAAGAAAAAAAAAAAAAAAAGAAACAAGTGGAAAGAACAAGCAAGTTGCTTGCCCAGGAGACATCAAGGCAAGTGGTCGGGTCCTCTCAGTGCAAATCCTCTTCCAAGACTAAGACGCAATGGAAATACACGCTCTGATTGGCGACCACGCACGACACCCATAAGGGGAAGTGACTGAAGAGTATCAATGAAGCAGCGAGCTAAGCCCTACATCGTTCAGCAGACTACTGTGAACCCGGGTGGAGACCTGGTCAGCCAGCAGCGTGGCAAGACCTGGGAACTCATGGACTCAGAGTCAATGACACAGCCACAAAGGACTAGAGTGGAGAGCAAAGCGGCCAGCTGATAAGAAGAGGGCGGACAGACGCAAGAATACCCACACTTGCAGATGATACCCACTTGACCTGGCTTCAATGACTGGATGAACAGAGCTCAACCTGAAGAAGAAAGAAGAGGAAAAAAGCATCATCTGATACAATTTGATAAACATGACCTACACCTACAAATGCAGTAGCTCAAAAGAGGAAACAAATCCCTGCTGCAAGAATTATTCTCACCCCCTCCACACAAAGAGTAGACAGGGATGGGCAACTTGGACATTGGCTCCCCAAAATGGGGGGAGGAATACAAAGGTAAGAAGTGACTGGCTTACAAGCTTTCAAGAGGGAACCTAGATCCAGAGGGTGTGGAGGAAGCTACAGTCTCCATGGAAGGGTTGATGAAATGAAATGCAGATGGGTCTCTTTTGATACAATAGTGAATAATTGTTATCAGGACTGATTGTGAGGGCTAGAAATGTAAAGGTGGACATTTTATAGCAAGGAGGGGAGTGATTAGCTTTTCAGTCTAGGAGTGGAGATCCCTGGGACCATCAATGGAGAAGAGCGGAGAGTGGGACCCTACCCAGAGAAGCAGTGAGGCCTGAGATGGAGGCAGAGAAGATGACATGAAGAGATGGAGTGGCTGGGGACTTGAGATCCAGAGAGGGAAAGGGGCTGTGTGCTGAGGACCATGGGGGTGGGGGTGGGGCAGGCTTGCAGGGTATACCCTTTGGTTGGGTGATGATGCATGGACAGGTAACTATGGCAATGAAATAAATGTAAAACTAATGTTCTCCCATGTAAACTATCACACAATTCACAATAAAACATTTATTAAAAGAAAGAAAAGAAACAAGTGGAAAGTAACTTTCATGGTCTGAAGAAAAAGTAGTTGTTGACACACTTCATTCCTCATCATTTAATCAATCCATCTGTAGAGTTAAGAGCAAGTGGATCATTTAAAAGGTGGTTAAAGATTTGTTTGGCTGGTGTGAAAGTAATTTTTAAAATTATATATTGCTCAAGAAAAAAAAAAAAGCAAGTGGATCAGAAAGGAATATTTTCATCTTGGATGGAATCTAAGAAATCTCGTCTAAGGAGTCCCACAGAGCTCTCTCAGGGAGTTGAAAGTGGAATTAAAGGGGAGTAATCTAGCCCTCCATAGAGGCCTGGTATCACAGTGGTTAAGTCTGTCCCATGGGGTCACTATGAGTTGGTATTGTTCAACTGAAAGGGTATTTATTGTTTGTTTGTTTAATGGAGCCCTGATTTTGAAAGTGTGGGTCCCCTGGTACCTTAATCTGGGTTTTCTAGAGAAGCAAAACCAATGACTTTTTATATGTAGGATAAGCAAGGTTGGTTTGAACTGCAAGGTTGGTAGTTCAAATCCACCAGCTGCTACTCAGAAACCCTATATACAGTGTCGCTATGAGTTGGAACTGACACAGCAGCACTTAAAAACATATATAGAGAGGTTCATATCAACGAAATGGCTCACACAGTTGTAGAGGTGAGCATGTCCCAAGTCCATGTGTCATATAGATGTCAGGCTTCTGAAGCCTTCTCACTCACATAGCTGGAGGGCCAGATGGCAGATGGCAGGATCAGCAGGCCAGATGGCAGGCAGGTAGTTCAGGCAGGTAATGTGGTAGTCTGCTGACAACTATAAGGATCAGAACGCAATAGAGCAGGCCACTGGCTCATGTTCAAAGAACTAGAGATTGAGTAACAAGCCAGATGCAGGATCCAGACCAAGAAGAAAGCAAGCAAGTTTTGCCTGAGTGTCCAATATATTGAAAGCAGAACACACCTACAATGAAATGTCCTTTCATTTGATTGGCTGCTCATAGCAAATCTCATCATGGGGGATTGCTACACCTTAACTGCCAAACCACTGAGAATCCTGGCCCAGTCAAGTTGACACTATCAGACCTGCCAGTAGCATCAGGATCATCTGATAACTTGTTTGAAGTGCAAATTCTTGGGTCCTATCCCAGACTTCGAAATCTACTGGCACAGTAGTCAAGTGCTTGGCTGCTAGGCAAGAAGTCATCAGTAATGGGTTTAACTTAACCTTCCATCTCTACTTCAATCAAAATAGTTGTGATTTTCTTTATGTTACATAAATAAACTTCTTCACAAAACTTAAGGATCCTTCACCCCCTTGGTACACAAGGTTGACAAGGATGGGCAACTTAGACATTGGCTACCTAAAATGGGGGGGTGGGTATAAAGGCAAGACGTGACTGGCTTACAAGCTTTTAAGAGGGAGCCTAGTTCCAGACAGGGCAGGGAAAGTAGAATCACCACTGAGTGATTTCCAATCCTTTGGGACCGGGCTGACGAAAGGAAATGGGGATAAGACTCTTGTGGTACAACAGTGAATAATTGCCATCAGGACTGACTTTGAGGCTAGGAAATGTAGAGGTAGATGTTTTTTGACAAAAAGAGGAGAATGATGGATTTTGCAGCCCAGGAGCGTAGGTCCCTGAGACCATCAAGTGAGAACGGAGATCGGGACCCTACCCAAAGAGGCAATGACGCTAGGGATGGAGACAGAGACAATGACGTGGACAGTTGGAGCGACTGGGGACACTGGACTCAGGGAGGGAGAAGGACTGTGTGCTGGTGGTGGGGCCGGGGGGGGGGCGAGCCTGTGTGGTGATGATGAATGGAGGGGACTGTAATAATTGCAGTGAAATTAAATACAGTAGGATGAGTGTAAAGCTGATGTTCTCTCATGTAAACCTCACAATTAAAACTTAAAAACAAAAACAAATGAGCTATTTCCACAGAAAGATATGGATGAATCTTAAATGCATATTTTCTAGTTGCAAGAAACGAGTTTGGAAAATCTAAAGTCAACATATTAGTGATTCCAATTATATGATATTCTGGAAAAGGCAAAACTATTTTGTTGTTAGATGTTATCCGACTCACAGCCGAATGGAACACTGCCTGGTCCTGAGCCGTCCTCAGGGATTGCTCCTTCCTGATAACATGTCCAAAGTATGAGAGATGAAGTGTCACAATTCTGGCTTCTAAGGAGCATTCTGGCTGTCTTTCTTCAAAGACAGATTTGCTTTTTCTTCTGGTAGTCATGGAATTTTCAGTATTGTTCACCAACATCATTGTTTAATGCATTGGTTCTTCTCAAGTCTTCCTTATTCACTATCCAATTTACACATTCATATGAGATGATCGAAAATATCATTGCTTGGGTCAGATGCATCTTATTCCTTGAACTGACATCTTTGTTCTTGAACACTTTAAAGAGGTATTATGCAGCAGGTTTGCCTAATTAAACCAATACGTGGTTTAATATCTTGACTGGTGCTTCCATGGACATTAATTGTGGCTCCAAGCAAATTAAAGTATTTGACAACTTTAAACTTTTCTCCATTCATCATATTATTTATTGATCCTGTTATGAGGATTTTGTTTCCTATACATTGAGGTGCAATCATACTGGAGGCATTGATCTTCACCAGTAAGTTATTTTAAGTCTTCTTCACTTCAGCAAGCAAGGTTGTGCCATCAAATCCTAATGCCATGTTCTTCTTCATATAATCCAGCTTCTTGGATTATTTGCTCAGCATACAGATGTAATAAATACGGTGAAAGGATACAACCCTGGTGCACACCTTTCCTAATTCAGAACCCCATGCACTATCGCATTGTTCTGTTGGAACGACTGTGTCTTGGTGTATGTACAGTTTCCTCATGAGCACAATTGTTTTGGAATTCCCATTCTTCACAATGCTATCCCTAGATTTTTATAATCCACACAGTTTATGCCTTTGAATAGACAATAAACCACAAGTAAAGATCTTTCTGATATTCTTTGCTTTTAGCCAAGATTCATC
>NW_006408652.1:5988530-5990645 GCF_000296735.1 Chrysochloris asiatica | reverse complement strand
GCTATATGAATGGTTGAATGTGAAGCTGATGATGTGCCCTGTAAACTTTCACTCAATGCAAAATAAAAACATTTAATTAAAAAAGAAAAAAAAAATGTATAGCCTTAGCAGTCCTTGGAAGTGACTGACAGCACTTTACAACAAAAGCTCTTATCATAATCAGCAAACAAAGGGTATAGGGAATTTTAGTATGCTTATATGCTGCAAGTGTCATTTTTTATTGTGTGTGAGTGTGCATGCTCACACACACATTATTTATTTATTATAATTCTTTTAAGGAGCTCTGGTGTGTAGTAGTTATGTGTCAGGCTGCTAACCACAATGTCAGCAGTTTGAAACTACCTGCTGTTCCATGGGAGAAAGATGATACTTTCTGTTCCCATAAAGATTTAGTCTTGGGAACCCTATGCAGGGTTGCTATGAGATGTAACCAACTCTACAGTATACCACCATTGTAGTTCTTTTATGACTTGGCAGTGCTAATAGTATCATTTTTTTTTTTTTTACAGACCTTTATCTGTAAAAAAATGAGTCTCAGTAAGTAAATGGCTGAATGAGGGCTATTACTGTTGTTGTTGCTGTTAAGTGTCATCAAGTCAGTTCTAACTTATAATAATCCTATATAAGGTTTCCGAGGAATAGCTGGTGAGTTTGAACTACCAAATTTGCAACCCAGTGCTTTCATACAGTGCCACACCAGAACTCCAAATTAGGGCTATAACCCACAAAAATGAAACAAGCCTATTACCATCTAATTGATTTTGATGCATAGTGGCCCTATAGGACAGAATAGAACTGTGATCTTTACAGATGTCGATTACCTCATCTTTCTCTACTGGGAAGGCTGGTGGGTTTGAACCACTAACATTCTAGTTATCAGCCCCACTGCTTTAGCAAGGGTCCTAAGGCTAGAACCCATTTCTTTTCATTCCTAGTCTAGTTTGCTTTCTCCTACCCTCAACAGCATCCCTTTGTGGTTCAAGGTTAGTCATCAGGATTATTTCCTACCAAGAGGTGCGCAGACAGCAAGGGACCAACAAACAGATACCAAAAGAAAAGAATGTCCACACCTTTATCTCTGCGATTCTGCCAGGCGTCTGTGGCCACTCTGATCCTTCCCCTGCTTGGTTTCATCCAATATGGCAGCTCCTGGAGCAGCTGAGCGTCCTGGCCTAGAAAGCAATGGATTTCTTGTTTGTGCCACAAATTCCCCCAGCCGTAAGCCTTCCAACCTTCTAAATATTCCTTTATATGTGGTTCAGAGTTTTGAGACCATTCCCTGAGCCTGCTTGGTCAGGTATTCTGTGTTGTTGCTGGCAGAGCTCTTCACTGCACTTCCACCCGATCCACCATCTTGTTTGTTCTCCTGGTTGGAAGTTTTTTGATGACCTGATCAAATTCTTCTATTGTTAAGCATCTGTTCAAGTCTTATACTTCACTCTGTATGAGTTTAGGTAGGGTGTGTGTTTCTAAAAATGTATCCATCTCTTTTAAGTTTTCAAATTTTTTGGAGTACAACTCTTCATAGCATTCTGGTATTATCATTTTTATTTCATTTGGTTTCTAATGCATGGTATTTGTGTCTTCTCCCTCTTTTCTTTTGTTAGGTTTGTCACTGGTTTGTCAATTTTATTAATCCTTTCAAAGAACCAGCTTCTTGTCCAGTTCATTGTTTCTATACAATTTCTGTTTTGTATCTCATTTATTTCTGCTCTGATCTTTATTATTTCTTTTCTTTGGGTGACTGTAGATTTCCCTCTGTTGGTCTGTTTCTAGTTGCTGGAGATACTGTGTTAGTTTTTATTCTTTCTTCATTTTGGATGTGTTTTCTTAGCCATTTTGCCACTCTCTTTCTCTTCACTGGTGCATTTAATCCATTGACATTTAGTGTAATTATTGATAAGTATGGATTAACGGCTGTTATTATGCTATTTTTTTTGGTTCTGTTTGTTCCTTTGTTCTCCATGCTTTCTTGTGCTGAGTTCAAGTTTTTTGTGCTATTTCTTGTTGGTTTTTTCTTAGTCTGGTAGCGTAGTGGTTACGAATCGGGCTGTGAACCTTAAGGTCAGCGGTTCGAAACTACCAGCCGCTCCGCGGGAGAAAGATGAGGCTTTC
>NW_006408652.1:5982987-5988160 GCF_000296735.1 Chrysochloris asiatica | reverse complement strand
TTTCATTCCAAAGAACTCCCTTTAGGATGTTTTGAAGTGCTGGATTGGCTTTGACAAAGTCTCTTAGCTTTTGTTGTCCTGCAATGTTTTGATTGCACCATTATATTTGATTGACAATTTTGCTGGATAGACAATTCTTGGTTGGCAGGGTCCCGTACAAGTTAATCTCCAGGACTTCTTTAGTCATCCTACATGCCTGGAATTTAACTTATACCCATAAGTCAATTTTGAGCCAAACAATAGACAGACCTATGCTGTGGTTGTTGTTAAGTTTTGTCCGTCTAGTTGGTTCTGACTCATAGCAACTCTGTATAAGGTTTCTGAGTCTTTTAAATCTTTGTGAGAGCAGAAACCCGTATCTTTCTCAGGTGAGATAGGTCTATGGGGGGGATCATAACACTGTGGAGGCACTCACACCTTAGAATAATCAAGCATTTGAGATCAAAAGGGCAGCATTGCCCGAGGACCAACTTTATTCAGACTGATTAAGAAAGAAAGAATAGAGACAGGAAACACAAAGAAGGAAATGGGATAAGAGATGCTGTCATTGTGGTGAGCTGTAACTGAAGAGATGAAACAAAATGTTTTTGAATTGTTGCTCTATAAACTTTCACTCAATTCACAATAAAAAGAAAAAAAAAACCCACTTTGGATATTTTACTCATCTTTCAAAACAGAATTTTAGTAAGAAATGTTTAAGTCCTCCTTCAACAACATACACGATAAGCTCAGATTTGTTTCATCAATCACATGTTCTAGTAAAAAGCAAAGAATTGTTACTCACCTTTATGACAGATGAAACATGAAAGAAGAAATGCAATAGCTTCCTTTCTTTAAACAGGAATTTGTAGGTGCTTCACGTATGGCTCTTCAACTGCAAGTGGTAATTGAATTCTTGAAGGTATCACAGACCTTGAAAAGTACTGAATGTTTCCATAAAGGAAACATCTGTTTTTGGTTTGTTTTTAAACCTCTACTTTTAAAATCCAATACAGATACATGGGTTTTAACACAAGCATGCACACTTGATTTTGTATTACCTATCATCTAACACTCCAAGGGATATTTGAAAGCCCTTAATTTTGCTTCCCATTTACTCTGATAGAAAGGAAATGCTGCAATATGTGCAAAAGAGATTTGTGAGCTATAATGGTCCTTTTCCTGTCAGTTTGTCACTCTGTGGTAACTGCATGTTGCTGTGATACTGAAAGCTATCCCATTAGTTTTTCACCAAAATTTTCAGTCTAAACAAACTGGGAAGAAGGACGTGGCAATCTCCTGAGAAAAATTAGTCACTGAAATCCTTATGAATAGCACTGTCTGGTATCATGCCAGAAGATGAGCTCCTGATGTTGATATTCACTCAAAGTACACCTGGGAAAGAGGTCCCTTCTCAAAGTAGAGCTTAATTTAACCCTTTGAAAACCCATTTATTTTCCGCTTTAATTTTTCTTTTCAAACCATGTGTTTTCAGTAATGGAAGGCACTTTGAATAAAACGAAAAAGGTAGTTTTAGAGCATATGTATTTTTATATACTCAGTAGGCCACATATGTCCCAAGGAGTCTCTTGCTGGGATGGAGGGATGAGGCTCATTTATTCTGTTTCACACCATTAAAAGTCCCACCACCACCATCACCACCAGATGGTGGCACACACTAAAAATGGGATAGCAGCTTCCCGTTTAACCCTAGAGTCAGAAAATGTAGGTGGATACTCTATGTCTCATTAGTCATGAAAAGTTTAATAATGTGACTAAAGATTTTGAGACTGTCATTTGCTGATGGGGCATGACTCAAAATTAAAAGAAACACCTGCAAATATCCATTAATAATTGAATCGTGGATAAGCAAAATATTAATCCAGAAAAGTGGAAAGTTGTCAAAAACTAAAATGAAACTCATAAAAATCAATATCCTAGGCATTCAAGAGTTCAAATCGACTGGCCTTTACTATTTTGAATCAGACCAACATATGAACATATTCAAGAAGAATGACACTGGATGCAACATTAAAAACAAACATTTCAAATTTATCATGGAGTACAAAATGAGCCCTGATGGCATACTAGGCTAAGCATTGGGCTGCTAAATGAAAGGTTAGCAGTTCAAACCCACCAATTGCTATGCTAGAGAAAGACTAGAGAGCCTGCTTCTGTTAAGATTTATGGCCTATACACTGTCAAACAATACTAAACATACACGGACAACTGAAGACAGATGACTGGGACCTGAGAAAACTTAGACATTCATTTGCATCAAAAGATTTTGCAAAAAAAAAAAAAAATGAAAAGAAGCCTACACACTGGGGGGAAATTTTGCAATGACTTATCAGACAGAGGGTTAATCTCTAAAATTTATTAAAAACTGCAACATCTCTACAAGAAAAGATGAACAACTTAAGGAAGACATTCATTTGGTCATCAAGAATATTAAGAAATGTTCACAATCATTAGCCATTTCTGTTGTGATCCATTGAGTTGGCGCTGACTCATAGTGACCCCACATAAAACAGAATGAAACACAGCCCAGCCCAGCATCATCCTCACAACATCGTTATGCTTAAGTCTATTGTTACTGCCATTGTGCCACTCAATCTCATTGAGGATTTTCCTCTTTTTCACTGACTCTCCACTTTACCAAGCATGATGTCCTTCTCCAGGCACTGGTCCCTCCTAATAATATGTCTGAAGAATGAAAGATGAGGTCTCATCATTCTGGCTTTTATGGAACATTCTGGCTGTACTTAGTCCAATACAAATTTGTTTGTTCTTCTAGAAGTCTATGGTACTTTTAATATTCTTCTCCAACACCCTAACTCAAATGCATCAATTATTTGATGCTCTTCCTCGTTCATTGTTCAACTTTTGCATGCATATGAAGCTATTGAAAATACTTATGACTTGGATCAGGAAAACCTTGGTCCTCAAATTGATGTCTTTGCTCTTGATGCCATTAGATGATGCCATTAGCAAGATGCAATTCAAAGCAACAATGAGATATCATCTTATACCTGCATTAATAGAAAAGTTAAAAAAAAAAAAACAAACCCAGAAAGCAACAAATGCTGATGAGCTCATGAGGGTGTGTAGAGATCGGAACCCTCCTACATGGTTGATGAGATTATAAAATGATTCAACCACTTTGGGAAACAGTGTGGTGCTTCCTCAGAAAATTGGACATAGAAATACCAGATGATCCAGTAATCCCTCTACTTGGTATATATCCACAAGAAATAAGAGCCAGGAGGACTTCTGGTTTGGGCAGCAGCAGAGACATCCAGGTAGGAAAGGCTCCATCAGGGAGGGATTGAAAAACCACAGAAGTTGCGATCACATAATAACACCAGAGTTCTGGATCCACCATAAGGTCCAGGATGTCAGTTTCCCACACTTATAAGAAAAAAATTGCCAACCAAGAATCGTCTGTCCAGCAAAACTATCAATCAAATACAATGGTGCAATCAAAACATTCCAGGATAAACAGAATCTAAGAGATTTTATCAAAACCAATCCAGCACTTTAAAACATCCTAAAGGGAGTTCTTTGGACTGAAAACCAATAAGAACAGACAACCACCAGAGATTTACAGGCATGCCAACACCACCTGGAACTCAGTTGACAGACAACAGCACAGTCCAGAACAGAACAAAACTACAACAACGAATTCAAAGGCACTGGAAGGTCAACGAAGATCAAAATAATATCAGTGTCAAAGAAGGGATAAATGTAGGAACAGAGATCCAGGTGGTGAGGATGTCAGGTAGATTATAGGATACAATAGATTCTCTTAAATGGAGAGAAAAGTCAATAGACTACAAGGTAACCCCAAAGAAAGTTAATACTTCACAACTTACCATGAAAATGAACTTCCAAGCAGAACAAGCAAATATGAAAACTAAGAAGAAACTGACAAGAAATAGCACAAAAAAAAACAAAGAATTAACAGCACTACCAAAAAACGAATATAATGGCAGCAATTAATTCATACCTATCAATAATTACACAAGTGAAGAGACAGAGAGTGGCAGATTGGATAAGAAAACAAGACCCTTCAATATGCTGCCTGCAAGAGACACACTTCACACACAAACAGACTAAAAGTTAAAGGATGGGAAAAAAATATACCAAGCTAACTGCAACAATACACAAGCATGAGTGGCAATTCTAATCTCTGATAAGGTAAAGTTTAAGACAAAAAACAGCATAAGAGATAAAGAAGGACACTATCTCATGATCAAAAGGTCAATTGAGCAAGACGACATAATGATAATAAATATCTATGCTCCCAATGAAAGTGCACCAAGATATATGAAGCAAACCTTACTAGAATTTAAGAAAGAAATAGATAAATCTACAATTATAGTAGGAGATTTTAATACACCACTTTTGTAAAGGGACAGAACAACCAGAAAGAAACTCCACAAAGTTACAAAGGAACTAAACAGTAAAATCAATTAACTTGACCTCATAGATGTGTACAGAGCATTCAACCCAACAACAACACAATATACTTTCTTCTCCAGTGCACATGGAACATTCTCCAGAATTGACCATGTATTAGGTCACAAAGCAAGCTTCCATAAATTTATGATCATCAAAATACTACAGAGCATCTTCTTAGACCACAATGTTATAAAACTAGAAATCAACAACAAGAAGACTAAGGAAATAAAGGTGAATCCATGGAAACTAAACAACACCCTGCAGAAAAGCAACTGGGTAAAAGAAGAAATTAAACGTGAATTCATAAAGTTCCTAGAAACAAACGAGAATGAAAACACAACACACCAAAATCTTTGGGACACAGCAAAAGTGATGCTGAGAGGACAATTTATTGCAATAAATGTGCACATCCAAAAAGAAGAAAGAACCAAAATTAACACATTAACACAGCATCTCGAACAATTAGACACTGACCAACAGAGGGAACCTACAGTCACCAAAAAGAAATAATAAAGATAAGAGCAGAAATAAATGAGATTGAAAACAAAAAAACTATAGAAAGAATCAACAGGACAAAGAGCTGGTTCTTTGAAAGGATTAATAAAATTGACAAAACATTGATAAATCTAACCAAAGATAAGAGGGAGAAGACATGAAAAACTCACATTAGAAACCACACGGGCAATGTCACAACGGAACCAAATGAAATCAAAAGGATAGTAACAGAATA
>NW_006408652.1:5953614-5982560 GCF_000296735.1 Chrysochloris asiatica | reverse complement strand
TAATCCACCACATAAATAAGAAAAAAGGGAAAGAACCACCACATGATCATATCGTTTGATGCAGAAAAGGCATTCGACAAAATCCAACATCCATTCTTGATAAAAACACTCAACAAAGTAGGAATTGAAAGGAAATTCCTCAACATAATCAAGAGCATATATATAAAACCAACAGCCTACATCACTCTCAATGGAGAGAAACTGAAAGCCTTCCCTCTGCAAACAGGAACCAGATAAGGATGCCTTTTGTCATCACTCCTTTTCAATATTGTTTTGGAAGTATTAGCCAAAGCTATACGGCAAGATAGGGAAATTAACAGCATCCAAATTGGCAAAGAGGAAATAAAACTCTATTTGTAGATGATATGATCCTATACATAGAAAACCACAAAGACTCAGTAAAAAAGCTACTAGACATCATTGGAAGATTCAACATACAAAATCAGTTGGATTACTCTATAGCAACAATGACAGTGCTGAAAAAGACATCAGGAAAGAAATAGCATTTACAATAGCCACCCAAAGGATGAAATATTTAAGACTAAAAGTAACCAGAGAAACAAAGGACCTAAACAAAGAGAATTACAAAACACTACTACAAGAAACCAAAAGAGATTTACAAAAGTGGAAGAACATACCATATTCCTGGATAGGAAGATTAAACATCATGAAAATACCAATACTACCTAAAGCAATATATACATATAACGCAATCCCAATCCAGCTTCCAGTGACATTCTTCAAAGAGATGGAAAAGACAATTACAAACTTTATATGGAAAGGAAAGAGACCCAGGATAAGCAAAGCATTGCTCAAGAAGAAGAACAAGGTTGGAAGCCTCTCACTCCCCAGTCTCAAAATCGACTACATGGCTACAGTGGTCAAAACAGCCTGGTACTGGTACAATGAAAGATACACTGATCAATGGAACTGAATAGAGAATCTAGAAATTAACCCATCTGATTTTCAACAAAGTGTCTAGGTATGTTACATGGAGAGGAGATAGTCTGTTTAACAGATGGTGCTGGCAGAACTAGAAAGCAATATGCAAAAGATTGAAACAAGACCTTTACCTCACACCCTTTACAAAAATCAAATCAGTATGGATTAAAGACCTAAATGTGAATCCCAAAATTATGAAAGTTATCAATGAAAAAATAGGGACAAATGTGAGGGCTCTAATATAGGGAATACACAGACTATCAAACATTTTGAAAATTACACAAACAAAAGTAGACCAAATAGATTTTAAAAATTTTAAACTTTGTGCATCAAAAGACTTCACCAAAAGAGTAAAAAAGGGAACCCACAGAATGGGAAAAAATCTTTTGCAATGACACATCAGACAAGGGACTCATTTCTAAAATTCATAGGAAACTACAACACCTCTACAAGAAAAAGACGAATAACCCAATTTAAAAATGGGCACAGAACATGAACAGACACTTCACCAAGGAAGAGATCCGGACAGCCAACAAAAATATGAAAAAATGTTCATGATCACTAGCCATTAGAGAGATGCAAATCAAAACAACAATGAGATTTCATCTCACACCAGCAATAACAGCAAAGATAAAAAAAAGTAGAGGACAATAAGTGCTGGTAAGGTTGTGGAGAGACTGGGATGCTCCTGCATTGCTGGTGGGATTGCAAAACGGTCCAGCCTCTCTGGAAAGCAATATGGCACTTCCTCAGAAGGTTGGAAATAGAAATACCTTAAGATTCAGAAATTCCTCTACTTGGTATTTATCCACAAGAAATATGAGCCATAACACAAGTAGATATATGCACACCAATATTTTAGCAACACTATTTACAATAGAAAAAGATGGAGACAGCCGAAGTGCCCCTCAATTGAAGAATGGATAAACAAACTGTGGTACATACACACAATGTAATACTATGCCACCTTGAGGAACAACAAGGAAGCTACAAGCCACCACATAACATGGATGAACCTTGAAGACCTTATGCTGAGTGAAATTTGTCAGTCACAAAAGGAGAAATACTGCATAGGACCATTATTGTAAAAAAGTAAGAAAAAGAACCCACACTATAAGGAGGGGAAAATATATATCTATATATAGGTATATAGATATTTGCTGATCACCAGGATGTATGGGATGAAAGGAGGGGAGGGAGGGGAAGATAGAGCACAGGGCAAGGAATAGACACAGGATAGCTTGGAGGTGTGGGGGTGGGGGGGGGAGGGCAATACACAAGAAGGGGGAGGGGAATGGCAGAACAAGGCTGATGGGAGAACAGTTAGGCAAGTTCACATGGCTAAGTGGGACAGAGGTAAATGATGATGTATGTACAACCTTGGAACAACAGGGCTCCAGGATACAGGGATTGAGGCACGGTTTGAAGGAGTAAAAGAGGGCAATAGTATTAAGATGTTTGGTTGTCTTTTGAATCTTTGTTTCCCTTCCATATCATTATAAAGTAGACACTTGAGGTGGGGAGAAAGGAATAGACAGAACCATCACTACAGAAAGCTTTTATATCCAACTTCAGCCTATAACTGATTGGAATACCTTCAAGGGGGCTAGAAGTTGCCCCGTGAAAGAGGCTTCCTGTGGAGCCTTATATTGCACAAGACCATACGTGGAATCCAGAACCCCATCCAGAACCGACTGAGGTAGGACATTTCCATTGGAAAGCACGAGTAGACCGGCCTGGAATGGCTAGAAGAACAGAAGATACTTCATGAAAGAAAGACGGGCAGAAAAAATCTGAAACAATAACTGCAGTCTGCTTGATTACTACAAGAACAAGTAAGCTGTTTGCCTGAGAGCTATCAAGGTAAGTGGTCGGGACCCCTCAATGCAAACCACCTTCCAAGTCTGAGACTCAAGGGGAATACATGAGCAGGTATGTGGTCTGGCTGGTGATCACATTGGTCACTGATAAGGGAAGAGGGGGAAAAACAGCAATGAAGTTACGAGCTAAGTCTGACCACATTCAATAAACCCCTGTGAACCTGGGTAGAGACCTGGATGGATAGCAGTACAGCAAGACCTGGGGACTCCTAGGCCCAGAGGCAGTGACATGGCCACAGAGGACTAGAGTGGAGAGTGAAGCATCCAGCTGATATGAAGTGAGGGGAGATGCACAAGAACACCCATACTTGCAGATAGTACCCACCTGACCTGGCTTTGATGGTGAATGATCATAACTTGACAATAAGAAGAAAGAAGGGGAAGGGGTAGGGGAGAGTAACCTGCTACAATTTGATGAACTTTACCTATACTTATGGATGTAGTAGCTCAACAAAGGGAACAATTCTTTACAGCAAGGATCACTCCCACCCCCTTGGTACACAGTGTTGACAGAGATGGGAAACATAGACATTGGCTATCCCAAATGGGGGGCCCTATAAAGCCAAGAAGTGACTGGTTTACAAGCTTTCATGAGGGAGCCTAGTTCTAGATGGGGTGGGGGAAGGTAGAATCACCACTGAATGATTTCCAATCCATTGGGACCAGGCTGGCGAAAGGAAATGGGGATAAAACTCTTGTAGTACAATAGTGAATAATTGCCATCAGGTCTGACTATGAGGCTAGGAAGTACAGAGGTAGATTTTTTTTTGACAAAAAGTGTGCTTGATTTTGCAGCCCAGGAGTCTTGATTTTGCAGTCTCTGGGACCATAAAGTGAGAAGAATGGAGAACGGGACCCTACCCAGAGAGGCAGTGACACCAGGGATGGAGACAGAGACGATGACGTGGACAGATGGAGTGGCTGGGGACACTGGACTCAGGGAGGGAGAAGAACTGTGTGCTGGTGCCTGGGGGGAAGGGAGGCTGTGTGGGTGTACCCTTTGGTGTTATATGATGATACATGGAGGGGATTATAATCATTGCAATGAAGTGAAATATAATAGGATGAGTGTAAAGCTGATGTTCTCCTGTGTAAACCTCACAATAAAAACTTAAAAAAAAAAAAAAAAAAAAAGAAGAGCCAGGCCATAAGTAGATATATGCACACCAGTGTTCATCACAATGCTATTCACAATAGCAAAAAGATGGAGACAGACTAAATGCTCATTAATGGAAGTAAAGATAAACAAACTTTGGTGCATATACACAATGGAATATTTTATAACATTGAAGATTACCTATGAACCTATGAAATACCTTATAACATGGATGAACCTGGAGGACATTATGCTGAGCTAAATTAGTCAATCACAAAAAAACAAATATTGTATGAGACCACTACTGTAAAAACTCAAGAAAGTTTTTCATACTAAAAGAAACATCATTTGATAGTTAATGGGTGAGAGGGAATGTAATTCACTGGCTAGAGGGTAGACACATGTTAGCTTGGGTAATGTGGAGGACAATATACAATAAGAGGGAGGTTGGCAGAAAAATGATGAAGACATAGGGAGGCATGTAAGGGCTAAGGGGGATAGAGGTAAAAAGTGATATATACACAATCCTGGAAAAACAGCGTTCTTTGGGTAGACAAGTGGACAGAGTCACAGGTTGAATGGGTATGGGAGAAAGACTGGGAGTATGCCCACAAATATATAAGGGTTTGAAAGAGGATATTTGTACATGGGTGTTTACCTTTGCTACAAACACAAGTATGGATGTGGTGGAGCATACATTGGGCAAAATTATGAAAACCATATTATCAAACACCTTAAGACAGTGAGTTGCTGAGCCTAGGGGCTTAAAACCATAGTCTCCGGAAACACCATGGTCAAGTGGCATAACATATGCCACAAAGACAATGTTCTACATCCTATTTTGGTGAGTAGTGTCTGGGATCTTAAAAGCTCATAAGCTAGCATTTAAGGTGTAGCTATTGGTCTCTTCATGTGCAGAAGAAAGAAGAGTGATGAGAAATGAAGATGCTTAGAATACATTAGTCCAAATATCTACTGGAACATATGAACATCAGTCTGCATAACTCTGAAACCAGACAAACTAGATGGTTTCACTATAAACTGCTCTGAAAGGGATCACAATAGAAGGTCCCTGATAGAGTGCGAGAAAATGTGGAATGTTAAACAAAATTATTTTTTAAAAAACAACAAAACCTAGGTTTACTGATCAGAAAGAGCCGGGGGGAACCCTAGACTATGACTCTCAACTACACTTCAGGTCTGGAAAGGAACTTATCCTTGGTCCAATTTTCAACCAAGCAGTAGACAGGTTTATGTTGGGGTTAGCAACACTAATAAGGTATGCTCATTATGAATGATGGAATGGTCAATCTTTCTAAATCAAAAGGGCAACATTTACTTAAGTACACATTGAGAAGGCATGGGAATGTGGGTGGAATGGAAATAGGAGCAACACGTAGGATTTCAATCATTGAAGTGAAACAAAGTGTATGATTTAATGAATGTAAAGCTTGTCAATTTATTATAAAAAGGTACAGGGAAAAAAATGTATAGTTTGGAAAATCCTATAAGGCAATTTTACTCTGTCCTATATGATAGCTTTCACATGCATATGAGGTTATTGAAAATACCATGGCTTGAGTCAGGCGCACCTTAGTCCTCAAGCTGACATCTTTGCTCTTCAACACTTTAAAAAGGTCTTCTGCAGCAGATTTGCCTTATGCAATATGTCATTTGATTTCTTGACTGCTGTCATACTCATATGCATATTTTGCATATGCGTGCCAAAGCTGGACAGTGAATAAGGAAGACCATAGAAGAATTGATGCTTTTGAGTTATGGTGTTGGAGGAGAATACTGAAAGTGTCATGGGCTGCCAAAAAAACAACAAATCCGTTTTGGAAGAAGTACAGCCAGAGTGCTCCTTGGAGACCAAGATGGCCAAACTTCATCTCTCATACTTCGGTCATATTGTCAGGAGGGACCAGTCACTGGAGAAGGATATCACGTTTGGTAAGATGGAGGGGCAGAGAAAAAGAGGAAGACCCCTAACGAGATGGACTGGCCAAGTGGCAGCTTCGATACTCAAGCGTGGCAACAGTAGTGAGGTTGGCCCAGGATCGGGCAGTGTTTCATTCTGCTGTGCATAAGGTCGCTATGAGTCGGTACTGACTTGATGGCACCTAACAAACACAAATATGATAGCTTTAAGTTGGAATCAGCTCAATGGTAGTTTGTGTCCTGAAGTACAATGCTGTGTGTGTGTGGTAACACATACCCCTACAAAAAGACCGATTAATACAACTATTATTCAAATTTGTGCACCAACTACTATTGCCAAAGATGAAGAAATTGAAGATTTTTGCCGGCTTCTGATGTCTGGAATTGACCAAGCATACAATCAAGATGCTTTGATAATTACTGGTGATTGGAACCCGAAAACTGGAAACAAATAAAAAGGATCAGTGATTGGAAAATATGGTCGTAGTGATAGAAACAATCCCAGAGATTGCATGGTAGAATTTTTCAAGACTAATGATTTATTTGAGGGACCTACTACCACCAAGATAGAAGAACCAGGAGTAGAGTTTGTCCTTTGAACATGCACCATGAAGCTCCTAGATCCAGAAGAAGATTGATGCCACGACATATGGAGGTCTCCAAGGAATACTAGGCCTACAGATGCTGAACAGAGACAAGGACCTTTCCCCAGAGCTGACAAAGAAAAGCCTTCCCTTAGAGTTGGCACTCTGAATTTGGCCTTCCAGTCTCCTAAACTGTGAGAAGGGAATGCAGTGTCTCTATACGATAGGCACAACCTGAAAACCACAAGGTCGGTGGTTCATGCCCACCAGATGTTCCATGGGAGAAAAATGAGACTCTTCTCCCACAAAGATTTATGATATCAGAAACCCTACACAGGGTCACTATGAGTCCAAACAAATTCAACAGCACGTAACAGCAACAATGATTTCTTCATTACATAAACTACAACTACACATGTTAATCTCAATAGATAGAATAAATCGACTACATTGTGAAAGGAGACAGTGGAGAGATACAATATTATCAGTCACAAGACATCCATGGACCAACTGTGGAATAGACCATTAATTGTTCATATGTAAGTTCAAGTTGAAGCTGAAGCATACTAAAACATATCCAGGAGAGCCAAGGTATGGTCTTACGGAATCACATTAGAAGGTCCTAGATAGAGTGGGAGGAAAATGTGGAACAAAACTCAAAATCATGAAAAATCCAGGCTCACTGATTGGATAGAAATTGGTGGAACCCCTGAGACTATGGCCCTTTGTCTCCCTTCAGGTCTGGAACTGAGCACACTCCCAAAGCTCAATTTTCATCCAAATAATAGACAGTTCTATAAGGGGAACAGTAACTCTAGGATGGTACATTCTCCTTAGGATAATCAACCATTCCAGATCAAAAGGGTAGCAGTTACCCAAGGACAAAGTTCAGAATCATAAGGAAAGAAGAAGAAATGGAAACAGGAAAATCAGGGAAGAAGTAGGATAAGTGATGTTACAATGTGAGGATTACAATAAATGATTTGAAGCGACAACAAAAAAGTAAGAGCTTGAGTACATATATATGTCCCACCTGAATTTAGAGATCAATAGATTTGACACAAGAGGATAGTGCATGGTTTAAAATTAGAAAGTGTGTTTCAGCAGTGTATTCTTGTACCATACTTATTCAATCTGTAAACTAAGCAAATAATCTAAACTGGAATATATGAAGCAGAATGTAGCATCAGGACTGGGGAACACTCATTAACAATCTTCGATATGCAAATGACACAATCTTTACTGCTGAAAGCGAAGAAGACTTGAGATACTTACTGATGAAGATCAAAGACTACAGCTGTCAGTATGGATCACACCTCAACATAAAAAAAAAAAGCAAAGTTTGCTTTGGTTACTGCATGTTCAAGAGAAAGTTTCAGAGTCTCTTCTGACATTAACTATGGTCATTTCTTCTTTCCTATCTTTTTAATGACCTTTTGTTTTCTTCATGTATGATGTCCTTGACGTCATCCCACAACTCATCTGGTTTTCAGTCATTAGTGTTCAATCTATTCTTGAGATGGTCTCTAAATTGGCACTTCCTGCTACATATTCAAAAATAGAATTAAAAAAGTGAACAATTCCCACATGGAAACTTCTTGAAATTATAAGATAAAGCATTCAAGAAAAATGCAAATTCATTTCAACTCATTATGCTTCAAATGGAAAAGAGCAATTAATGGTGTTATTCTGCATAACAAGGCATTCATAAAATCTGTTGATGAATTTTGTTTATTACACTTTTGGGAAAATCTATGAAGCATTGTTAATGAAAACACATCTTTTTCCCTCCCTATGAGCAGAAGCCCCATTTCTTAGTCCACATGTGGTAATAAAACACACCTGTGACTACATTGTCCTAAAGCCCCTAAGAACTCCAAACTTCCATCAACTCAATTCCAACTCATAGCGAGCCAATACAAGGTTTCCAGGACTGTAAATCTTTACAGGAGTAGACAGACTCATCTCGCTCCTGCAGAGCAGTTGGTAGGTTTGAAGGCTGACCTTGTGGTTAGCAGTCCAGTACTTAACTTACAGTGCCACCAGGACTCCTTAAAGAGCTTAAGAAAGACAGGGAATTCAAACCATCATTTGCAAACCTACTTGGAATCTTCAGCATTCTCACTGAATATCTCAGAAGTGTGAAGTATCTTGCAATGTTAGATGATACTAGTGAAGTGTTTCTAACAAGTATTCAGATGATAGTGATGGGCCATGGATTGACATAATCAGATTTTCCCAAGGTTATATATTCAGAAAGAAGAAAGGAAGAGCAAAGTAAAGCCACCAAGTCTTTGTAAAACCTAACTTTCTTCCAAACTTCTTCTCTCTCAAAAATGCAAGAGCAATACATGCAAGTCTGAATTTTACATGGGACAGAGGCTAACTTATTAAGTAGTGCCCAGTTAGAATGAAAGCAAAAACTCAAAATTCACTTTCTTGTGTATAAAATGACATTCTGTTCACAGGAAATGTGATTGAAATCCATTTCATGGTGTATGTTGTTAAGTGCTGTTGAGCCAGTTCCAACTCATAGTGCCATATAGGGTTTTTGAGGAGCAGCTGGTGAGTTTGAACCACCTACCTTGTGGTTCAAACCAACTTTGTGTTCCTGAGCTTATTCTACAGCGCCACACCATGGCACATAGGGCTACCCATACAAAAGGCAGGCACAATGTCATAATAGCCAAAAGGTGACCAAATACACTTCACATCCATTTGTGCCTGACTGGACATATGGATGACTTTCCAAAATCTGATGTTCAGTGAAAAGAAGTTGTAAACAGGGTATGAGTGGACAGCCCGACCTCTTCTGATCTCACAAGGGAGAAAGAGAATCAAACTCAGCATCAGTCCAAGGCTGATTCCTAAAAGGTTGAAGTCAGCCACGCCTCCACCCTCCAAACTTCTTTACCAATTCTGACACCAACTATCCCTCCTATAAGTCTCTCTACTTTTCAGCTAGGTTTGATAATTCATTGCAATGGCCACACAGAACTCACAAACCATATTCATAGTTATAGAGTTTATTAGAGAAGTTGACATATTACAATTCAGGATCAGAAATGTCCAGGATATAGTTGTTTGGTCAGAACAATCTTTTCACAGCCATGCCCGAAGGCAGACCACTGGTTCCTTGGTTTGGCCTCTTCCCTGCTCAGGCAATGTTACAAAGCTCCTTTAGTGCTGTCTGTCAGTACCCAAAGGGCATGCAACTCTACCATACTCTTCGGTCTGAAGGTGCTAAGCATGGAGTAACAAACCTAGCTTCCCCAATTAAGTGCCTGAAGGCGCACTACTCCACAAGCACTCAGCTTTCCTCACTCTATGGGCCAGGAAGCCCTTTTTGCTTGCTCCTGCTCTGGCTCTTGGTTCTGCTGCTGCCACTCCTTTGTAGCTTCTCTGTTATCACAGCTTTCTGTCCTTGGATTGAGGAGATTCGTTGAACAAGTATCTCAAGATCCAAAGGACACAATCCACTCCTAGCTTTTCTTTCTTGATGGTAATGAGAACCTCACTCCTGCTTCTGAGATGGCTCATTTTATAACCAGCAGAAAGGAAAAATTGGCCTACCCCCACCAAGTTAACACCCTGTTAACAACCACTCACAATCAAATCATATAATCCTATCAGCATTTCCCCCCACCGTCTCTTACCCAGGAAAAAAAGAAATACACCCAACCTGCATGGTCCCACACAGTTGTTTGGTGGGAGTTACAAAGACTATGGCTAGAAGAGCCATATTAAGCAATTCACTTCACTGTAGAAGTCAAGGACAAAAGATGCACTATTTGATTCTTTATCTAGAGTTTGAAGACAGAAAAAAATGTGAGGAACATGTATATATTTGGGAAGGAGAGTGAAAATAGTAATTGGGAGGTGGTCATAAATGACTTCCAAGGTGCTTGCAATAGTCTATATCTTGGATATGGTCACATATATGTGTTCACATTGTGATAATCCACGGATATGTGCAATTATGATTTGCGTACTTTTCTACATGTAACGTTATACTTTATGAAATAACTTGAAACAAATAAAAAGACAGCATCGATACATTTATTGAGCACTTAGTAAGTACTAGGTTTGGGGAAGAAAAATAGAAATTGTACATTAAAAATCATTGTCAAGTGTTAGCGTCCAACAAAAAGGCACAGGAGACAGTATTATTGGACTAAAGGGTACTGGTCTTTCTTCTTTTTCTTTTTTTTTAACTGTCATTTTTACAAAGACTATCTTCCACTCCTTCCCCCAATTCAGAACTGTAAATATGGTTCTCTGTGGCATGAAAAAAAAAAAAAATCATTGTCAAGAATTTAAAGTCTTGACAATAAGACATGTGTGAAATATGTAGACAACTAAATATGTATATTGTTGTTGTTAACTGCCATCAAGTTGGTTCCGACTCATAGCAACCCTGTATAGGGTTTCCAAGGTGTGGCTGGTGAGTTTGAACCACCAGCCTTGCAGTTCAAACAACCTTGCAGTCCAGCATTATTCCACAGCACCACACCAGGACTCCAAATATGTATATAGTTATCAACTAATATAATGTTATTCCATATAAGTACAGGGCTCAATGAGAGAAATGAAATAAAAGCAAACTAATGCATTCCATAAAATCAGTGTACTGCTTCAGTACAGTTTAAATACGAGAAACAAGACAGCATAGGCGAACTACAATGTATGTTTTAAGTTACTTTATGAAAATCTTCTATGATCCAGCACCTTCAGGAATCAGAAGATCAATTATCTATATTGGAAGATATAAGGAAGTCTTGTAACAAATGTAGAACCAGCCCCATCTTATTGTATTCCTCCTCATGTCATCAGCTATCTTCATCATTCTTCTACCAACCACACTTTTCTTATACATTGCCCTCTCTGTCACCCAAGTAAACATGTGTCTACATGGTGTGACACTGTAGAATAAACACTAGATTGCTAATAGCAAGGTCGGGGGTTCAACCCCATCAGACACTCCTTAGAAACCTTACACAGGGTCTCCATGTATCAGAACTGACAAACAGAACTTAACAACAACCCTCTAGCCAGTGAGTTACTCGCCCATCCCTCCCACCTGTGGTAACTATCATTATTTGAAGGCAAATAATCCAATTAAAAAATTGGAGAAGACATGAACAGCCTCTTCACCAAAGAAGGTATGTAGGTGGCCAATAAGCATGAAGAAATGCTCACTATCATTAGCCATTATTATTGTTATTATTTAACTGCTGTCAACTCAGTTCTGATTCATACTGAAGCTATATAGGATTTCTGAGGCTTTAAATCATTGTGAGAGCAGAAAGTGTCATCTTCCTTCTGCAGAATTTCTGGTGGACTCAATATGCCAATCTTGTGATTTGCAGTCCAGTGCTTATCCAATGGATCCACTATAGTCCCCCACTAGTCATTGTTGCTGTTGTTGTTAAGTGCCATTCAATCAATTCTGACTCATAGCAGCCCTATATAGGGTTTGCAAGAAGCGAATGGTGAGTTTCAAAGTGACTTTGCAAACCATGAAAATAAAAACAATACTGAGAGGAGAAAAACAAGATGGCGGAAGGAGTAGAAGTGCAGTGAGGAGCTCCGTCAGCAACAACACAGAATACCAGACCAAGCAGGCTCAGGGGATGGTGCCAGAACTCTGAATCACATATAAAGGACTATTTAGAAGTTGGAAGGCTTACAGCTAGGGGAATTTGTAGCAGAAGCAAGAAATCCAATGCTTTCTAATTCAAGATGCTCAGCTGCTCCCAGAGCCACCATCTTGGGTGAGATCAAGTGGGGAAGAATCAGAGCAGCCACAGATGCCTGAAAGAACCACAGAGATAAAGGTGTGGACACTCTTTTATTTTATATCTGTTCATTGGTCTCTCACTGGCTGTGCACCTCCATTCTGGTGACAAGAGGGGTGCCTAAGTGAGTGGACACCCCACTCCCACCCCAATAGGGTTCTACTACGCATGAGCACAGATCGTCTTGAAATTTAAAGTGACAGTTTCCACATAAAACTAAACAGCACTGAAAAATGGCCACAGCTGGCCCTGAACTGTTTATCACTAGGGAAAAGGCCTGAACAGGGATTCTGTAGTGGGACAAGCAGACAAAAAGGAAATAGGCTGAAAATTAAATCCTGAGTTACGTCACGATGACCAACAGTGGCATCTTGAAATTTCTCAGGAAGAAGAGTGAAAAGGGAAGCCCACCTCCTGAAGACATCTACCTGGAGGCAATCAGAAAGCATAAAAAATACCAAAATATACACCCATCTAAGTATAAAGGCCACCGATAACTCCTGAATGTGCCCAAAAAACAGAAACAGATTATTGTATCAGCACATGTCAAGAAATGAGATTAAAGTGACTGAGGCAAATGAGATGGCAGTAGACCTACACTCCATAATGGAAGATGGGCAGTCTTTAGAAATGCATGTGAAAGAAATCAGAAAAATGATTATAAAATGTATCAAAACACTATATAATGGAGTTGATTTTAAATAAGGAAGAAGTCAGGAAAGCACTACAGGAACAATCAAATAAGATAGATACAGCATTGGAAACAATTCAAGACTTACAGAAAGAGGTCCAAATGATTAATAATAAAATATCAGAAATGGATAATACATTGAAAGGGCAAAGAGGTGGAATTCAAGAGATAGAAGCCAGAACTAGTGAACTAGAAGATAAATCTCTCAATACCAATAAGACAGAAGAACAGGCAAAAAAAAAAAAAAAAAAAAGATAAAAAAATCTGAAGAAGTCCTAAGATTCATGTTGGACAACATGAAGAGGAATTACTTAAGAATTATCTGCATTCCAGAACATGGAGAATCACACAAGTCCACAGAGGAGACAGTTGAAGAGCTGCTGGAAGACAATTTCCCTAACCTCCTGAAAAGTGAAAAGATAAGCATTCAAGAAGCTCAATGAACCCCCAAAAGGATAGACCCTAAACGACAATCACCAAGACATATAATAATCAAGCTATTCAGATTCAAAGATAAGGACAGTATCCGGAAAGCAGCTAGGGAAAAGAGAAGTGTAACATACAAAGGCAAGCAAATCAGATTAAGCTCGGATCTCTCAACAGAAACCATGCAGACAAGAAGGCAATGGGGAGCATATATAAAACCCGGAAAGAAAAACTGCCACCCAAGAATCCTCTATCCAACAAAGTTGTCAATCAAATATAATGGTGTAATCAAAACATTCTAGGATAAACAGAAACTAAGGGATTTTCCCAAAGCCAACCCTGCTATGAAAAACATCTTAAAGGAAGTTCTGTGGGCTGAGAACCAACAAGAACAGACAACAACCAGAGAATGATGTACGTGGCAGCATCACCTGGACTCAATAGACAAATGGAAGAGTCAAGAACAGAATAAAATCATAAGAACAGAGGATCTGGGAGGTCAGTCTAGGATCAAAATAATTGCACTGTGAAAGAAGGTAAACACAGAGGAACAGAGATCCAGGCTGTGAGAAGATCAGGTAGATTACAGGATAAGATAGACTATCTTAAATGGAGGGAAGAATTAATGGAATATAAGGTAACCACAACAGTGGGGTTCAGGTGGGAGGTTTAGTTTGGGTGTTGGGAAGGGCAATACAAGAAGGGGGAAGAGGTGGAAGGACAAGATAGATAGGGGAACACTGAGACAGGTTTGCATGTCCTAAGTGGGACAGAGGTAAACAGTGACGCATGCTCAAACTTGGAAAAATAGGGATCTGTGATACCGGGATCTAGACATAGTTTGAAAAGGGGAAGTAATACTAAAATGCTTGACTGTCTTATGAATATTGATTTCCCTTGCCTACTATTATAAAATGGAAACTTGAGTGGGATAGAAAGGAATGTTTGGAAACATGATTGCAGAAAATTTATAAGCCCATCTTCAGCCTGATTGGAATAACTAAAAAGGAGTTCTAGAACTTGCCAAGTGAAATAGGCCTCTTGAAAAGTCTTTACAGAGTATAGGGCCTTAGGTTGAATCCTGAGTCCCATCCAGAACCTTATGAGGTAGGACATTCCCACTAGCAAGGACAAGCAGACCAGCCTGGAATAACTGCAGAAGATGCATCTTCAAAGAAAGATCATCAGGAAAAATGCAAAACAAAAATGTCAGCCTGATTGACAACTACAAGAATAAGCAAGTTGTTCTCCGCCAAGGAAGCCATCAAGCCAAGCAATCAAGTTCCTCCAGGAGAAACTCTCCTCTAAGACTGAAACTCAAAGGAACACATGAACAGGCAGCTAAGCTTGCTGGTGACCAAAGTAGTCTACTGGTGAGTGGAAGAGGGGGAAAGGCAGCAATGAAGAAATGGACTGAGTTCAACCACAGCCCATTGACTCCCATTGACCTGGAGATGAGAGAGAGAAGAAGAACGTCTGATTGGTCCAAAGTGTGGTGAGACCTGGGGACCCTTGAGCCCAGGAACAAAGACATAGCCACAGAGGGTTAGAGCTGAGAATGAAGCATCTAGCTGATATGAAGTGAGGGGAGATGAACAAGAACACCCAAACTTGCAGACAGTGGTCATTTGACCTAGCTTCGATGGCTTGATAATCAGAACTCGACTAGAGTAAGATAAAAAAAATAAATAAATAATTTTTTTTTTTTGATAAAGGAAACAAGGGTAAATTGCTACAACTTGATGAACCTGACCCATGCTCATGGAGGTAGTAACTCTAAATACCAACATAGAGAGGAGTCTTCATATCAAGTACCAATGCTATCCCCTCTGTACACAGGGTATAGAGGGACGGGCAACTTAGACATTGGTTACCTAAAATGAGGGGGCGATAAAGGCAAGAAGTGACTGGCTTACGTGGTTTCAAGAGGGAGTTTAGTTTCAGAATGTGGGGGGCAAGGAAGAAAGAGTCCCCACTGAATAGTTTTCATCTTGTCTAGATTGGTCTGGTGAAAAGAGATGGGGATAAGATCCATATGACTCAATAGTGAATAATTGTTATCATGACTAATTGTGACTGTCACAATTGTAAAGGTAGAAGTTCTGTAACAAAAACAGGGGAGTGGTTAATCTTACAGTAAAGAAACAGAGGACCCTAGGATCATCAAGGGAGAAGAGCACAAGCAGAATGCAGGACCTTATCCAGAGAAGCAGCAACACCAGAGACGAAGGCAGAGATGAGGCCATGGAGAGAGAGAGAGCGGCTCAGGACTCCGGATTCATGTGAAGAGAGGGACTAAGAGCCAGTGGACAGGAGGCAGACTTGCAGAATGTGTCCTTTGAAGGTGTAAATTATTATATATGTCAGAATGTTAAAAAAAAAAAAAAGCTTACGTGAATAAAGAGAAATACTGTTAACTGATGGTACATGGAGGGGGTTATAATTATTGTAATTAAACAAGGTGTATGATTTGTTGAATGTGAAACTGATGATCTGCCCTGTAAATTTTCACTCAAGCCACAATAAACACCTTAAAAAAAATACTGAGATATTATCTCACTTCAGCATTAATAGCAAAGTTCAAAAACACAGAACACAACAAATGCTGGTGAGGGTGTGGAGGGACTGGGCCCTCCTACACTGCTGGTTGGACTGTAAAATGGTGTAACCACTGTGAAAAACAGTATGGTGTGTCCTCAAAACTGGATTCTTTGTCTTCTTATTGAGGTATTGATGTGTTCTATAAATTTTAGACAGTATCCCTCATCTGATATGTAATTTCCAAAAAACTTTTTTACTGTCTTTAGTGGTTCTCTTTTTACTTTTTGTATAATCTTTTGATGCATATAAGTATCTAATATTCAGAATCCCCCAATTATTTATTTTATGTTCTGTTGTTCATATGTTTTCAGTTATGTTTGACAGAGTATTTATGACATGTATCAGAGCCCCTAAGTTTGTTTCTAATTTTTCACTGATGATCTTTATAGTTCTAGATTTCACATTTATGTCTTTAATTCATATTTAGTTCATTTTTGAATACGGTATAAGATATAACTATCTTGAAAAGATATTCATATTGAAAAGACTATCTCTTCCCCATTTAATGTATTTTGGTTCTCTGTGAAAGATCACCTGACTGTATGTGGATAGATATACTTCTAGGATTTTAATTCTGTTCCATTGATCTATGTATCTTTCATTGTACCAATATCAGGAAGTTTTGAACACTGTGGCTATGTAGTAGATTTTGAGATCAGGAAATATGAGGCCTCCAACTGTGTTCTTCTTCTTAAGCAATGCCCTGCTTACCCAAGGTCTCTTTCCTTTCATTATAAAGTTAGTGACCAGTTTTTCCATCTCTTTAAAGAATGACATTGGAATCTGGATTGGGATTGTATTATATGTATAGATTGCTTTAGGTAGTGTTGACATTTTCACAATGTTAGTATTTCGATCCATGAACATAATATATTCTTCCATTTTTGTCAATGTCTTTTGGTTTCTTCTAGTAGTATTTTATAGTTTTCCTTGTATAGGTGTTTTGGTTAGCTTTATAACTAAGTATTTCATCTTTTGGGTACATTTTGCTCATTTAAAAAACTGGTTTGTAGTCTTATTACTGAGTTTTGAGAACTACTTACATATACTGGATAAAATCCTTGATCAGATGCATGCACTTTAAGTATTTTCTTCCAGTCTGTGTCTTGCAGTCTCATTTTCATAATAATATCATTCAATGAGCAGAATTTTAAATGTTTATAAAGTCCAATTTGTCAACTTTTCATTTTATAGCGTATGCTATTGGTGTTGTACCTAAGAAAACTTTGTCCAACCCTTCTTGCTGTTGTTATTGGTAAGTGTCATTGATTACGTTCCAAATCATAGCAACCATGCATAGGTTTTCCAAGGAGCAGCTGATGAGTTTGAACCACTGATCTCATAGTTCAAACCAACCTTGCAATCCAGTGCATGAGTCTATACCCAAGTCACAATAATTTTATACAATGTACGTTTCTAGAAGAATTTTAGGTTTTACATTTAGGTTCAAGTCCAATATTTTTTTTTAAGTTTTTATTGTGAACTGGGTGATAGTTTACATGGGAGTACATTGGTTTTACATTCATTGTTTCATTGTAATGATTACAATCTCCTCCATACATCATCATTCAACAGTATTTGCTTTTATTCCTTCTATTTTTTTCTGTTTTTTGTTTTGTTTTCTTGAGGGGGTGGTGTACACAAAAGCACTCAGGAATATATAATATATAATCTTACCTTCTAGGAACAGAGGACCCTAGGACCATCAAGGAAGAAGAGCATAAGTGGAATGTGGGGCCCTATCCAGAGAAGCGACACCAGAAATGGAGGCAGAGGTGATGGCATGAAGAGATAGAGCAGCTGAGGACTCTAGACTCATGCAAAGAGACAGACTGTGTGCTGTCAGCCAGGAGGCTAGCTTGCAGAATGTTCCTGTTGGTTATTTAAATAATTATATATTCCTGAGTGGTTTTGTGTCCATAAAACACACACACACAAAAAACAAACAAACAAACAAAAAAAAAAACAGAGGGAATAGAAGCAAATACTGTTAAATGAAAAACACACAAAAAGAAAATATGAATCGGAGTTTATTATTTGCAGATGGATATCTAAAGATTGTTCTAACACCAGTTGTTATTGGTGCTGTTCGTTTTGTTTTGTTTCCCTTTTGGAATATTTATGTATTTACTTATTTTAATTTTTTTTGCAAGATTTAAGCAAAGTTTAGAAAGCAAATTAGGTTTTCATTCAACTATTTGTACCCCTTTTGTTTCATATCATTGATTACAGTCCCCACCATGTAAAAGCACACTTCCCACTTGATTCATTGATAGTTTCCATTCATCTTTCTTTCCTATGTCCATTCTTGTCTTCTGAGCTCTACCACTGGGCAAATGCTGCCCTTTTGATTTCCTATGGGTGATTGTTCTAAGTAGTGTGTACCTTCCTGATATTATTGTTCACCTTCTCTTTTATTATAGTAAGATGCTTTCAAGTCAATTCCAACTCATAGCGAAACTATGCACAACAGAATGAAACACTGCCCATTTCTGTGCCATCCTTATAAGCCTGTATACTGTTTGGCTGAAAGTTGGCCACAGAGATGAGTTCAGTTCCAGGCTTGAAGATTATCTAAGGACCATAGTCTTAGGGGTTCCACCAGTCTATCAGACCAGTAAGCTTGGTCTTTTTATGATTTTGAGTTTTGCTCCACATTTTTCTATCACTCTTTTCAGGATCTTCTATTGTGATACTTCTATAGTGATCAGTAGTGGTAACCAAGCACCATCTAGTTCTTCTAGTCTCACAGTCATGAAGGCTTAGGTTTGTGTGTGGTCCATTAGTGCTATGGACTATTTGTTTCCATGTGTCTCTGATTTTCTTCTGTCTTCTTTGCTTCAGATGAGAAGAGATCAATAGTTGCAGCTTCTGGCCACTCACAGCTTTTAAGGCCAAGTTGCTACCAAATTAGAATATGGAACATTGTCTTTGGGGACAATGTTATGTCAGTTGATCTTGATGTTCCCAAAGACAATGGTCCTGAGTCTCCAGATCCAGTGATTCATTACTTCAAGGTTATGACTAACAAGTTTTCATAACTTTGCTTCTGTTTGCTCTACTATAGGCATGGATATATTCATAGTACACACAAATACATATGTAGAAATATCCTCTGCCAAATCCGTATATCATCATGGGTATGGTTTTGTTTGCTTACCCATGCCTGTTCATCTTCCAGCACCATTTCTTTCATAGAGTACACTGTCTCCACTCAATTGCTTTTCCTGGTGTGGTGCTGTAGGATCAGCACTGAACTGTGAACCACAAGGCCAGAAGTTCAAACCCACCAGCTGCTCCTTGGAAACCCTATACAGGGTTGCTATGAGTCAGAACTGACTCGACAGCACTTAACAACAACAATCTTGATTCTACAATCAACATTCCTGGAAACAGCAGTCAAGTAATCAAATAGCAGATTGCAGTAGGCAAATCTGCTTCACGAGACATCTTTATAGTGTTATAGACCAAAGATATCACTTTGAGGACTAAGGTGAGCCTGACCCAAGCCATGGTATCTTCAATAGCCTCATAGGCAAATGAAAGTTAGATTATGAATAAGGAAGGCCATAGAAGAATCAAAGCATTTAACTTATGGTGTTGGAGATGAATAAGAAAGGTACCAAGGACTGGCAGAAGAACAAACCAATCAGCGTTGGAAGAAGTACAGCCAGAATGCCCCTTAGAAGCCAAGATGGCCAGACTTTGCCTCTTATACCTCCGACATATTATCAGAAGGGACCAGTCCCTGGAGAAGGACATCATGATTGGTAAAGTGGAGGGTCAGCGATAAAGAGGAAGACCTCCCAACAAGATGGACTGACACAATGGCAGCTGTAAAGGTCTCAAGTGTAGCAACTGTGAGGATGATGCAGGCCCGGGCAGCATTTCATTCTGTTGTGCATGGGGTTTCTGTGAGTTGGAACTGACTTTACAGAATAGATTCTGACCATTTATTAATTTGTCTATGTCTTTTCCAACACTGTCTTGTTTTCATTACTGTCTCTCTCTAATTAGTCTTGAAAGGATGGATGTTGAGTTAGCTCTCCAACTTTGGTCTCCAGTTTGGGTTTTCATCATCCTAAGACTCCGCCTCAAAGACATCAAGCCTAGAAAGTGTTTTAGAGCCAATAAACTTGCCTATTTTCTAGAATTCTGTAATAGTTCCTTAATGATTAGTCTAAATGCAACCAAGTATATCTAAAATGATCCCTACAACTACATATGGTTTGGAAGGTATGCTACATAGCTGTTACGGGCTAAATTCTATCTCTAGAACCACCCACTTTGTTGTCATATTTTTGTTATGACAGCCCTAGGATATGAAGACAATGGTCTCTCATAATTCCTGATAATAATAATCAGCTGTAGGAGCTTGTTAAAAATCTAGCTTCCCAAACTCTTACCCTAGTGAATCTGCTTCAGATGTTTAGTGTGGGACAGGAACTTTATTCTTTATCAGGTATCCAAATAATTCATAATATCAGACAAGTTTTGGAAATCATGAGTTAGGGGATCCCTTGATCAGTGGCTACCATTCAGAACTATACACTGTGGTTATAATATGCCCTCCTATCTCAGGTCCTGTCTACTGCTTCCCTGGCAAAAAGAAACTGTTTCCTGAAAACCGTCTGTGACCCAAGCAACAACCAAATTGCGCTTCTATAGATCTTTTGAGGGGAAAACAAATCCTCATAGTTTCTCCTGCCCTCCTTTTATTTGATACATAAGTGTTGCTTTCAAAATAGTTGATGCCATGATACTCCAACTTGAATAAAACATCCCATGGAATTAAAGTGCTTTGCTAGATACTAGACCATGTGGTGCCTTGAAATAAGTCATTTACAGTGGCTTCATCAGTCCATGTAAACAGCAGAACAGGTGAGTTAGAAACAGCAGACAACTCAATTACTCAACTGACAACTGAATTACACCTGATGAGAGTAGCCTCATGCCTTTCATCTTCCTCTCTAAGGGCATTGCCAAGAGGTTGGCTCTCTTTAGGCAATCTATCCAATCTTTAAGCTGCTGGCTTTAAAACATTTTGTGGCTGTATTAAAAGCATAGAATTCTGATATTTATTTGGAAGACAGCAATCAGGAGAACTCAGAATGGGCCTTTAATACCATAAATTTCATTTACAATGCATCCACATAAATGTGCATGCATATAAGACAAAAATACACATAGGAAATTGATGTTCAAGGGGGGTGTGCAGTTTGCAAAAACCACATAATGTATACATTATTTGTGTGAAAATATAGTAGATAGTTGACACTTTTGAGCACTTTAATGCCAAGCATGATAGGAGTTTTATATAAATCATAATAGCAGCTCTCATGGAAAATGAGACTTTGATTCTGAGTTACCAAGGGTCAGCCATCACTGGTGTGATTTGTGGAGACTGTGACATCTGATCATCAATATATTTTTCTGAGAAATTCAGATGCACTCAGGTTAACACCAAAGGTCCTAGCCCGATGACAACTAATTGTTGTCAACTGGCAATTTTGAAACAAAGAACAAGAAAGGCAACTGAGAGAAGCTACACTTTTCATTTCACTCCCTTCCCAAGTTGTATTCCTTTGCCAAGGCTTTTGATGATAAGGAAAACTGCATGTTCTTCTAGACTCTCCCTCACACTATCATGTATCATAAAGGGGGAGGATATTGAGTACTAAGACTTACTGACCTTCTGGTGCCAGTTTCTCATGTAGGTATCTTATAGTCCAGTAGTCTCATTTAATACAATCTCAAAAGTGTGTGTGTGTGCTTTTACACAGGCACAAACATACAACATAACAAAATTCTCTTTCCTCTAGAAGGACGCCTAAACATGTGCAGAGCCTGGAAATGCTTCAGTTCTTCTAGGTGGTATTATTTTGTCATTCATAGATAGTTTTGGAGAGTTGCTTAAGATATAGTGGGCAATTATTTCAATGGCTCTAACTGTGAAGTAAGATAAATACCACTCCATTAGCTACAGAGGCCATCCTTGGACTCTCACATCTGTCACTGGAACTGCCATATTGTAGTGCTACATGACACTAATGCACTGTGACATGTAATATTACACTTGGGCAAGCCCAGTCCTCCCAGGCCTTGCTTCTGGTTAGGTTAATACTTAAGAGCCATGTCAGAAAAGCCATGGGTAAATCCCCAGACCAAAAGATCATAACACTTAAATATGGAAGCTGCAAAAAGCTCTCCATATATTATCAAACAGCAGTTTTTTCAACCATAATAAAAGGCTATGCAGTAGATATCAAAATATGTCATAGTACTCTTTATTGTTCTGCTTTAAATGTAATATCAATGTTTCAGATGAAATATCATAAAATAAAGCACATTTCATCAAGTCACATTCTCCATGACCACGGTGTCACTCCCCCTTAGTCCTCTGAATCCCCCACTGCTTTCTATATGTACTAGATAACTCTGATCCATAGCTTTGGGATGTCAGGATTTCCCACGAAGTCCTCAAATAAAACAAATCAAATCTACTGCCACTGAGTCAATTCAGACTTTTGTCTTAAAATAAAGAAAGCCAAATTGAAAAGTTGTCTGTCTATATCAGTGTTATTCAACAGAATGTTCTGTTATGATGAGAAGTCTCATATTTGCTCTGTTCAGTATGATAGTCATGTGGCTTTTGAATGCTTGAAATGTGGTTAGCATGATTGAGGGTCTGCATTTTTTTATATTCTTACATTGTAATTCTTATACATTTGAATCAGCACATTTGGCTGTTGTTGCTGTCGGTTCTGACTCATAGTGATGCTGTATAGGGTTTCCAAAGGAGTACTAGTAGCATGCTGGATTACAAGTCAGCAGTTCGAAACTACCAGCTGCTCCACAGGAAAAAGATAAGATTTTCTGCTCCCGTAAAGATTTACAGCCTCAGAAACCCTATACAGGGTCGCTATCAGTTGGAACCGACTCCATGGAACACCACAGTCACCATAAGCTTTCCAAGAGTGGCTGGTGTGCCACTGCTGGGTTTGAACTGCTGACCATGTGGTCGGCATTCCAGTGCTTATCCTACAGCGCCATACCAGGGCTCGCACATATGGCTAGTGGGTACTATATTGAACCAAAGAAATTTAAGAACAAATGCTGTGGAGATGTAGGATAAGCACTGGACTGTTAATCACCAGGTCAGTGGTTCAAACCCAGCAGCCACTCTTGAAAACCCTATACAGAGTTGCTGAGTCAGAATGGACTCAATGGCACTTCACAACAACATCTAACTTGAAGACCTGTCAACCTGTCATTCATTGTGGTGAATGGCGAGCACCAAGAAAACAGAACAAAAAGCCACTGTATAAGAGGATTTCAGAAAGTTCATGGAAGAATGTAATTAATAGGTAAAGGAATCTTTCCTTGAACTATTTGGAATCTCCTTTTATATAATTTGATATCTACTTGGTTAAGTTGTCTCCTTCCAGCAAACAAGGCTTGGTACACAAAGCTGGGGAGGAAACCTCACCCTTAAGTGCTCTGGGATATAGAGACATGCATTGCTGATATTCTGGATTTTGGCAAAATTTAGCCCAACTTCAAACCATGCCTTTGGCAATGAGACTATATGGCATCCCCCTATCCCGTGCCACCTTATGTTGCCTATGCATTAGTCCATCACACAACTGTCACTGCAAAAATAATTGACTCAAACCCTCTTCCAAGACTAAGACTCAATGGGAATCCACGCTCTAATTGGTGACCACACTAGTCACACATACGGGGAAGAGAGGGAAAAACAGCAATGAAGCGGCGAGCTAAGCCCTACAACGTTCAATAGACTCCTGTGAACCCGGGTGGAGACCTGGTTGGCCAGCAGTGTAGCAAGACCTGGGGACTCTTGGGCCCAGAGTCAGTGACATAGCCACAGAGGACTAGAGTGGAGAGTGAAGCGTCCAGTTGATAAGAACAGAGGGGATATGCACAAGAACACCCACACTTGACTTGGCTTCAATGACTGGATGATCAGAGCTCAACTAGAAGAAGAAAGAAGAGGAAAAAAAGAGTAATCTGATACAATTTGATGAACTTGACCTACACCTATGGATGCAGTAGCTCAAAAGAGGAAACAAATCCTTACTCAAGAATCATTCCCACCCCCTCCACACACAGAGTAGACAAGGATGGGCAACTTGGACATTGGCTACCCAAAATGGGGGGGGGGGGGGCTACAAAGGCAAGAAGTGACTGGCTTACAAGCTTTCAAGAGGGAACCTAGATCCAGAGGGCATGGAGGAAGGTAGAATCTCCAGTGAGTGGTATCCAATCTGTCTAGGCAGGGCTGATGAAATGAAATGCAGATAGGTCTCTTGTGATACAATAGTGAGTAATTGTTATCAGGACTGATTGTCAGGGAAATGTAAAGGTAGACGTTTTATAGCAAGGAGGGGAGTGATTAACTTTTCAGTCTAGGAGCAGAGGACCCTGGGACCATCAAGGGAGAACAACGGAAAGCGGGACCCTACCCAGAGAAGCAGTGCTGCCTGAGATGGAGGAAGAGAAGATGACATAGAGAGATGGAGCAGCTGGGGACTTGAGATCTAGAGAGGGAGAGGGGCTGTGTGTTGATGATCAGGTGGTGGTTGATGATGCATGGAGGGGATTGTAACCGTGACAATGAAATAATATACGATAGGATGACTGTAAAACTAATGTTCTCCCATGTAAACTATCACATAATTCACAATAAAACATTTATAAAGAATAATAATTGACTCAGTGCTAGTTCATCAAACCAGAGACTATGAGCCAGGGGAAGTGCTGATACTAACAGCACCATGCATTCCAAATCCCTGCTTCTTGATGATGCGGGTGGCAGTGGGGAGTTGGCAGCAACAAGAGTGTTCCAACTGCAATGAGCAATGAAATCCATGCTTGGTCTACAGCTCCAGCAGAACTCAAGAAGAGATCACTTCCTTTGCTTTAGCCTGGCTCATCACAATCTCTGCCCCATAGTTCTCATCGATTTCCTTCTTTCTTTCTGGAATATGCATTTACCCAGCATGACTGACAGAGTCTATTACATTCTAAATCCATAATCCAATATCTCTAAGTGGAATGACCTCTAAAGGAATGGTAGAGTATTTGAAGCTTCAAAAAGCAGCCCAGCAAGTTGAGTATAATGGTCTTCTGTGCCCTTGGCAAAGATATCAATAGCAACATTACCAAGACATTTTTTGGTGGTGAGGCTGAGGAGTCTAGAGGGCTGAGAAGCAGTTTTTAAATCCCTTTAAAGATAAAGAATATATGATACAGCTAGTGATGCTCAAATTTCTAAAGCATGCTTACTTATCAGACTTCTCGGCACAATCGATGTTTTCTGTCCCTCCTCAACCTGTATTGAGCTGGGCTGCAATGTTGCATTTTATAGTTACTTTGCTTGTTTTTATCCAAACTACGGGTTCTTTTCATGGTCATGTATTATTTTTTTTTCCCCCAAAGGAAAAGGGAGGAGACAAGCCTTTCATTATACTGGCTGGAAGCAGATAGCGATTATAAAAGCACCTCTCCTTTGCCCAAGCAGTGGGTGCCATTCTGGAAGCTCTGATAAGGAGAGTCAAAAGAGATGGCTGAGAAGGGAGGGAATCAGCTGCAGAGAAATGGCTACAGGAGTGGCAACTTCGGAATCTGAAAACATACTGGAGGGAGAGATGAGGACAGAATTTACCAAGGACAAAGCAGGGCTTGAGGAAAGCTGAATGTATGGGCATGTAAGGGGAGAAATTCCCAAATACAGAGCATAAGAGTTTGAAAAAACAAGAAGTAAAAATATTTTGTCAGCATCTGCTTGCCCGTCTCTCCTACCAGACTATGAACTCTTTAAAGACTTGGGCAGTATGGCTTTTGCACAACATCCACAATGAACATCCAATGCACACTATTTAATGCAGGTATTGTTGAGAAAGTGTGAGGCAAGGAAGTAGAAGACTGGAAGGCAAGCAGGCAAGCATGTTGGATGTGGAGGGCTGGAGAAAATCATAAAGACCACCAAGTCAAGGCAAATCTGTTTGAAAAGGAAGGGAAAACATCTTGTCTCTTCCTCTGGAGTGTCCATTAGGGGGTACAAAGAGAAGGGACCCCAACTGAATGGCATGGCTTACTCAAGTCACGATTTTCAGAATTAGATGACCAGGCCTTTCTAACTAGTGCATCTTAGTCTAGAAGTTATACTCAGACCTCTTCAGCATCCTAGCAACACACAAGCCTCCACTGACAGATGGGTGGTGGTTGAGCATGAGGCGCATTGACCCAGAGTCGAATCTGGGTCTCCGAGATAGAAGGTGCGACTTTGACCATTGAACCATCACTGCCCCCTATAGTCCTAAAACCTTTGCCCATCAACTCCCCTATTAGTAAATGTTAAGCTATGTCTCACACCATCTATAGGTATGTGGTTTGTTTGGGGGACCAGGTACAGGACCATTTACATCTTGATTGCATGCTTGATCAATTTCAGACTGAAAAAGTTGGAAGAATTCTTCAATTTCATCATCACTGGCTTTAGTGGTTATTGCAAAGCTTTGAATAACAGTGGCATTAGCTGGTCTTCCTTGTAAGCATATGGATATTATTCCATCACAGAGATAAAGAATATATGACAGATCTTGAAATGTTCTTTTTGATGATGAATGTGATGCCATTCCTCTTTAATATGCTGTTTCTGGAATAGTAAACCCTATGACTGTCAGATTCAAAATGGCCAATACCAGTCCATTTCAGCTCACTAATGCCTAGGATATCAATGCTTATGAGATCCGTTTCATTTTTGACAAATTTCAATTTTTCTAGATTCATACTTCTTACATTTTATGTGTTGATTATTAATGGATGTTTAGAGCTGTTTTGCTCATTTGAGTTGTGCCCCATCAACGAGTGAAGGTCCTGAAAGCTTTATGCCATTTACATCATCACAGTCAACTCTACTTTGAGGAGGCAGCCCTTCCCTAGTCATATTTTGAGTGCCTTCCAGCCTAAGGGGCTCATTTTTATACACTATATCTGACAATATTCTGCTCTTCATCATGTTTCAGTAGTCAACATTCTGGTGCTATCTAACAGTGTTGCACTGCTATTCATAAAGCTTTCAGTGACTAAATATTCAGAAGTAGTCCTCGTCTCCGTCTTCGTATTCTTAGTCTGGTTGCTCACTTGAAACTTGCCCTCCACAGGTGACCCAGCTGACCCTTAAAATACCTTGGCATCGCTTCCAGAATCACAGCAACATTCAAGCCACCACAGTGACAAGCTGACAGATGAGTGATAGTACATAAAAATACAGAAATATCCTCTGTCAAAGTGATTTACATCCATGGGTGTAGTGCCATTTGCCCGATAGCATTTGTTCACTTTGAGTATCTCTGCTTCCACGTGTACATTATTGTTATTTCTGTTATTGCAGGATTGTGTATGTAACAGTATTGCCACTGTTGCCTTAACTGTTGCCATGGTCCTCCTAGTATCTTCCTTGATCATCTTGTGATCAAGATATTCCATATTGTATATTGCTCTTTCCATCACTCTAAGTTATTATATTTTTTACATTTCATTCTTATGGTCAAGTTACTTACGATAGCCTGCTGCCACCTTTTTAAGATTTATAAAATCAGTTGTTGTTATTTTTTCTTTTTAATTAAAGGAAATTTAAGTATCATCCAGTCCAATGACTCAATTTTGTGTAAGAGTAAACTGGGACCGACAAAAGAACGAAGAAGCTTGGGCAAGTGAGTGGCAGAGTAGGGAGCAGACTTATTGGCTTTCCATTCAAATCCCGCAGATCTTTGATCTGGAGTCACTGGACATTTTAACCTTTTGGTACATTTAATTTCCTCAGACATAGGACAAGATAAACTGTTATTTATTTTGCTGTATTGCTTTTGAAGGCAAGCTTGTCTGTTGTCAGTTTGATGACACTATTCTCTCAAGCTGTTAGGTCTCAGGCAATTTCTTTTCTCCAGAGAACTTGTTGATTCATTCCACTCTAAAAGTAGAGGCCTGAAATATTGGATGAAGAATCCGTGGCCTCTGAAGCCTCAAAAGCAACATTGCTGAATGAGTAACATTATCAGGAATCAAAAGGAGATTGTTGAATATTTCTAAGAACATTTTTATTTGACTTTGATCAAGGCCCAAGAAAGCATTACCTATGTCCAGTGAAATTCACAAGAGATCATTGAGACCCCAAGTATCAATTTTTTTAAAAAAAGCTTTTATTGTGAATTGAGTGGTACTTTACATGGGAGAACATTGGTTTTGCACTCATTCTATAGTACTCTGTTTCATTGCAATGATTACAAGCCCCTCCAGGCATCATCATTCAGCAATATTTGCTTCTATTCCCTCTGATGTTTTGTTGTTGTTGTTGTTTGTTTGTTTGTTTTGATGTACACAAAACCATACAGGAATATATAATCATTTAAACAACCAAAGGACACATTGTGCAAGCCTGCCTCGTGGCCTCCAGCACACAGTCTTTCTCTTTCCATGAGTCTAGAGTCTTCAGCTGCTCCATCTTTCCATGTCCTCACCTCTGCCTCCATCTCTGGTGTCGCTCCTTCTCAGGATAAGGTCCCACATTCCGCTACTGCTCTTCTCCCTTGATGGTCCTAGGGTCCTCTGATTCTGGACTGTAAGATTAACTACTCACTCTTTATGCTACAAAACTTCTACCTTTACAGTTGTGATGACCACAATTAGTCATGATAACAATTACACACTATTGAAATATAACAATCTTATCTCCTCTCCTTTCCAAGTATCACTTTTTCCTGACCTACCTAACGTACTTCAAAATGTTTAACTTCTGGTAAATAATAGTAAAATCCTTGGCTGCCTTATGAATATTAGTTTCCCTTACCTACTATTGTAAAACAGACTCTTGAGTGTGACAGAAAGGAATGTTGGGAAACGTGATTAGAGAAAACTTATAAGCCCGCCTTCAGCCTATAACTGATTGGAATACCTAAAAGG
>NW_006408652.1:5920618-5951604 GCF_000296735.1 Chrysochloris asiatica | reverse complement strand
GCTTGAACCTCTGGAAGTTCTCTGTCAATGTATGACTGTAGCTGTTTCTGTATTACCTTTAGCAAAACTTTACTCTCTTGAGATATCAAAGAGATTGTCCAATGATTTCCACATTCTGTTGGGTCACCTCTCTTTGGAATGGGCCTTGGAAACCCTGTACAGGGTCGCTATGAGTCGGAACTGACTCCATGGCACATAAGAACAACAACACATATGAATTATAGTGACATTAACTGATCTTCCTTATAGGTGTATGGATATTATCCTATCACACAGTCAGCATTGTACTTCAAGATAAATCTTGAGAAGATATTTTTCATGATGAATGTGGTATCATTCCTCTCCCATTTTTTTATTCCTGGCAGAGTAAACCAGATTGTCAGAGTCAAAATGTCCAACAACTATCCATTTCAGCTCACTAATGTATGTGTTCCATTTAATTTTTGACAACTTCCAATTTTTCTAGATTTATAGTTGGTACATTCCATGCTCCAATTATTAATGGATGCTTGCAGCTGTTTCGCCTTATTTTGAGTTGTGTCCCATCACCAAATGAAGATCCCAAAAGCTTTAGTACATTTGTGTCATCATGGCCATCTCTGCTTTGAGGAAGCAGCCCTTCCCCTAGTTGCATTTTGAGTGCCTTACAACCTGAGGGCCTCATCTTCTAGTACTATATCTGACAGTAGTCTTATGCTATTCATAATGTTTTCATTTTCCAGCACATCTGACAATGGTCTCCTGCTATTTATAAGGTTTTCAGGGGCGAACCATTCAGAAGTATTCCACCTCTCCTTCTTGCTAGTCTGTCTTAGTCTGGAAGCTTCACTAAAATCTGTCTACCATGGGTGACCATGATGATTTTAAAAATACTAGTGGCATAGCTTCCAGTATTCACAAGGCACCACAGAATGACAAACTGACAGCTGATTGGTCCTACTACTTATTATTATTGATGTTGCTTTCACTTCCTCCTGTGGACCTGCTGGTGGGTTTGAACCACCGACCTTTCTTTTGGTTAGCAGCCCAACACTTACCCCACTATGCCACCAGGGCTCCTTCCATCACTCCTCATGATAGTCCCGTCCCCAGAAGCAGACTGAAGAACTGGTAGAATCAAGAAGACTTGTATGGCTAACATTAAGGAGTCTCAAACACTTGTCTGCCCTTCACAGAGCGGTCTGGCTAAGACTTGATGAGGGGACTCTGAGCCAAAGATTCCTTATTTAACTGGCAGGAGACCACACATTAGATTGCAGATTGAATTAGATCTTAAGCTCTCTTCCCATGTAATGATGCATATTAATTGCATCCATTTTAACAACTGGTTCAAAATAAAGAAGACTTGCTCTCCAGTGTAGAGATGCTAAAGTAAATGGGAGAAATGAGGAGATCCAAGAGCAGAACAGAAAATTTCAAAGGTTGGCTTAAGAAGATAAAGTCAAATATTACAACAAATGTGCAAAGATTTGGAGACAGAACACCAAACAAGGAAGAACATGCTCAGCATTTCTCAAGCTGGGGGAACTGAAGAAAAAATTCAAGCCTCGACTTTCGTTATGGAAGGATTCTCTGAGCAAATTATTGAATGATGCAGAAAGCATCAAGAGAAGATGGAAGGAATACAGAGAGTCACTGGACCAAGACAAAATGGCTGATGTTCAACCAAAAGAACCCAGAGATCTGTGTTGGCAGAAGTGCAGCCAGAATGTTCCTTGGAGGCCAAGATGGCCAAACTTCGTCTCTCCTACTTCAGATATATTGTCAGGAGGGACCAGTTACTGGAGAAGGATATCATGTTTGGTAAGGTGTAGGGTCAGAGAAAAAGAGGAAGACCCCCAGTAAGATGGATTGGCAAAGTGGCAGCGTCAATGGGCTCAAGTGTGGCAACAATAGTGAGGTTAGTCCAGGATCAGGCAGTGTTTCGTTCTGTTGTACATAAGGTCACTATGAGTCAGTACTGACTTGATGGCACCTAACAACCACAACAAGATATCCTATAACCTGGTACCAAAGTCTACATGGATTCTTGATCCAGTTTTACCTCAAAGCAAGCCTTCTGGGAATGTCTATTTATTTCTGTATATATAAAAGGAGATTGGACTCTTGGTATGGCACTATAGGATCAGCACTGGCCTGTAAACCACAAGGTCGATCATTCAAATCCACCAGCTGTTCCTTGGAAACCCTATATAGAGTCACTGTGAATCTGAACCAACTTGAAGGCACTTAACAACAATATAAGGAGATTGGGTTGATACATGGTGCCATTATAAGCTGGGTGGTCAGTATGAGGGATGGATAGTTGATGGTGTTACTTCACAAAGCACGGGGTCACATAGAGGTATACCTGGACCTGATAGATAGGAGTATGCCTCACCTCATCTGAAGTGGATGCACCAACATGTGAGAAATGTTGTTGATACTCCAAATACTACCTTGGTTCCTCATGGTAACTGGAGGTCAGTATCAATCCCTGGCTAGGACCTTACCCCAGTGGGTCTCTGGAGGGAGAACTGAGGTGGACCACCTTATCCCGTATTAGGTCACCAATTAGTTATCACGGGTGTTTACCGACAAACACTCAAGACATCCAATCTGCTCTTATTTTAGCTACAGTAACAACATCAAAGGCTTTATTATTCGATTTTGCAAAATCAAGTTCCAAACCCAGAAGGCAATTATTTCCTAACTCCAAAGTCCCTCCCCTGGTTCGTCATTAACTGAGTACTAGGAAGTGAATTCTACCACTCACCAATATCTGCTTTCTCTTTCTCTTCTTTGACAAACCATTAGATCACCCACTTCTAGAGACCCTGCAGAACAATATTGAACTGCCACTTAGAGTTTCCAAAGTTGTGAATGTCTTCAGAAGCAGACAGCCTTATCTTTCTCATACAGAGCAGCTAACCTATTGGTTAGTAGCCCAACACTTAACCCACTGTGCCACCAGGGCTTCTTTCACTATAATTCTGTGGCTCCATTTGGCTGAGTTTTTGCCAATGGAATGAGTTCTGGAGTTGATGGGACTCTAAAACCCTCAAGCCATCCTCCGTGGTCCTTTCTTTCTTCACTGGCCAATTGGAAGAAAAACATCCAGTAAAGAATCCCAAGGCCCTAGAAGATGGCACGAGCACTAGATGGTAGGACCAGGAATCCCTCAGAAATGGAATTAAAAAGAACCCCACTGCTGACACACAGTAGACTATGACAAGAAAGAGAAACTGACCCTTTGTTGTACTAAGTAATACAGAAGTTAGCCTAGACTGGTACTGCCTAACTGCATAATTATTGTCGCATCTAGAATTAAATAACATATGCTCCACAAGAAAGCTGAGAGGAGTAAATATGTCAAATGTCTAGCATAGTATTGACCCATGGTCCCTACTCAATAAACGTATTAGTCTTCACTGTCATACAGTCATATGAATTCATTGCAAATTTTGAAAAATTTCCCCCTTTTTGCTTTTTGACAGTAAGTTCTTTTTGTGATGGAATTACTAACCCGTTGGAGTCTGAGCTGTTTAAATTGTTCCAAACACATGCAAATGGATTATGACTGAATAATGTAATGCTAAAGCCATTGTAGGCAGAAAACCAGCTCACCAGTGCCTTGATTTCTGCAGGTCTTGGAAATCAGATATTCTTATGTGGGAGAAGAAAAATCTGCCATTCAATCTGGTGATGGTAATGAATTTTTTCCCTTCCTCTATGTTGATTTCAATCTGAATCGTGTCTTTTTGAAAAATAAATAATTAACCAGCTATTCACAATTACCATCATAGGACTGAATCACAGAGTGTAGGCTGGAAGCAACTGGAGTTTCATGTCAGTAGCCAGAAAATATCTGACACCTGGTTTGAAGTTCTAGATCCCATTAGTAACACCTCCATTTTCTCAGTAATTGTCCCAGCAAAGACACCCTCTGGAAAAAAGAAAGAAAGAAAGAAAACTACAGTTTCTATAAAATCCATTGGAATTAAAGATACACTTATTATTCTGGAAAAGCATGGGTGGCTTTGACAAAATAATTATATAGAGTTGTATTGTTAAAAATCCATTGATTTTCTATTCAGATAAACTGTGTATCAGAAAATGGACTGGTGTAGAGCTCTGTGCTTTCAATCAACTACTGGATGCTTGATATGTATGTACCAAGTATCTAGCTGAGGCTACATGATATTCAGTCCAACAAAAGCATGGGAATAGAGGAAATGTTCAAGAGCAAGTTCTCTTCAGATCTCTTCCCTGCTCCAAAGAAATGTCCATAAGCTTTCTTTTACTTATGTTTTTTAGCTTTTCATTATGAATCGGTTTCCCATTCAACAGTCCCTACACATTTTGTTTCATGACACTGAAGATCTCCACAGTGTAACAGAACTCTTCCCATTTTCACTCCCCATTACTTCTTCAAACAAACAAACAAACAAACCCATTCAGTTGTCATAGAGTCAACTCTGATTCATGGTGCTCCCCATGTGTCAGAGTAGAACTGTGCTCCATAGGGTTTCTAATGGATGATTTTCCAAAAGCAGATAACATGAATTTTCTTCCAATACACCTCTAAGTTGGAAGCCAAGCACTGCCGGGGACTGTCCTCGACATAGTTGTGTTGTTCACGAGGAGGGGAGATCCAGCGGCGATAGAGATCGCAAAAGAATACACAGAAAGACAAACAGAGGGAGACAAAGAGCCACCCCAAAACCAGAGTGGATGCATCACTGGTGTGCAGACTTGGGACTACAGGCATCGTGGCCTCTGCAGGAAGCAACTCACTGCCCTGCAATCCTTACTGCATGCCCTCCAACCCGTAATGCACACCTGGGCTGGCTTGGGCCTCTGTTTTATTTAGGGGAGGAGCTTCACACCAAGCTGAGAGGGACTAAGACAAGGTACAGCTAACATCAGTAATTTTCCAGACATTCAGGTAACTTTACATCATACGTAGCTGGTTCAAATCCCAGGCCTGCAATTGGTTCCTCAGGCTCAATTAACATATCTATAGCCCCTGAGCTCAGTTGGGGCAAGGTGAAAGGGAAGGACAAAAGGCTTGGGCAGAGTCCTGCTGTTTTGGCTTCCTGAGCCAGGTTTTCAGGAACTTGGCTGAAAAGCTAACACCTGGGACAGATTTAGGGAAGATGGCTTTTTTGTCTGTAGAACAAAGACCCGGGAAGTAGCTAAGATATTTTTAGTTAATCCTTTGGAGGAAGGCTTGACCTTTGAAACCTTTACAGTCTGGGCTTTAGGAAAATTTTACATTTATCTGTGGACACTAAGGGCTCATGTTTGGAATTAAATAAAAAACATAACTGAACACTAAGATGAAAAACAATTTGTTATTAACTGCCAAGTGGCTAGATCTGTTCCTCAGAGCCTGTGACCTGTAACACTCGGGCCCATAGGGCCTCGAACTTCTGACCAGGCCTACATGGTCTGCAACAAAGCACATAAACCATTTGTATCACCCAGGAATGACCATTGCTTATTGAATCTATAGAAACCTATGCTTCTGACATTCCAGGTCCTGTACAGTTAAGCCTAACCCAAATTGTAAACAAACCAAATGAGTTGCTGGTGAACAAAACTAACACAAGCTTGCCTACATTGTTATTTTTTATCATGGTAGTCTTTTACCTGTAGATTTTCCCTAGTCCTGTCTGTGTCTGTTGAAATCCAACCCAACCTTTATAGCTCCGCTCCAGTGCTGCTTGGTGTGGTTGTGTGTTAATGCACAGGAATGCAAAGCCAGTTTGAACCACAAGGTCAGTGGTTCAAGCCTCTCCTTGGAAACCCTACACAGGATCGCCATGGGTCAGAACCGACTCGACAGCACTTAACAATAACAACCAGTGCTGCCACTTCATAAGACTTGTCTGATTATGCATCAAAAGACTTGACAGCATGCCATATCTCCTCCTTCTCTCCTGGGCTAGAGCTTCACCTATTCAACCTTTTGTAGATTTGTCATAGGTACCCCACTACTACTTCTCAAGGACTAGAACCTGCTTACCTTTTATTCCTCTCAGTGTCTAACACGATGCCCAAATAGGATTTACGATCTTGAAAATATTTGACTAGTGACATCCAATAGAAAACAATGTAAAAACATGAGAATCCAACAAATATGAGTTCAAATTCTAGGGATCCTTGGGTCACTTACTAACTTCTATGATCCTCCACTTCCATATCTGTATGTAGAGAGTCAGCTAAAAAGATGAAGACCCTCAACAAGATGAATTGACACAGTGGCTGCAACCATAGCAACAATTATAAGGATGGTGCAGGATCAAGCAATGTTTACTTCTGTTGCATATAGGATCACTATGAGTTGGAACTGATTCAATGGCACCTAACATCAACAACAACACATAAAAGGAGAATAATAATCTTGCAAGTTGCCATCGTGTCAACACTGACTCAGGGTGACCCCATGTATAACAGACCAAACAAAACACTTCCCAGTCTTAAACCATCTTTGTGATCTGCTTGGGTTTATGGTGTGACTACTGTGTTTTCTGAGTGCTTTCCAACCTAGTGGGTTCATCTAAAAGCACTATATTGGACAATATTCAACTGTGGTCCATAGAGATTTTATTGACTAAATTTTACCAGTAGAACACCAGGCCTTTATTTCTAGTGTATCTTAGTCTGGAAGCTCCATTGAAACTTGTCCACCTGGGTGACCCTTCTGGTATCTGAAATATTGGTGGCATAGCTTCATGCATCACAGCAACACTCAAGTCATCACAATACAACAAACTAACTGATAGGTGGTGGAGGATACTAATAGCACCTGCCTCATAAAGTTGTTTTGAGGGACGATACAAAATAATCCATTCAGTATAATGTCTGTTGCATGTTAAGCACACTAAAAGGATTATTGTTCCTCACACTGACAAACAGTACTTGAGATCCTCTTGTGTGCTCAATGCTGACTGCTAAGCTAAGAAGTTTATAATTTACCTGCTAGCAAGGCAGAGGTAAGGGCTAAGCTTGGTGATAGAAACTTTTAAGTGATGAACCCCAGGGACAGTGTAGTAGGGAAGAAAACATTTGGTTGCAAATAATTTCTAAAATTGACTATATGTTAAAATAACAGAGACATTAACACAGTGAATTATCAGAAAATGGATATTTTCATGTAAGAATTGTATTAGTAGTTAGCTTGTTGTTGTTGAATCAATTCCAACTCATAGTGAACCTATAGAGGGTTTCCAAAGAGTGGTCCAGTGCTTTATCCCACCGGCCACACCAGGACTCCAGTATTTACTTAGGCCTTTGTCTATATGCACTATAATTGGAAGGCATAACATGCCTACTTAGGTTAAACAAATTAGAAATGATCTATAGAGCCAATTTCTCACCTATTTAATGCCTATTTCAAAACTATCTAAACAGCAAATCCAGGCATCCCCTCATTCCTACTAGAGAATCCTTCTTTTTGTTTCTTTTACCATGATGAAAGATACATGAAGCTTGTTTTGATTTATTTTTTTGAGTCAATAAAATAGTTTAAATAATGATCTGGGATTTGGTAAACTTGACCTTTTGCTTATGGATATAATTGCTCAGACTTCCTGAGAGAGAAGGAGTCTTCACATGAAAGATCAAATCTATCCCCCCTATACACAGGGTTGATATTGATTGGCAACTTAGACTTGGCTGCCTAAAGTAGGGGTATCATAAAGGTATGAAGTGTCTGGCTTATAACTTATCAAGAAGGAATTTAGTTTCAGAGCAAGGGAGGAAAGTAGAATCCCCACTGAATAGTTTTCATCTTGTCTAGACTGATCTGGTGAAAGGAGATAGGGATTGGATTCTTTTGATTCAATAGTGAGTAATTATTATCATGACTAATTGTGATTGTCATGAATATAAAGGTAGAAGTTGTGTAACAAAAAGGGAAGTATAGTTTATCTTATATTCCAGGAACAGAAGACCCTAGGACCATCAAGGGAGAAGAGCACTAGCGGAATGTGGGACCCTAAACAGAGAAGCAGGGACACCAGAGATGGAAGCAGAGGTGATGACAAGGAGAGATAGAGCAGCTGAGGACTCAAGATACATGGAAAAAGAAAGGCTGTGTGCTGCAGGCCAGGAAGAAGGCTTGCAGAATGTGCTTGTTGGTTGTTTAAATGATTATATATTCCTGTGTGTTTTGTGTACATCAAAAAGAAAGGAAGGAATCAAGGCAAATGCTTTTAACCAATGGCATATGAAGAGGATAATAATCATGGCAATGGAACAAAATATGATTGGTTGAGTGCAAAACTAATGTACTGGCATGTAAACTATCATTTAATTCACAATAAAAGCTTTAAAAGAAACACTATGTAGGAAAAATAAGTCTCCCTGGTTAAAACATGAATTAAAATTTTAAAAAAGCAAAATTATCCAGCATCTGGAAAAAATATCTGTTGAGAATTTTAAACAGGAGATGAACCAAAGGGATTAGTATCTGAACTAGTGGCTGGTAACTTTCACTATGACCACCCTACTTCCTGACAATTGATTTAGAGCCAGAGGCAAATTTTTAAAATTCAAACAATATCTAAAAACATGCTGAGATAATATAACTGGCTGAAAAGGAATTAAACATTTTTTTAAATTCAAAAACCATATGCATAAAAGTAACTAGCAAAGAAACTATTTTTGTTATTTTGTTGTTAGGTGTCCTCAAGTCAGTTCCAACTCCTAGTGACCTTATGCACAATAGAAGGAAACACTACCTGGTCCCTGCACCATCCTCACAATCATTGCTGTTTTTACCCATTTTTGCAGACACTGCGTCAGTGCATCTCATTGAGGGCCTTTTTGTTTTTCATTGGCCCTCCACTTTACCAAGCAGTCTTCAGGACTGGTCCCTCCTGATAACATGTACAAAGCATGTGAGACAAAGTCTTGCGATCCTCACTTCCAAGGAGCATTCTGGCTATGCTTCTAAGACTGATTTGTTCATTCCTCTGGCAGTCCATGGTATAGTCAGCATTCTTCATTAACACCATAATTCTTTTTCATCATTCTTCTTCAGTCTGCTTATCAATTGTCCTGCTTTCATATGCATACGAGGTCACTGAAAAGACAACTGCTTGGTTCCTGAGCATCTTAGTCCTCAAAGACAACTTTTGCAGTAGATTTGTCCAATGCAGTGTTGTTGTTAAGTGCTATCAACTCCATTCAGACTCATAGCAATCCAGAATAGGGTTTCCAAGGAGAAGCTAGTGGGTTTACACTGCCAAACTTATGGTTAGCAAGTCTAGCATTTACCCTGTACAGCACCACACCAGGACTCCATACAATGCAATACATTCTTTGATTTCTTAACTACTGCTTCCATGAGAATTGATTGTATATCCAAATAAAATAAAATCCTTGAAAACACCAATCTTTTCTATGTTCACTTATTGGTTAAATTTCTATGATGTTGGGGTTTAATCCATACTGAAGGTTGTATAGTCTTTGATCTTCATCAGTAAGTGCTTCAATTCCAAGAGTCTTGTTTTTGCCAATGCCATCCTTATGAGCAGCTTTGCCTTCTGCCTTCAATACCATCATTTTCAGAAATTACCAAATATATTTGGTAAGAATGATATACCATCAAAAGTGCATTGTTAACCCACTTGAAAGGACAAGCAGACCAGCAGGAAAAATATAAAACAAAAATGGAAGTCTGATTGGCTACTACAAAAACAAGTAAGTTGTTCTCCAGGGAGCTTTCAAGGCAAGCAATCAAGTTTCTTTAGGACAAACCCACCTCCAAGACTGAAACTCTAAGGAAACACATGAGTAGGCATGTAAGCTTACTGGTGACCCCATTGGTCTAGTGGTGAGTAGAAGAGGGTAAAAAGCAACAATGAAGATATGGACTGAGTTTAACCACATTCCATAGAATCCTGTCGACCTGGAGATGAGAAAGAGAAGAGGAATGGCTGGTTGGTCCGAAATGTGGTAAGACCTAAGGACTGCTGAGTCTATGGACAAGGACAAGGAGGTCTAGAGCTGAGAGTGAAGTGTCCGGCTGATATGAAGTGAGGGGAGATGGACAAGAACACCCAAACTTGCAGATAGTGTCCATTTGACCTAGCTTCAATGGCTTGATGATCACAACTTCACTAGAAAAATATTTAAATTTTTGATAAAGGAAACAAGTGTAAATTGAAACAATTTCATGAACTTGACCTAAACTATGGATGTAGTAGCTCAAAATACCAACTGAGAAGGAAGAAGTCCGTCAAGGATCAATCCAATCCCATCTATACACAGAGTTGATAGGTACGGGCAACTTAGACATTAGCTATCTAAAATGGGAGGGGGTGGGGTGCTATAAAGGCATGAAGTGACTGGCTTACAAGTTTTCAAGAGGGAGTTTAGTTTCAGAGTGTGTGAGGGAAGGTAGAATCCCCACTGAACAGTTTTCATCGTCTAGATGGGTCTGGTGAAAGGAGATGGGGATAGGATTCTTTTGATTCAATAGTGAGTAATTGTTATGACTAATTGCAACTGTCACAACTGTAAAGGTAGAAGTTTTATAACAAAAAGGGGGGAGTATTTAATCTTACCTTCCAGGAACAGAGGATCCTAGGACCATCAAAGGAGAAGAGCACAAGAGGAGTTTGGGACTCTATCCAGAGAAGAAGTGACACCAGAGATGGAGGCATGGAGAGATAGAGCGGCTGAGATTTCTAGACTCATGGAAAGAGAAATGCTGTCTGCTGGCAGCCAGGATGCAGGTTTGCAGAATGTGTCCTTGTGTTGTTTAAATTATTATATATTTCTGCATGTTTTTGTGTACATTACCCCCCCCCCCAAAAAAAAACCCAGAGGGAATAGAAGCAAATACTGTTGAACAATGATGCATGGAGGAGATTGTAATAATTGCAATGAAACGGTGAGTATAAAACCGATGTTCTCCCATGTAAACTTTCACTCAATTCACAATAAAAACTTAAAAAAAAAAAGTGCATTGTTAAGTACCACCGAGTCAGTTCCAACCCATGCTGTTGTTGTTATTAGGTGCCATCGAGTTGGTACCGACTCATAGCAATCCTATGCACAACAGAATGAAACACTGCCAAATCCTGGGCCAACCTCACAATTGTTGCCATGCTTGAGCCCATTGATGCTGCAACTTTGCCAATCCATCTCACTGGGGGTCTTCCTGTTTTTCTCTGACCCTCCACCCTAGCAAACATGATATCCTTCTCCAGTGACTGCTCCTTTCTGACACTATGTCTGAAGTATGAGAGACGAAGTTTGGCCATCCTGGCCTGCAAGGAGCACTCTGGCTGCATTTCTTCCAACACAGATCTATTGGTTCTTTTGGCAGCCCATGGCACATTCAATATTCTCCTCCAACACCATAACTCAAAATCATCAATTCTTCTACTGTCTTCCTTATTCACTGCCCAGCTTGCACATGCATATGAAGTTATTGAAAATACCATGGCTTGGGTCAGGTGCACCTCAAGCTGACATCTTTGCTCTTCAACACTTTCAAAAGGTCTTGTGCAGCAGATTTGCCTAATATGTCGTTTGATCTCTTGACTGCTGCTTCTATGAGCATTGATAGTTGATCTAAGAAGAATGAAGTCCTTGACAAATTCAATCTTTACTCCGTTGGTAAGAATGTTGTTCATTGGTCCAGTGGTGAGGATTTTTGTTTCTTTACATTGATACCCTAGACGCTGTATAGGGTTTCTGAGGTGTGGCTGGTGAGCTTGAACTGCCAACTTTGCATTCAAACCGACATTGCAGTCAGAGCATTATCCTACCATACCAAAAGTGCATAACACATTGCAAAACTGCCTTAATGCACACAAAACTTGATAAGGCATACGTGTGTATGTACAGTTACAGATGACTTTTAATTTTGAAACATGAGGCATTTTGTCAGGTATGCTCTTTTGAAACATATGCTGTTTTAGTGAACTTCTTTTGTTTGTCATGATCTTTTCAATAAATTCACCTGCAGTTCTGTCAAAAATGGATTGGAGTTGGTGCAGCCAGGCAAAACTGTTGGGAGGCTGTTATAGTCCCCGAGTAGCTGAACTGGCTACTGTGCTTAACTGACTGCTAACTGAACGGTTGAAGGTTTGAGTCTACTATGTAGCATCTTGGAAGAGAAGCCTGGTGATAGAACTGCAAGAAAAAAAAAAAAAATCAGCTACTGAAGACCCTGTATAGTGCAAGATCCACTCTGACACACACGGAGTCTCCAAGAGTCAGAAATGACTTAACAGCAATTGGATGGTAAAGATATAGATAGCACTTACCAAGAGCCAAGCGCTATTAAAAGTTCCATACAAAAATGAACTTCTAAAAATGAATGGATTTGTTTTCATTTTCTTCAGTTTCAGCCTGGATATGCATATGAGTAGTTGATGGTCTGGTCCACAGTCTGCCCCTGGCCTCATTTTGGCTGATGATATAGAGCTTTTCCACCATCTACTTCCACAGATGTACTCAATTTGATTTCTATGTATTCCATCTGGTGAGGTCCATGTGTATAGTCTTTTATGCTATTTAAAAAAGGTATTTGCAATGAAGAAGTCGTTGGTCTTGCAAAATTCTATCATGCAATCTCCAGTATCATTTCTATTACCAAGAGCATATTTTCCAACTACTGATTGATCTTTCTTCTTTGTTTCCAACCTTTGCATTCCAATCACCAGTAATTATCAGTACATCTTGATTGCATGTTTGATCAATTTCAGACTAAAGAAATTGGTAGAATTCTTCAATTTCTTCATCTTTAGCTTTAGTGGTTGAAGTCCTAGTGTGGTGCCGTGGGTTAATGCGCTGCACTGCAAAGTTGGTTTGAACTGTACGGTCGGTGGGTCAAGCTCACCAGCCACTCCTTAAAAACCCTGTAGAGGGTCACTATGGGTCAGAACTGACTCGATGACAGTTTACAACAACAATAACAAAGCTATAGTGATTGGTGTGTAGATCTGAATTATAGTTGTATTAACTGGTGTTCCTAGTAGGTCTATGGATACTATACTATAACAGTCAGCATTATACATTAAGATAGATCTTGAAATGTTCTTTTGGATGATGATTATGACACCATTCCTCTTCAGTGTGCCATTTTTGTCATAGTAAACCATATGATTTTCATTTTCAAAATGGCCAATACCAGTTCATTTTTGCTCACTAATTATTGCATATCAATCTTCATGGGTTTCACTTTATTTTTGATAACTTCCAATTTTCCTAGATTCATAGTTATACATTCCATGTGCCAATTATTAGTGGATATTTGCAGCTGTTTCCCCTCATTTTGAGTTGTGCGCTATCAGCAAATGAAAGTCCATTAATGTCATCACAGTTAACTCTACTTTGAGGAGCTAGCTCTTCCCCTGTCATATTTTGAGTGCTTTCAACGTGATGGGTTCATCTTCCAGCACTAAATCTGACAATACTCTGGTGTCATTCATCATATTTCAATAATCAATATTCTGGTGCTATTTGATAGTGTTCAGTTGCTATTATAAAATTTTCAATGACTAAACCTTCAGAGGTAGTCCACCTCTCCTTCTTCCTCCTAGTCTGTCTTAGTCTAGAAGCTCAGCTGAAACCTGTCCACCATGGGTGACCCTGCTGGTATTTAAAATACCCGTGACATAGTTTCCAGCATCACAGCAACATGAAAGCCCCCACAGTATGACAAACTTAGAGATAAATGGTTGATGGCTCCTTAGTGTTAATAATAATAACAATTATTCCCTAAGACCCTGCTTTGTGCCAGACTCTATGCTGTGTTTCACATCTATTTCGTGTTTAATAATTACAGCTTGCTTGATACTATTACCCTATTTTGCAGGTGATGAAATTGAGGTTCACAGAGATTAGGCACCTCACCCAAGCTCACTCAGTAAGTAAAGTGTCCAGCTGGTCTCTGCCCACACGATGTCCCTGACGTGAATCACAGCAGCCCACTTGCTGTTCCCTTGCTGGACCTGTTCCTTGTCCCCACACCTTTCAAAGTTTCCTATTCCGTTTGGGAAGCCTTTCTAAATCTTCTGTTCTCATTCTCCCTTTAGGATGTCCTCTCTCCAGCTAGCTCCCACCCCATGAACTGGCAGTTAGTTGCTGTGCAGAATGACATGTTCCCGGGTATTGTGCCATCTTCATGATTGCTGATATGTTTGAGTCTGCTAACTACTTATAGTTGCATTAAAAATAAACCAATTCTATTGAGTCGACTGTATTTACATGGAAAATGAACCAATTACATTGAATCAATCTGTGAATTATCTGCATCACAATCACTTAGTGTTGGTGGTACTGGGTGTGTAGATATTGGGAGAGGAGGAAAATCCAAACCCACTGTGGTCAAGTCAGTCCTGACTCATAGAGATCCTATAGAACAGAGTAGAACTGCCCTCTAGGGGTTCCAAAGCAGCAATCTTAAAGGAAGCAGACAGCCTCATCTTTCTTCCATGATAGAGCTGGTAGGTTTAAATCACTGACCTTTCAGGTTGCAGCCAAGTGCTTAACTACTGTACTACTTCTGAACGCCATGAGTTGTTGGTGTTAAGTGTCCTTGACTTGGTCCCTACTCATAGTGATCCTCTATAAGGTTTCCAAGGAGCTGCTTGTGGGTGTGAACCACTGACCCTGTGTTTAGCAGTCCAGTGTTACAGAACCACACCAGTATTTCTCTGAATACCAAGGTGGTGGTGGTAGTTATTATATGCCACTGAATCAGTTCTGACTCATACTGACCCTACATAGAGGATGCAAATCTTTACAGAAACAGAAAGCTGTATCTTTCTCCTGTGGAGCTGCTGGTGGATTCAAACTGCTGACCCAGGGTTAGCAATCCAACTCATAACCTACTACACTACCAGAATTCCTGAACACCAATAGAGAGGTAATGAAAAGAAAACAACCCTAAGAGAAGATGCAGGGAGATGTGCTATTCTACTGTTGAATTACAGAGGACTGCATGGAAGAAGAGGTATGCATCCAGGACTACAGTAGCCTGTCTCTTTTAGAGAAAAAGGAGGTAATGAGTACTTCTGATTGTGCTCACTATGAGTTAGGCAGTAGAGGTTTGTCCGTAGTTACTCTACCACTAAGTAGAGAATCCATAGGCAGATTTTTGTGATTAAAAAAAAAAAAAAAATCCTATAACTAATAAAATGTCAACAATGTATTAAAAAATCTCAGGCAGGAGAACTATGAAATAAACATAATAAATCACTTTAATGGTAATAAAACCAAGACAATCGAAGCCCCAGGTTTGACTTTCCAGCTATCTTTGAACAATTTTGTATCTTGAGAACAAATGTCACCATAATTTCAAAAACTTATGAAGGACAGTATGTAAACATTAGATTAAACCGTTTTTCATTTAAAAGACTTGCCTGTGCCACATTTTATAGCTTCCCCATTCAGAATGTGAATTTTTTGCCTGAAAGTTGCTTTGTTTTATTATTTCTGCCACATAGGCTTTTAGAGAATTATGTCACTGAATCCGAACTCAGAGATTCTTCTTACATTTCTTAATTCCCTAGATGGAGTTTAATTTCTTTGTTATGACTAGCTAAGGTTTTTGAAAGCAAGTTGAATTTAAGATGCATAGATTCATCCTTACTTTGGGACATCTTAAAGTCTACTGATAGCAAATGCTATGCGCAAGCAAGTTACCCACAGGTTTAATGGTCCCCACTTTTCTTTTGTTAATGAAATGTTTGCACAGCTGCTGCAGGGTGTGAGGGAAGATTAAAACCTACTGTCTCCGTGTTAAGAGAAGCCTGGGGGGAGATTTAACACATCTGGCCAGGAATGAAGGAAATCTGGTAAAACCCAAACTGCCCATTAGTTTACAGGAGCTGCCAACCCAGCTTCAAGGAAAATGCTCTGACCTTTAAAATGAACCTAAATCAATTAACCTGCGTACCTGCCAAGATGCCAGGACTTGCACATATGCCAGAGCCACCTCTACAGCTCCCAGAAATTCCTGAGAAAAAGTTCTTCATTCGTTTACCCACTGCTGTGGCTGTGGGTTAATGCGCCAGACTGCAAAACCATTTGAACTGCAAGGTCGGCAGTTCAAGCTCACCAGCTGCTCCTTGGAAACCCTATACAGGGTCGCTATGGGCCGGAACCGATTCAACGGCACTACACAACAACAACAACAATGGGTTAATGCGCCAGACTGCAAAGTCATTTGAACTGCAAAGTCGGTGGTTCAAGCTCACCAGCTGCTCCTCAGAAACCCTACACAGGGTCACTATGGGTTGGAACCAACTCGATGACACTTAACAACAACAACAACAACGAGTTGATTTGGAGTCCTGATGTGGCACTGTGGCGCTGTGGGTTAATGTATCAGACTTCAAAGCGGTTTGAACTGCAAGGTCGGCTGTTCAAGCCCAACAGAGGCTCCTCCTTGGAAACCCATTACAGGGTTGCAATGGGTCAGAACCGACTCAACAGAACTTTAACAACAATCAAGTTGACTCAGACTCACCATGACCCTCCATATATAGGGTTTGGGAGACTGCAAATCTTTATAGTAGCAAACAGCCTTATGTGTGATTCAATGGGACACATCACTTAAATACAGAAGAAACCTGACTCTTCACGTAGCTGAGTGGATACAGTCTTTCTGTTTTCTCCCGAGGAGTGGCTAGTGGGTTTGAACCACCGACTTTGTGGTAACTCAGCTGAGAAAGGTGTTTCTCACTGCATGTTAAAATGCAGTTCCAAACAAGTACACTGTAGTTGTTGGAAAAGAAATAATATGTGAAAAGAAATAACAAGTCAGTAAGCACCCAATTCCTTGACACTTAAAAACAACAAATCACCTGACTCTGACTGGAGTCCTGGTGTGGCGCTCTAGGATAAGCACTGGACTACTAAGCACAAGGTCAGCGGTTCAAACCCACCATCAGTTCCTTGGAAACCCTACCAAGGGTCCCTATGAGTCTAAATCAACTCAATGGCACTTAACAATAACAACTACTAGCTGAAAGGTTGGTAATTCTAATCCACCCAGGGCACCTCAGAAGACAATCCTAGCAATCTACTTGTGAAACAGCCTGGAGAACTGTGTGGAGGAATACTACTCTGCATGCGTGGAGTTGCCAGACTTGGTGATAATCAACAACCCCCTGCCTGGATCAGAGCAGTCATTAGAGAAGCTGTGTCCTGGGTGTCATCGAAAATGAAGGGAGAAGTCCCCAGAGGTGTGCAGCTCCAGCCATTGCCAACGTGCACTTAGTTCCCCAGGTCCGCTACTAAAACTGCAAACTGGGCAGTACCAGATTAAGGGCTGAATGGCTTGTCCCTGCCCTGAAGGCTAAAAGAACTGTCTGTCTGCACACCCTCGAACACAGAATCGAGGGCATGCAGAAAGCAACAAGCACAGCCGGCTGAGAGGACTTTACATCTTGATTCTTCGAACTTGAGTGGGTTTTTCAATGAGCAAACCCAGCATGCTTTAGGGAAGCAGACAAGACTGCTGAGGGGCCAAGAATGTCTAAGAATTTGCCCAAGGCTAGTCAAGCTGGCTTTGAAAGCGCCAGGAAACAGAGACAACCAAGCTCTTGGTCTAACCATTAGGGCAAGCTGCCCCCAAGTAAACATGCTTGGCCTGAAACATTAGGGGAGGCAATCGGATGAAATGAAGAAAAAAAGAATTAAAAATAAACCAGCAAACAGAAAACGCTAATGTTAATGTTATACACAGAGACCAGAGGGATATAGGTGCATCCATGTGTAAACCCAGGAACTGTTGGGAAAATAGAATTAAAAATCAAATCTACTCCCAACCCAGAAAACCTGTCCACAAAACCAGAAAATATATAAAGATAAGCATTAAAGTGGAATGTGACACATCATAGACAATTCACTCAAGATGTTACAAAGGCAGGAAAAATCCTTACCCTTTAGCTGAGTGGATACAATCCATTATCTTCATTTTTTTCAAGATGTTCTTAGTTGTTGTTGAGTAGGCTCTAACAAGGACACATTATCTGAGGTTAATTCTGAGGGAACAGGGAGGGGGAGGAACCCTTCTCCCTTATTTTCCGTGAAAATTATCAGTTACTCTGGAGTTTAACTCTGACTCTTAGTGACCCCATGTGTTTCCAAGTAGAATTATGCTCCACAGGATTTTCAATGACTGATTTCTTCACCAACACAACTGGGATTTCTCCTGTTTTTCTTCTGTCTTCCTGACTCATTTCATATGATCTGAGGCAAATGAAAAGACCATGGCTTAGACATCAAAGTGGTATCTTTGCTTTTCAAAACTTAAAAGGGGAAGTAGCTCCCAGGCCTTGCTGTTAACAGCTGAGTCCTTCACTGTTTGCATCACCAGAAGACAGGGGGAATAAAACCTTCTTTTCCATTTGGATTTATCCTCACAGGATCACTGGGGTTTTCTAAACAGTGGGGTGGGGGGATTGCTAAGGCCACGGTTGTTCTCCCCTCTGCTGACTCCTCTAGTCATCTCTGGATTGAGAAGTCAGAGATGGGTGGGATTTATCAAGAGCTGGAGAGACTCATAAAGGCCCAGTGGGCTCCTTCAGTGAAGATGGCTGGTCTGGGTTTTGAGAGTTTCAGAAGGGGTACTCGTCTGCTCTCTTTCCATCAAGACCCACTAATTGATCAAGCCAGCTTGTCCCTTCATCTCTTGGAAGTGCCATTGTTGTTTGTCAACAGTCTGCTCTAACGTGAAGGGCAGCTGGCTTTCAGAAGTCACCCAGCTAAATTCAACTGGCAGACAAGCGACAAGACAACAGATGGGCGCTGCCGGAATGTCGTGCCTCCTCCTTCCCACCTGCTGCCAGAGCCCGCTGCTTTGTCTCTGAACAGTCTGCCATTCCCAGCAGCTCAGCAGACATCATCCACATTCTCCTCACAGCCCTCCCCAGCCAGACCCCTCCACAGAGCTCATCTTCAGGGCCCCTGCCATAGCCTTTTTTTTTTTTTTTTTTTGACATTCTGACCTCTTCATACTGTTCAGTTCTGAAAATGTATCCTCTTTCCCTGGACTCTGAGTGAATGCTATTGCAAAAGGAAACCCATCGCATATTGGTTGAGATGAGTAAATGACCAGAGATTGCTCAGCTTGGTTTCTGAAGTCGGACTGCTTGGGCTTCAAACCTGTCAAAAGCCACTTACAGGTCGTGTGACCTTTAACTGATGACTTGTCATTTCTGCATCTGTTTTCTCATATGTAAAATGCAGATGATAAGAATGCAGTGACCTCTTAGGGTTGTTGTTCTTGTTAGGTGCCATACTCATACTCATACTGGAACCATGCCACCCTCACAACAGTTGCTATTTTTTAGCCCATTGTAACAACCACTGTGTCAACCCATCTCATGGGGCGTTTGGATGATTAACTAGATGAATATTTGTAAAGAGCTTAGAACAGTGCCTGACATAAACCGAACCCACTGCTGTGGAGTCCATTCTGACTCATAGCCACCTGACAGGACAGATTAGAACTTCCCCACAGTTTCAGAGCCTGTCATTCTTGACAAGGAGGAGCAATAGATTACGAACTAGGCTGCTATCCATAAGATGAGTAGATCCAATCTACCAGTGGCTCCTCAGGAGAAAGATGAGGCTTTCTGCTCTCGTAAAGATTTACAGCCTCAGAAACCCTACACAGGGTCACTATGAGTCAGAACTGACTTCACGGCACACCAATTCTTTACAAAAGTAGACTGCCTCATTTTTCTCCTAAGGAGCAGCTAGAGGGTTCAAACCACTACCTTTCCATCAGCAGCTCAATGCTTAACCCACCACATCATCAGGGCTCCTTGTGCCTGACATGTTGTTGCTGTTAAGTGCCGTCAAGTGGGTTCCAACTCCAATGACTCTGTATAGGGTTTCTGAGGCTGTGAATCTTTGCAGGAGCAGAAAGTCTCATCTTTCTCCCTAGGTAGTATATGCTACAAAAGCAGTTAGCATTGAGACAACTCAGATTCAGAGGAACCCATATGTGTCAGAGTAGAACTGTGCCCCATAGAATTTTCAATAGCTTATTTTTTCTGAAGAAATCACCAGGTCTTTCTTCCTGGGTGCCTCTGGGTGGACTTGAACCTCCAATCTTTCTGTTAGCAGTTGAACCCATTAACCATTTGTATCACTCAGATGCCTTAGTAAATGTGAAACAAGGCAAAATCAACATGATTCATATGAACTAGCATGAACCAAAACAGACAAAGCCACAACCATCAAGTCAATTCCAACTCATGGCAGCCCTAGAGGACGGAGTAGAAGAACTGCTCCATAGACTCTCCCTTGGAGTGACTGGTACGTTAGAACCACTGACCTTTTAGTTGGCAGGTGAGCGCTTTAACCATGGCACCACCAGGGATCTCTGAACTATCATAAATATTTCTGCTTTCCAGATGTTGTTGTTGTTGTTGTTAAGTGCTGAGTCAGTTCCAACCCATAGTGACCTTGTACAGGGTTTCTGAGGCTGTAAATCTTTATGGGAGCAGGAAGCCTCATCTTTCTCCCACAGAACAGCTGGTAGTTTTCAAACTGCTGACCTTAAGGTTCGCAGCCCAGTTCGTAACCACTACGCTACATGACAAGACCATTTTTGCCCAATCGGCAAATTACACACACACACACACACACACACACACAGAAATGACTGCCAAATCCTGTATATAAAATGATGTTTCTCTGAAATAACTGACAGAAATGTTATTATTATAAACCATTTGCCATCAGAATAGACAGTTGTTTTTTTAAGGTCTTTCTCAGTCCCACTGAGGTGTTTTGAAATAAGTACACATCACCACCACCACCACCCTAGAAATACTTTCTAGATACCACATACTCTCATCTCCCCACATCTTTGCTCACACTTTTCTCTCTGCTTCAATTGTCCTTGGTGGTGGTGGTTGCGTGCTAGTGAGTGGGTTTCTGATTCGTAGCAACCCTGTATAGGATTTCTGAGCAAAAAACTTTATGGGAGCAGAAATTTTCATTTTTCTCCCACAGAGCAAGTGGGTGGATTTGAACAGCTGACCTTGTGGTTAGCTACCCAACATGTAACCCGCTATTCTTCCTGAGCTCCTTTCTATTGTCCTTGGAACTCTCCTGTTTCCTTCATAACTCTGCACAGCCTCTGAAGACAGGCTCTCTAGTTCCCCAAGTCCTCCAAGATGGGTTGGATGGTTTCCTCACATGGGCTCCCACTAGACACGTGTTCCTGCATCAGAAGGGTGGTGAATTACTCCCAAGTAGTACATGGTTAAGGAGCTCTGGTAGCATAGTGGTTACAAATCAGGCTGCTAACCTCAAGGTCAGCAGTTCGAAACTACCAGCCGTTCCATGGAAGAAAGATGAGACTTTCTGCCCCTGTAAAGATTTACATCCTTGGGAAACCTTACACAGGGTCTCTATGAGTCAGAACCCACTCCATGGCACACACCCACCACCACCACCACCCAGTACATGGTTAGTGGTCAGTGTGTCTGACTCCTCACTAGGCCGGCAGCTACTTGGGAATTTGGTTAATCTCTGCATTCTCAATACTTACATAGCTCAGGACCTGACAAGAAGTGGTGCTCAGCCAATGGGGAACTGACTCGTCAGAATACCTAGCATATTGGTCTTCTTCCTCTCAGCCCCATTAAATGTCAGTTGTGACACACAGTATTGTTTTTGTTAGGTGCCATAAAGTTGGTTCTGACTCATAGCAACCTTTTATACACCAGAACCAAATGAAACATTTCCCAGTCCTGCACCATCCTTATAATTGTTGCTACCCTAGATAAAAACTGGTGCTTCCTCAGTATGAGGGGGCTTCAAAAAGTGGAAAGCTGGTATTATCTTTTAATTCCACTTTCCCACGAATTTTCTAAAGACCTCTCGTAGTCCTCTAACTATGCTTACCATGCACTCACCCAGTGTTGTTGGTTTTTTCCTTTGCATTCCTTTGTTGATTGCAATGAAGCACCAGTTTTCTTCGGATGTATCTATGACGTTAACTCTCTCTAAGTCCCATGTATACCACTACTGGTGGTGGTTATGTGCCATGGATTCAGTTCTGACTCATAGCGACCCTGCATAGGGTTTCCGAGGCTATAAATCTTTATGGGAACATAATGCCTCATCTTTCTCCCGTGGAACAGCTGGTAGTTTCGAACTGCTGACCTTGCAGGTCGCAGCCCAATCCGTAACCACTACGCTACCAGAGCTCCTTAGAGCACTACTAGTGCTCACCAATATAGGTATTCTCCTTTTCATCCTGAATTCACACATAGCATGACGGCATTGCCTAGTTTCTCTTCTATGAGGCACAGCCCGCTGACTGAGTGGAAGGGATGTATGCCACTCCAGGCCTGGCTCCTCAAATGTCCCGAACTGCAATGCTCTCTCATATTCTTTACCCGCCCACTAGGTGAAGGAGGTCCCTAAAGACCAAGAACAGAATAGACACTCAAGCTGGAAAGAGCCCAGCTCATTGAATGACTACATGGAGTAATGTCTCGTCCATTGTCCCATGTTGGACTGTGATCAAAGGAAGAATGAAACCATTGTTGTATGAAGCCATGAGATTTTAGGGCTGTTTATATCAGAAATTGGCAGCCTAAACTAGTGTATTTCAACACCTATCACAGAGTTTGCCACATTAAAGCCTCCAAGTAAATTTCAAATGAATGGGTGAATGGATGAATGACTACAATCATTGCTGTTGGCTGAATGAGAAATAAAACTCATCTGAACAACTCTCCTTTCCTTCTGGTGACAATATGATAGAGGCCAATTGTCTCTCCCCTCTCCTGCCTCCCCCTCTCAAAAACAAAACAAAAACCATTGCCATTGAGTTGATTCTGACTTATAGGAACCCAATAAGAAACAGTGTAGAACTGCTCCTTAGGGTTTCCAAGACTGTAAGTCTGTATAGAAGCAAACAGCCTCATCTTTCTCCTACAGAGCCCAACAACGAACCCACTGCACATCCATAGCTTCTAGAAAGAGGACAAGGCAACCGACATCATGAACAACACCTGAGTAAATACTCATAGGTTTGCTCTTGGATTGGGTGGCTGAGCAGGGCTGTGCTGGACAACTCTCAGACCCCTCAAATGCACACCCTGTCTGCCCAGACCCTGCCTGCCTCTACTCACCCCCATTCTCATGCATCCTGTACTCTTACTTCTCTAGACTCCAGATCATGGAACTGCCTCTCATATGCCAGTGAACTTCTATACACATTTGTCACTGAAAAAAATAAATCAGGAGATAAAGATTTATGCTGTCTAGAGTAACCAATTTACCAATCTTGACAAATTAGTCTTTGCAAGTAATCGTATTAATTGTATTTTATCCATTTGAGGTCTGAGACCTATACCTTAAGAATCAGAGCACGAAGTAACACTTAACCATATAATGTAGATGAAAATGGACTCAGAGGAAATGAAGAATTCATACAAGCATATATTGTTTTACTGTGCTTTGCTTTATTGCACTTCACAAATTGAAGGTCTGTGGCCATTTTGCATCAAGCAAGTCTATTGGCAGCATATTCCAACAGTGTGTGCTCACATCATGTCTCTAAGTCACATTTTAATTATTCTTACAATAGTGCACACTTGTTCATCATACTTGTTGTTGTTAAGTACCATCGAGTCAATTCTGACTCAGCAACCCTGTGTAGGATTTCTTAGGAGAAGCTGGTGGATTTGAACTGCCAATCTTATGGTTTACAGTCCAGTGCTTATCCCACTTTGCCACTCCAGGACTCTGTTCATAATACTGTTACACATTTAACAGACTACAGTATAGCATAAACATAATTTTTATATGCAACTGATGCAAAAACAATGTGGAGGCCATGTTTGAATTCCTCTGGTTTCACAAGGGGGAAGGAGAATCAAATTCAAAGTCAGCCTAAAGCTGATTCCTATGAGGCAGAGGTCATATATGTCTGCAACTTCCAACCTTCTTTACCCTATTATGACACCAACCAGCCCTCCTACAGCATCCTTACTTCTCTGCTAGGTTCAATAAACCATTGCTATGACCACACAGAACTCATAGACAATACTCATGATTACAGGGTTTATTAAGGAAGTGAACAGGATAAAATTCAAGATCAAAAACAACTTATTGGAACAAACAAAAAGATGGTAGATCAGATAGCAGTGCAGTGAGGACTTCCATCAGCAACAACACAAAATACTGGACCAAGCAGGCTCAGGGGATGGGGCCAGAACTCTGAGCCACATATAAAGGACTATTTAGAAGGTTAGAAGGCTTACAGCTAGGGGAATTTGTAGCAGAAGCAAGAAATCCATTGCTTTCTAATTCAAGATGCTCAGCTGCTCCCAGAGCCACCATCTTGGGTGAGACCAAGCGGGGTAAGGATCAGAGCAGCCACAGAAGCCTGACAGAACCACGGAGTGAAAGGTGTGGACATTCTTTTTGTGTGTGTATCTGTTCATTGGTCTCTCGCTGTCTGCAAGATGACAAGGAGACCAGCCTGGAACAGGTAGAGCAACAGAAGATACATCTACAAAGAAAGATCATCAGGAAAAACCCAAAACAAAATGTCAGCATGACTAGCTACTACAAGAATAAGCAAGCTGTTCTCCAGGAAGCCATCAAGCCAAGCAATCAAGTTCCCTCAGGACAAACTCCCCTCTAAGTCTGAAACTCAAAGGGAACACACAAACAGGCATGTAAGCTTGCTGGCAACCACATTGGTCTACCGGTGAGTGGAAGAGGGAGAAAGACAGCAATGAAGAAATAGACTGAGTTCAACCCCAGTCCATTGAATCCCATTGACCTGGAGATGAGAGAGAGAAGAGGACGGGCTGGTTGGTCCAAAGTGTGGTGAGACCTGGGGACCCTTGAGCTCATGGACAAGGACATAGCCACAGAAGGCTACAGCTGAGAGTGAAGCATCCAGTGGATATCAAGTGAGGAGAGATGCACAAGAACAGCCAAACTTGCAGACAGTGGCCATTTGACCTAGCCTCGATGGCTTGATAATCAGAACTCGACTATAGGAAGATTACCAAGAAAAAAAAAAATGTTTTTGATAAAGGAACAAGGGTAAATTGCTACAATTTGATGAACCTTACATATACTCATGGAGTTTATTGTTGTTGTTAAGTACTGTCAAGTCAATTCCGACCCATAATGACCCTGTAATATGGTTTCCAAGGAGCAGTTGGTGAGCTTGAACCACTGACCTTGCAGTTCAAATGACTTTGCCCACAGAACCACACCAGGACTCCTTATATATTCATGGAGGCAGTAACTCTAAATACCAACAGAGAGGGAAGGCATCTTCACATCAAGTATCAATGCTATCCCCTCTGTCCACAGGGTAGATAGAGCTGGGCAACTAGACACTGGCTACCTAAAATGAGGGGGCGATAAAGGCAAGAAGTCACTGGCTTACATGGTTTCAAGAGGGAGTTTAGTTTAAGAGTATTGGTGTATGTGGGGGTGGGGTGGGAGGTGGGTAGAAAGAGTCCCCACTGTCTAGATGGGTCTGGTGAAAAGTCCCATCTTGTCTAGATGGGTCTGGTGAAAAGAGATGGGGATAAGATTTGTATGATTAAATAGTGAGTAATTGTTATCATGACTAATTGCGACTATCACAATTGTAAAGGTAGAAGTTTTTTAACAAAAACAGGGGAGTGGTTAATCTTCAGTCCAGAAACAGAGGACCCTAGGATCATCAAGGGAGAAGCGCACAAGCAGAATGCGGGACCTTATCCAGAGAAGCTGGGATGCCAGAGATGGAAGCAGAGATGGGGTCATGAAGAGGGGTTGTGGCTGAGGACTCTAGATTTATGGGAAGAGAGTGACTAAGAGCTGGTGGCCAGGAGGCAGACTTGCAGAATGTGCCCTTTGGAGCTGTAAATTATTGTATAGCCTGAGTGGTGTTTTGTTTTTAAAAAACAAAAGTGAATAGAGAGAAATACTGTTAACTGATGGTACATGGAGGGGATTATAATCATTGTAATGAAACAAGGTGTATGATTTGTTGAATGTAAAACTGATGATCTACCCTGTAAACTTTCACTCAATCCACAATTTAAATAAATAAATAAATAAATAAATAAATAAATAAATAAATAAATAAATAAATAAATAAATAAATAAAACAACTTAGTATGCAGCAGTCCTCCAATCAGGAATGCCTTTTCTGTGCCATTCTTCAGACTCTCAGCCATGTGGTCTCCAGACCTCTGCCCTGCTAGTCAAGTGTTACAGAGATCCTTTAGCTTTGTCTGTAAATGCTCAAAGGGCACATTCTGCAAGTCATCTTCCCACGTACAGGCAGTCAGTTGTACCTGGTCCTCGGGCCTAGAAGCTCAGAGCTGTTCTGTATCTCCATGCCACTGCCTCTGCCACTGTTGCCACTTTTCCAGGTAGGGATGTTATGCTCCACTTACGGCTTTCCTTTCTTCATGGTTCTGGGATCATCTGTTCCTGCTTCTGAGTTGACTCCTTTTAAGCCTAATGGGATGGCAAAACTAACAGATCCTGGCATTAGAGTCCTATGTACCCTATTTGCATGGTCCCACCCAATCATTTGGTAAAAGTTAAGAAGACTTTGGATAGAAAAGTCATAACAAGTGAAATCCACAGCACTTCCTTTATTGTGATATTTGCTTTATTGTGGCAATCGGAAACCAAACTTGCAATATATCTGAGCTCTGACTCTCCTGGGTGAGTGTACTGCCTCAGTTCAGGATATAACATCAGCCTTCTCCTTTCCAAGCAGGCCAGCATAGCCATATCCCTCAGTGGACAGACAGTGAGTGCTGGCTGCTAGTGCTCTTATTAACTATCTCAGGGACACGTTTGTTGTTGTTGCTAAGCGCTGTCCAATGTATAGGGTTTCCAAGGAGCAACTGGTGGGCTTGAACCACCAACCTTGCAGTTCAAACTGACCTTGTGGCCCAGTGCTTATCCTACAGCACCACACCAAGGAAGCATTAATGGGATTTAATACAGGACTCCTCATATCTGATTTTTGGATTAGAAAGATCAGCCTCGCTGCTGTGTAGAGGATGACTCTCAAGTGGCAATACTGTAAACAGGGAGACAATGAGTGGATTGTTGCAGCAGTAAAGAATGAAGAGGGCTTGAATGAAGGCAGTATCTGGGGAGGTAAAAGAGGAGGGTGAAATTGTGAATAACTGTTATCAGGACTGATTGTGAGGGTTGGAAATGTAAAGGTAGATATTTTGTAGCAAGGAGAGGAGTGATTGACTTTTCAGTCTAGGAGTGGAGGTCCCTGGGACCATCAATGGAGAAGAGTGGAGAGAGCAGGACCCTACTCAGAGAAGCAGTGATGCCTGAGATGGAGGCAGAGACGATGACGTGGAGAGATGGAGCAGCTGGGGACTTCAGACCCAGAGAGGGAGAGGGGCTGTGTGCTGACGACCGGGGGGCAGGCTTGCAGGGTATACCCTTTGGTGGGTTGATGATGCATGGAGTGGATTGTAACCATGGCAATGAAATGATATACAATAGGATGAATGTAAAACTAATGTTCTCCCATGTAAACTATCACATAAGTGACAATTAAACATTAAAAAAAAAAGAGGAGAGTGAACTGAAAGCAGTGCTGTTAAGTGTCGTCAAATCAGTTCCGACTCATAGTGACCGTGTCTAGGGTTTCTAAGGAATGGTTGGTAGGTTTGAATCAAAAACATACCCAGGTCCTTTACTATGCAACAAATTAATTGATATTCCAGAGGAAAACAATTATCCAGATGATATCTAAAGGACATGGAACACAGTGGGACTTCTTCCTTTTTTCTTCTTTTGCTTTCACTGACCATGTCACTCTATGTGGTCACCTTGAACTTGTGGTCAATAACAACTATCAAGTTTTATTGATATAACCTGCTCTAAAGTCACATCTCTCCCATCCAAAATGTTTGCCCACTGTCTCAGCAAAGAGATCAATGTGTTATAGCACACACAAGGGCAAATCTCCATATACAACGTCATTATAGAGAAAAACACAGAACTGAAGTCCAACTCAGAACAATAGCTCATATCTCCTTTCTAGAGTTCCGTTTCTTTTCTTTTTTTAAGTTTTTATTGTGAATTCGGAAATTACACTCATCATTTCATTGCAATGATTACAATCACCTCCGTGCATCAACATTCAACAGTATTTGCTTCTATTCCCTCTGTTTTTGTTTGGGTATTTTTTTGGGGAGAGGGGTGGCGTGATGTACACAAAAACACTCAGTAACATATAATCATTTAAACAACCAAAGGCCACATTCTGCAAGTCTGCCCCCTGGCCACCAGCACCTGGCTGCCAGCACACACAGCCTTTCTCTTTCCATGAGTCTAGAATCCTCAGCTGCTTTCTCTCCATGCCCTCATCTCTGTCTCCATCTATGGTGTCGCTGCTTTTCTGGACAGGGTCCCACATTCTGCTCATGCTCTTGTCCCTTGATTATCCTAGTATCCTCTGTTCCTGGACTGCAAGATTAACTACTACCCACTTTTTGTTACAAAACTTCTGCCTTTACAGTTGGGACAGTTGCAATTAGTCATGATAACAATCACTCACTATTGAATCATAAGAATCTTATTCCCATCTCTTTTCACCAGACCTGTCTAGACAAGATGAATACTATTCAGTGGGGACTCTACCTTCCCCAACACACTCTGAAACTAAACTCCCTCTTGAAAACTTGTAAGCCAGTAACTTTGTGCCTTTATAGGCTCCCCCACCCCCTTTTTAGGTAGTCAATGTCTAAGTTTCCCATCCCTATCACCCCCTGTATACAGATGGGATAGGATTGATCCTTGATGTGAAGACTCTTTTACTCTCAGTTGGTATTCTGAGTTACTAACTACATCCATAAATATAGGACAAGTTCATCAAATTGTAGCAATTTACACTTATTTCCTTTATCAAATTTCTTTATCTTCCTCTATTCAAGTTCTGATCATCAAGCCATCGAAGCTAGGTCAAATGGGTACTTCTACAAGGTTGGGCATTCTTGTACATCGCCCATCACTTTCTCACTGGACTCTTCACTTTCAGCTAGAGTTTCTTTTAGAGAACCCCTTACAATACTATTGTAGTAAGAGCAAACTTAGATCAAATGATCTATGTGTGAGTCCTGTCTTCAAGACTTACCATCTAGAGCAGGCTAATTAGCCTGTCTGAAACTAGGTTTCATCTATTGCTGAATGGTGATACTATGACTTACCAGGCAGGATGATTCCATTCATTTATTCTACCAGTACATATTTATTTAGCTGCTACTGGAGAATTACATTAGATCAGAGCTTATCACATCAGATCCTATCATTGGGGTGATTGCATAATGTTAGATCTCATCATGGAGATTACTACCTCTTCACTGCTAAACCACTGAGAACCCAGGCCCAGCCAAATTGTCAAAACAAAGGGTAAGTTAGAGATTTGTTTGGACATACAAAGAATCAGAAAATTTACTGTTGATAAAAACCTCTCTGAAACGACTATTTGAGAATGTACTTTAAGGGGGGGGGGAGGGTGGAGAAGCAAGCAACAAGAAGCTAATATGGAATACCTGAGCAGTAAACAAAAAAGACAGTATAAGTTTTAGTTATAACTAAAGAACTGCTTTTACATATATTTGGAGGGAGCATCAAAAAGTTAGTGGAAATGGGATTAAAAGATAATATAACTTGTCCATAAACTTTTTGAGGCTCTCTAGTAATAAGAGGATCAATACAATCTACAATAAAAACCTTAGATGACTATTATACAGAGGGAAGGGAGAAAAGTAACAGACATGCTTCTGTTTTCAGAAGGAGCATAGCTATGTCACTCTGAGTAGAAAGTGATGCAATGGAGTCAGTTTGGTTTGGGTTAGGTACACTGCTGTAGAGTCTATTCCAACTCACAGAGATGCTACAGTACAGTAGAACTCCCAGTAGGGTTTCCAAGGCTGTAAGTTATTACAGAATCAGACTGCCAAAGTTCTATCCTTTGTGATGGGTTAGAGGCACCAAACTTTGGGGTTAACAGCCCAATGCTTAGCCCCCTGTATCACCAGAGCTCCTAAGATAAAGCAGCCATTAATAAACATTAGTGCACCTAGAAAGTCTAAAAGTGTATAAAGCAAAATTCTGGAGAGAAAATCTTTTGACACATTTCACAACCATGTTCAGAGGCACACTTCTCCTTTTATCTTAAATGCTAGTAAAATGAAGGACAAAATTGGTGCAAAGAGAGTGGAGAGGAGTTCTTATAGCAAATTAAAGTCAGCTAGTTTATCAAATTGCTGATGTTCTTGGTATTAAGTGCCATTGAGTCAGTGAAGGCTCATAGTGGCCTTGTGTAGGGTTTTCAAGGATTTGAACTGTCAACCTTGCAGTTAGTAGTCCAGTGCTTTTCCTACAAAGCCACACCAGAACTCCAATTAATGAAACAGATAAACTTAAAAACACAATCAAGCAAAAAACCAGTTTTGACGAAAGCAATCAAAGTTGTGAATCTTTGTCAAGTCTAATTACAGAGTTGGAGAAAGAGGGACGATCAAATTAATGCACAAAAATTCAACATCAGGAATTAGGAAGGTAATATGCAAAAAGATAATTGATATTATTGATTAGTAAAAGTAGAATTAATAACAAGTATAAATAGTCAGGGGGGACCAGTCCGTGGAGAAAGACAAGCTTGGTATAGTGGAGGGTCACCAGAAAAGAGGAAGGTCCCCAATGAGATGGATAGACACAGTGGCACCAACAATGGTCTTAAATAGAACACTTGCCCTCCTTTTATCTTATCCTCAATACCATAATGTTTACTCACAATAGAGTGTATTGTTGTTAGATGCTGTCTTAAGCCAGGTTTTCTAGAGAAGCAAAACCAGTTAACATATATATGTATCTATATAAATAGACAGTATAAGGAGCTCTGGTAGCGTAGTGGTTACGAATCGGGCTGCGAACCTTAAGGTCAGCGGTTCGAAACTACCAGCCGCTCCGCGGGAGAAAGATGA
>NW_006408652.1:5915190-5917433 GCF_000296735.1 Chrysochloris asiatica | reverse complement strand
TGGCAGTGGTAGTTAGGTTGGCCCAGGATCGGACATTGTTTCGTTCTGCTGTGCATGGGGTCGCTATGAGTCGGTTCCAACTAGATGGCACCTGACAACAACAACAACATATAAAGAGAAGTTTATTACCAAAGAAATAGCTTCCAATTGTAAAGTTCCAGGTCCCCAGTGGAAGAGAGTGTGAGAAAGAGAGAAGCTTTCTAGCATGTCCGTTATATTGTGAACAGGCCACACCCCAAAGGAAGCATCCTTTCAATTGATTGGCTACTCATAGCCACTTATCATTGAGTTAACTATGCCTATATTCGGTTTCATCACCATGGGAATAAGTACATCTCAACTGCTAAACCCTAAGTATTACAGATACCTACAAGTTGGTTCCTACTCATAGTGACCCTGTGCACAGCAGAATGAAACATTGCTCAATCCTGCACCATCCCCACGATTGTTATGGCCACTGTATCCCTCTATCTCATTGGGGAGCTTCCTTTATGTTGCTGACCCTCCACTTTCCCAAGCTTGATGTCCTTCTCCAGAGACTAATCCCTCCTGAACATTTATATTTGTTATTAATTCTACTTTTTCTAATCAATAATTTGATTGACTATCATTTCAGATGGTATTTTCAATAACCTCATAGACAGTGAAAAAGGAAGACCAGAGAAAAATTGATGCATTTGAGGTATGGTGTTGGAGGAGTTATAAATTCCATGGATTACCAAAAGAACCAATCTGTGTTGGAAAAAGTACAGCCAGAATGCTCCTTGGAAGCCAGGATGGCCAGACTTTGTCTTTCGTGTTACAGACATATTCTCAGGAGGGACTCGTTCTTGGAGATATCATATTTGGTAAAGTGAAAGGCCAGAGAAAAAGAGGAAGACCCTAACGAGATGGGTTGGCACAGTGGCAGCAGCAATGGGCTCAAACGTGGCAATGATTGTGAGGTTGGCACAGGACCGGGCAGTGTTTCATTTTGTTGTGCATAGGGTTACTAAGAGTTGGTAGCAAATCAATGGCATCTAACAACAACAATCATTTCAGATCACTATAGGATTAGCACTGACTGATAACTGCAAAGTCAGTGGTTCAAGCTAACTAGCTTGAATTTTTTGAAATAATTTATTTTATTTTTGTGATTGTTGAGAATAAACACAGCAAACATCTACCAACTCAACAGTTTCTCCATATGCACTTCAGTGGCGCTGACCGCATTCTTCAACTTGTGCAACCATTCTCACCTTCCTTATCTGAGTTATTGCTGCCCCATCCACAACAACTCACTGTCCTGTAGGTTTCTTACCTATCTAATCTTTCGAGTTACTCTACATAAAATTTAAATGCACAGACACTACAAAACCACAGCTGGATTTCTGGGTACGTATCCTAGAAAAATGTTCACTTATGTGCACAAAGAGGCACGAGACATGCAATTTCTAAAATATAGGTGAAGAAGAAGAAGAATGGGAGTAGGAAAACTTACAGGTCAGTTCCGTCTTAGAAATTTAAGCTCCTTCTTTGATGTTCACCACATTATTGTTGGGCGACAGCTTAAATGATTATTAATTGGATAGTGGTTGGATAAATTGCCATAGCATCCATACTATAGATTAAAGAGAGATGCACTTAACTATAATGATGACATAGAAAGAGCTCCAGGATATATCATTTTGTGAAAAGAAGAGAGTAGTGGGATAATAAATATGGTGAAGACCAATTTATATAAATATGTCCATTTCTACATGTACAAGGGGTACACACTAAACTGATCACATTGGTTCTCTAAGGAAGAGAAGGGGAATTAAAGGCACAGTTTCCATTTTGACCCTTTATTCTGCATTATGTGAAATTATTTGTTACCATAGAATGGCATCTATGTGAAAAAAACAAATGAAAACATTTCTCTTCTCTTCTCTAATTCTTCTCCTGAATCAATTATATTTCTATAAACTTTATATTTTTTCTTATTCCCTTTTAATAAATATAACCACCCATTTAACTGTTTCCCCGGTTTCACTCATTTTTTCAAAGTTCTACATTTTAACAGGATTTGAGCTGGTTCTGTCATGGCCATTGAAGTGAAACAGGAACAGAATTAAAATTTATAAAATATGGTTGAGGCGAACAAACAAGATGGTGGATCGGGTGGACATATAGCAGAGAGCTCCGCCAACAACAACACAGAATACCCGACCAAGCAGGCTCAGGGGCTGGTCCCAGAACTCTGAACCACATATAAAGGAATA
>NW_006408652.1:5901306-5912555 GCF_000296735.1 Chrysochloris asiatica | reverse complement strand
GGGCATGGAGGACTCTAGATTCATCAACTAAGAAGAGAAGGACTAAGAACTGGTGGCCAGGAGCAGACTTGCAGAATGTGCCCTTTGGAGATGGAGAATTTATTATATATGCCTGAGTGGGAAAAAAAATATGGTTGAACTGGGATAATAACCAGAGTGGGGAAATTTAAGGGTAGGACTTGGTGTGGCACTGTAGGATAAGCACTGGACTGCTAACCACAAGGTCAGTGGTTCAAGCCCACCAGCCACTCCATAGTGACTCATGATTTTTGTTTGTTGGGTTTGGCTGTGAGTCAGAGCCAACTTGACAGCACTTAACAACAATAACAACAAGCAGCTTGGAAAACAAAGACTGCATGCATATGTAAATTGTAAAGGAACTAAATCTCTTGAATGGCAGAGTGGGAAACCACAGTGTCCTACTCAAAGATGGCAGTTGATGGAACCACTTTGAATGTGGGTTGTTTTCCATGTTTCTGGCAGCCATCCAGTTTCCCCATCAGGCTCCTGAAAGGGCTCATGACACCTCTTTCAAATCTCCCATTCCAAGGTTTTGAACCATCATTTTTTACCATTCTGGCTATCTTCCACTTCCCACCCAATTTTAAACGTGTAGATCTGTTCAGATTTTGCTTCATCAGCCATAACTGAATTGATACAAACCAGCTTGAAGTCCTGCTTTCTAATCCTGGTTAATGTATTGTTTGGTTGGAGAGGTGCCCCAAAAACAAACAAACAAACAAAAATCAAATAAACTTGCATTCCTGCTTAATTTCACTTGTTTCCTGGGGCAAAGGATCATTGGACGTGTTTTCAATAGTCAGAACCTAGCCAATGGCTCACTAATGCTTCTAAATTCATACTCCAGCATGCTAGTTGAACCCCTGACCTATGCCCAATGCCTAACCCACAGCTCAACCAGGGCTCCTTACCATGCACAAAGTAAGTGTGACTATGAAAGAATCATCCAACTGCTGTACTGAGTCAATTTCCAAAAAAGACAAAGTAAGTAATTGAGCACTATGCTGCCCTTTCCTCAAAACAAAACAAAACAAAAAAAGTTTTCTTATATCTTAGAGTCAAACCACAAGAATAAAATATAACAGATGCATTTCCAAGACAAAGTCACTGGGGAGACAAAACCCCATAGGGGGATGCAGACTGCCTTGCTATTCTGAGTGGTGGGAGGAAAATGCTGTCAGCCTTGTCACCCTTTGTTATTTTTTGGTCACTGATGCTGCTTTAGTGTTGGAACAGTTGCTTTGGTCTCCTGGGAGAAAGGCTCCATGCTGACTGAGCAGGGGGCCGTATGTGGAGAGCAGAGACAGGTAACAGCAACCCTTAGCAGCAGGATGATGCCACCAACGTTTTCCTTTAACTCAATGATGGAGCATCAGATTTAAAAAAAGAAATCCTCTACTCTAACAAATATTGAAATGCTAAGACCAATGGAGGAGGCCAGGAAAGAAAAAACGTAGCTTTTAATGTTTTCATTTTAGTGAAATATTAATATTTTAATGAAAGCAAAGAGTACTTAATGTACTTACTGATGAAGATCAAAGACCATACTCACTGATGAAGATCAAAGGCCTTCGATATAGGTTACACCTTAATGTAAAGAAAATAAAAATCCCCACCACTGGACCAATAAAAAACATCAAGATAAATGGAGAAAAGATTGAAGTTGTCAAAGACTTCATTTTGCTCATATCAACCATCAACGTTCATGGAAGCAGAAGTCAAGAAATCAAATGACATATTAGGCAAATCTGCTGCACAAGACCTCTTTAAAGTATTGAAGAGCAAAGATGTCAGTTTGAGGACTAAAGTGTGCCTGACCTAAGTCATGGTATTTTCAATAACCTCATACACATGTGAAAATTGAACAATGAATAAAGAGCATAGATGAATTGATGCATTTGAGTTATAGTGTTGGAGAAGAGTATTAGAAGTACAATGGACTACCAAAGAACAAATAAATCTATGTCGGAAGTACAGACAGGATGATCAGACTTCGTCTCTCATATTTTGCACATATTCAGGATGGACCAGTCCCTGGAGAAGGACATCATGTTTGGTAAAATGGAGGGTTGAAGAAAAAGAGGAAGACCCCAAAGGAGACGTATTAGCACAGTGGCAGCAGTAATGGGCTCAAGCATAGCAATGATTGTGAGGTTGGTACAAGACCAGGCAGTGTTGCATTCTGTTGTGCATACCGTTGCTATGAGTCAGTCCCGACTTGATGGCACCCAACAACAATGACATTTTTTTTTTTATGTTGCTCAAAACCTTTCTACAGAAAATTAAATAGATTATAGGTTTGGCAACTTGTGCAAAGGAAGGGTGGAGGAAACATAAATGGGCGGGAGAACTCAGCCAATAAAGAGATGTAGAAAATGGTTGGCCAGAGCTCTGGAGCAAAGAGGAAGAGACTGGGAAGTCTGACCTTGGTAGAAATGGTCAGGCCTGTGTATCTTGCCTGTGTTCAGTCTTTGGCTGGTGACTACATGGGACAAGCATGGTCTCACCTGGAAAACTTGAGGCTTCCTGCAGGAGCTAATAGCTGGAGGCAGTCTATTAACTGCAATCCTGTCAGCTACACAGCAAGTCCTTCCCTGTATGGAAAACCAGGCAGTATATCAATGGCTTCCAGAAATATTCCAGGTTTTCAAAAAGTGTTGTCTGAATAATTGATACATTTGAATTACGGTGTTGGCAAAGAATATTGAAAGTGCCATGGACTGCCACAAGAACAAACAAATCTATCTAGGAAGAAGTACACTCAGAATGTTCCTTAGAAGTGAGGCTAGGAAGACTTCATCTTTCATAGGTCAGACATGTTACCAGGAGGAACCAATCCCTGGAGATGAACATCATGCTTGATAAAAAGAAGGATCAACCAAAAAGGGAAAGACCCCCAACGAGATGGATTGGCACAGTGGCAGCAGCAATGGATTCACATGTAACAAGGATTGTGAGGATGGTTCAGGATCGGGTAGTGCTTCTTCTGTTTTACATAAGATCACTATGAGTAAGAACCAACTCAATGGCACCTGACCAGTGTTGTCTCATTTTTGTATTTGCTCATTTATTCTACAAATATATGGACACCTCTTTTGTGCCAAGTCTCCATTATATGGGCTGGAGACACAACACAAAAAGATATTATCAGTGTCATTCAATATTTTAGCACAGCTATATATTTTTTAATCCTATTTTCCATCTGAAAATAACACACTTCTTCCAAGATATATTTCCTTCTTATCTACAAATGCCCAATGAATATTTAATTTTATATTAAATAAAATTATATGTAAGTCAATATTTGGAAAATTGGGGCACTAAAAATCTACTGAAAAGTATATATTACTTTTACCCTTGGTGAAGGCTTTGCATGCTTAGTCTATGAACAGTTTCTATTTATACCTCCCATCATTACTGACCTTATGGAGCTCTGGTAGCATAGTGGTTACGAATCGGGCTGCCAACCTTAAGGTCAGTGGTTCGAAACTACCAGCCGCTCCGAGGGAGAAAGATGAGGCTTTCTACTCCCGTAAGGATTTACACCCTCGGAAACCCTGTACAGGGTCGCTATGGGTCGGCTCCGACTTGAAGGCACTTAACAACAACAACAACATCATTACTGACCTTAGCCTTGTTTTGTAGCATTCATTCAGCAGGTATTTGATCAGTCCTTCTTTCAGGTGTGAACTTCAGGGAAACAGTGAGGAATTCACAGTTCACATGCCCTACCAGGGTGCAGATAAAGAAGGTGAGCTTAAGGGGCCAAGTTCTACACTGACAATTCGGATGAAACAAGTTGGCTTGCCATTTGCTGGAGGGTCTGGAGACTGGATAGAAGAAATGTTGGAGGAGAATATTGAAAGTACCATGGGCTGCCAGAGAACAAACAGATCTGTATTGGGAAGAAGTACAGCCAGAGTGCTCCTTGAAGGCCGGGATGGCCAGACTTTGGCTCTCATACTTCAGACATATTGTCAGAAAGGGCCATTCATTGGAGAGGGATATCATGTTTGATAAGGTGGAGTGTCAGAGAAAAAGAGGAACACCCCAGAGAGATGGATTGGCCAAGTGGCAGCATCAATGGGCTCAAACATGGCAACAATTATGAGGTTAGCCCAGGACCGGGCAGTGTTTCTTTCTGTTGTGCATAGGGTTGCTATGAGTCGGTGCCAACTCGATGGCACCTAACAACAACAGGTCTAAGAGGAGCAAGTCTATTGGCCCAACAGTCTTTCCCTCTGCCATTGAAAACTCTGACACACAAGAGCTTGTGATGAGTTGGAGGTTGGAGTCAACTCATTGGCAACTGGTTTGGGTTTTGATTTCAGTGGTTGTACTGAATTGTAGTTGCATTTTAGAGTGCACCTGCCACCCCCACCCTCTCACACCACACCACCCCCAACACTTATACACACAAAAGAAGAGCTCTTCAGAGAAGAGACTATCTTGCTGATTTCTGAAAGGAGAACAATATCAGCTCCATAAAAGCTGCTGAATGACCATAGAAGTGATTTACATAAATGCTAAAGAACATCAGCATGAAAGAGCAAGGAGTGGCTGGTGAGCTTTAACTGCAGACCTTGCAGTTCAAAGACCTTTTGTAGTCCAGCACTTTAGCCTATAATTAGCCTGATCCCTCCTAAGCAGTTTCCCAGAAATCCCCTCCTATCTTAAGAATAAACATGATGCTGCCCACCTCCCCAAAAACAATTCATCCCTTGCCCTGCATCAATTCCTATGAATAATCATGATGCCTTTTCCCCACTCAAAACTTTTCAAAAAACCCAGCAAAGTCTTTACTCAGAGACTGGGTAAGGTGGGGTGGGGTGGGAGGGGGAATGTTAAGTGTTGCGTTAAGTCCTACTTGTGTCCACTAGCAAGTCTCTTTCCTGTAATAAACCTTTGCTCCTATGGAAACTCTGGCTCACCTGACTAGCCTTAATCAGTAGAAGGTAAGACTGCTATCTTGTAGGGCAGAGATGTGGCCAGCACTCCCTGTTACAGACGAACACAGGGGGATCAAAGAAGAATTAGTACAAATATCTGTTCATTAGAAGAACTTTACTATCCAATCACTTTGCCATGGGTAAAATCAGGGAGTCCTTTGGAATCCCAAATTCTTTCCCTGCTTTTGCACAGGGGCAAGCCAATATGTCATCTCTCTAGCACCAAGTTCATCATTCTGCAATTATGACCTGCTGAGGAAATCAACTCCATACCACTAGGGAGACGGGTAACTGGAAAGGGCTAGGTTGAAAGTCAGCTTTCAAAAGGGCCCAGGGCAGCACTAGATTATGCAGCTGCCAGCCAGTGCTTCCTCCCTAGACCCAACAAGCCTTCAGATTTAATGACTAGGGCAAGCTGGGGGCATTTCTCGCATTTTTAAGTATCAGCAAACCTGACAGGTCACTGCTTCTAGAGGCATTGAGACCCATGCAAAACAGGCATCTGATTTCAACTGCAGAATTGAAGCACCGGTTTCAAAAACATCAGTGGGAGAGGGTGGCTTCCAGACAATGTCTTAGCCAGGTGGTTGTTGTTAAGTGACATTGAGTCCGGTTGTTGTTGTTAAAGTGCCGTTGAGTCGATTCCGACCCATAGCGACCCTGTATCGGGTTTGCAAGGAGCAGCTGGTGAGCTTGAACTGCCAATCTTGCAGTTCAAACTGCTTTGTAGTCTGGCGCATTAACCCACAGTGCCACACCAGGACTCAGGTAGCTGACCCAATTTAAAGAAGTCTCCTTTGGAGCTTCCCCTACACTGTCAGATTGAATTGCTAATTGCTTAACTGCTTCCCATTCATGGTATAGTCCCAATTCAAGCACATTTTCACACCAGAACTATCAGCATCTAAGTTTTGTCTAGACAAGCTACTAAGAACAGAATCATAGGAGCGGAGGGTGAGAGGTACCTTGGCGGTCAGCTTCACTTTACAACTGAAATGACTGAAATCTTAAAAGGCTTGGCTGCATGTCTAGTGCTCTTTCTAGGATGTAGATACACTTTGGCGTGTTTGTGCAATTAGATTGTTTGTGCAATTAGATTCAGGACATCGCAGGCATCAGAATTAGATATATTAAAGTAAAAATAAAATCCTTTCCCAGAGTCCCCCCACCCCTACCCTGGTCACCACCACCACCACCACCACCACCACACACCTGTCAGTAATCCGTGGTTGCCCATAGGTTAAAGAACTTGCTCCTTATCTTGGCACACAGGTTGTGCAAACTTACCTAGCCTCTTCTCCCCTTACAGCAGATACCTGTGCTTCTCCCTGCCCAGGATGCGACATTACAACTCAGAACTCTGTTTATTCCTTGCTAGTGCAACGTCACCATTCCTTGTATTGTCACTGTTATCTGAAATGCTGGCTTGCTCAGTTTATACTCGTCTTTGAATGTTATTGTCATTAGGTGCCTTGGACTCATGACAATCATACATATAACAGAATGAAACGTTCGTTGCCTGGTCCTGTGCCTTCAATAAGCCTTTCTAGAGATTGCCTTTCAGAACCAATCTCTTCTTAAGTTTAAATATAGGAGTAGTATTGTTGGGTCAGTGATTTGAAACCTCCAGCGGCTCTAAGGAAGAAAGACTTGGTGATCTGCTTCCAGGGCCACTGAGTTGGTTCTGACTCATAGTGACACTATATAGGGTTCCTGAGGAGCAGCTGGTGGGTTTGAATCACTGACCTTGTGGTTAACAATCCAGTGCTTATCCTACAGCGCTATACCAGCATTCACCATAAAGAATATAGTCTTTGAAGCCCTATGGAGCAAATCTACTCTCTCACTTCATGATTTCAAAATTTACTACATGGATACAGTGGTCAAAACAGCCTGGTACTGGTACAATGAAAGATACAGTGGTCAAAACAGCCTGGTACTGGTACAATGGAACAGAATCAAGTATCCAGAAATTAACCCATCCACATACAGTCAACTGATCTTCGACAAAAGGCCTAAGTACATTGCATGGGGATGAGATAGTCTATTCAACAGATGGTGCTGGCAGAACTGGAAATCAATATGCAAAGGACTGAAACAAGAGCTTTACCTCACACCATATACAAAAACCAACTCAATATGGATTAAAGATTTAAATGTGAATCTTAGATTTATAAACATCCTCAGTGAAAAAATAGGGACAAATTCAGTAACGTTGATTAAATTTCTCATATTATGCCACATTATCGTCACAATTAACATAAAATCAATGCCCACAAAAACAAACTCTGCTTTGGTCACTTCATCTCACCCCTGGTAACCATAAATAATATTTGTTTTCCAAATATTTGCTTGTTTCATAGAAGTGAGATCGTATAGTATTTGACCCTTTGGTGGTGGCAGTAGTTTTGTGCCATCAAATCCATTCTGACACATAGTGACCCTGTACAAGGTTTTGAGGCTGTAAATCTCTTGGTGTAGGATCAGCACTGGACTTCGAACCATAAGGTCGGCAATTCCAACTCTCCTCCTGCTCCTCAGAAATCCTACTCAGGGTCACAACGAGCAGAAACCGACTGGACAGCACTTAACAATAACAAATCTTTATGGGAACAGAAAACCTTATCATCCTTTGGCATTTGACCCTTTGAGACTGACATTTTGCTCAGCATAATGTTTTCAAGGAAATCCTGGTGTGGTGCTTCAAGTTAATGTCCTGGACTGCAAAATTGGTTTGAACCACAAGGTTGGCGGATAAAGCTCACTAGCCACTCCTCAGAAACCCTATGCAGGGCCGCTATGGGTCGGAACCAGCTCAACGGCACTTAACAACACTACCAGTGTTTTCAAGGTTCATCAATGTTATGGTATCTGAACTTCATTTCTCTTTATGACTGCACAGTATTCCAATGTGTGTGTACCATATTTAGTTTATCCATTCATCTGTTGATGGACATTTCGATTGTTTCCAGCTCTGGCTAGTGTGAAAAGTGCTGTGATGAACAGTGGTGTGTGGGTTTCTTTGGGGGATATAGTAGGATTTGGATTGCTAGGCCTGGTAGTGTAGTAGATTATGAGCTGAGCTGCTAGCCATAAGGTCAGCAGTTTGAATCTACCAGCTGCTCTATGGGAAAGAGATGAGGCTTTCTGCTCCCATAAAGAATTACAGCCTTGGAAACCCTACACAAGGTTGCTATGAGTCGGAACCAACACGACAGCACACCACCACCACCACCACCACCACCACGATAGTTCTATGTTCAACTTTTGAAGGAACCACCCAACTGTTTTCCACAGTGACGGCACCATTTCATCTTTCTACCAGCAATTCATGAGGTTCCAGTTTCTCTATATTATCGTCCCTTATTGTTTTCCACTTTTTCCCCATTATTGCCATTCTAATGGGGGTAACCTGTTGATTTGCATCTCTCCAGTGACTAATGGCAATAAGGATACCTTCTTCACGAGATAAAATGACAGAAACACTATCATATTTTCACCTATAAGGAATGCTCCCCTGTAAAAACATAGGACACTAACACTAATGCTCCCCTGTAAATGCAAAGAACATTAGCACAAAAGCATCTAACGTGCATGCTATTTGAGTAAACAGACTGTAGTTACAATCAACCCAGTGTTTCTTACTCACCTACCCTTTACATGTAAGAAACCACATTGCCTATCTAATGGACCATGCGGAAATAAATTATTAGTATGTTTGGTTTAATAGACGAACAGAGAGCTGCAATACAGCGAATTGCTTACTGTGTCTCTTCTAGTTATGTAATCTTCATGATTCCCAATGGGCAACTGGGTGAGACCATGCAGATTGAGTGCATTTCTTCTTTTCCTGATGGTTCTGGGTAAAAGCAGGTGAAGGAAGATGCTGATAGGATTATATGATTCAGTTGTGAGTGATTGCTTACAGGGTTAATTGTGATTGAAAAAACTTGGGACTCTAATGCGATGCATGGTCAATTTGCTATCCCACTGGGTTTTAACCAAGCCATTTTAGAAGCAGGAATGGAGATCTTACTACCATCAAGAAAGAAGACACAGGAGTGGAGTGTGTCCTTTAGACCCCAAATCCCAGTGCATAGAACCTTCTAGATCTCGGAGAAAGCTGTGATGGCAGAGGAGTGGGAAAGAGAAGCAGAACAAAAGCCAGGGTACAAGACAGAGCAGGTTGGGCTTCTTGACCCACAGAGAGGGAAAAGTTGAATGACTTTGAGCGGGAGGTTTCTGGAGTGGGGTGCCTCCATGCACTTAATCCAGGAAGCTAGGCTGGCTGATTCTTGGAGCTTGAGCTGAGCACCTGCAGATCAAGGCTTTTACTAGAGTGTCATGCCCTTTGTGCATTTACTGGCAATGCTAAAACAGCAATGTGCAAGAAGGGCAGAGGCCAGACCAAGAGGCCAAGAATCCGAGAGAGGCCTACCCAGGGGCACAGCAGAGAAGAGGCTGTCCTAACCAAAGAACTGTACGCTGAACATTCCTGATCCTGAATAACTGTTAACTTCACTAATAAACCCCATACTTGTGAGTAAGGTTTGTGAGTTCTGTGTGGCCGCTGCAGTGAATTATCGAGCCCAGCTGAGAAGTAGACAGTGCTGTGGAAAGGAAGGTTGGAGGGTGGAGGCAAGTTTGACCTCCATCCCATAGGGATCAGCCTTGGGCTGATGATGAATTTGATTCTCTTATCCTCAGCCACTCCTTGGAAACACTTTACGAGGTAACTATGAGTCAGAACTGAATCCACAGCACTCAACAACGAAAAATCCCCCATGTGAAGTCAGAGGTCAGACACCACCCCCACACCATTTTTTACATAGGTTATGACAAATTTTCTTGAAATCCCCTTATTCTTTGGCCTTGTATGTTTCCCTGTCCCATTTTCAATTAAAAATATCTTTGACTTCAGGAACTGAAATAGTGACAAATAGCTCAGGTATCCTGCCATTAAAAGCAGAGCAAAACAAAATTGTAAGGTGAGAAAGAGCTATTCAAGTCACATTTATTCAGCACCTCCTATGCAACAGGCGTCATGCTCAATGTTTGGATATTTTCCAAGCCCAGGCAGGAATTTGAGTTAGGGGCTAAAGACAACCATAAAATTGTGTGTGTGTGAAGTTGAAGTTTTATACATGTATGGAAAAATGCAGGACACCCTACTATGCAGGGCTCCCTACATGTATGAAGGAGCTCTGGTAGCGTAGTGGTTACGAATCGGGCTGCTAATCTCACGGTCAGCAGTTCCACACTACCAGCTGTTCCAAAGGAGGAAGATGAGGCTTTCTGCTCCCATAAAGATTTACAGCCTTGGAAACCCTATAACAGGGTTGCTATGAGTCGGAACCAACTCCACGGCACATAACAACAACAACTACATGTATAGGAGATGGGAACATTTGGGGGGTTATATATTTATGGAAACAGACTCTGAAAGGTTTGGAAACTAAGGGGTCCCCAGACTGTGTTGTCCTCTATTTGCTCGCACTTGACTCCTCATGGCAAGACTCATAACCACTATGCATTCACACACATCCTCTTAACTGCTTTCCACAGTCTTTCCAGAACCTGGTTCTCTTATTCATAAAACAGGCCTCTTGCTGTGCTTCCTTTCCCCTGCTATGGATTGTTTCTCAATGGAAAACAAACAAAAGTCCTCACAACTGGACCGATAAACAACACCATGATAAAGGGGGAAAAGATTAAGGTTGTCAAAGACTTCATTTTGCTTAGCTCCACTGCCAACCTTCAAGAAAGCAGCAGAAATCAAGCGATGTATTGTATTAGGCAAATCTGCTGTAAAAGACCTCTTCAAAGGGTTGAAGAGCAACAATGTCGGCTTGAGGACTAAGGTGTGCCTGACCCAAGCCATGGTATTTTTACTAACCTCATATGCATGCAATATATGGACAGTGAATAAAAAAGACCACAGAAGAATTGATGCATTTGAGTCATGGTGTTGGAGAAGAATATTGAGGACGGCCAGAAGAACAAACCAATCTCTGTTGGAATAAGTACCGCCAGAATGCTCCTTAGAAGCCAGGGACTTGGTCTCTCATAGTTTGGACATGTTATTAGAAAAGACCAGTCCCTGAATCAATATTTGTGCCCATTCCAAAGAAAGGTGACCCAACAGAATGCGGAAATCATCGGACAATCTCTTTGATTTCTCAAGCAAGTAAAGTTTTGCTAAAGGTAATACAGAAACGGCTACAATCATACATTGACAGAGAACTTCCAGAGGTTCAAGCTGGATTCAGAAGAGGCCGT
>NW_006408652.1:5894884-5895486 GCF_000296735.1 Chrysochloris asiatica | reverse complement strand
ATATTGTCAGGAGGGACCAGTCACTGGAGAAGGATATCATGTTTGGTAAGGTGGAGGGTCAGAGAAAAAGAGGAAGACCCCCAATGAGATGGATTTGGGCAGGTGGCAGTATCGATGGACTCAAGTGTGGCAACAGTAGTGAGGTTGGCCCAGGATCAGGCAGTGTTTCATTCTGTTGTGCATAAGGTCGCTATGGATCGGTACCAACTCAATGGTACCTAACAACAACAACTGCCTGACACTATGTCTGAGGCAAAAGCAAAGTTGTGCATCTTGCATGCTTGTTTTAGAGGTATTTTTTTTCATTGTTTATTTTCTATGGAACATTGAAATTTAAAAAAAGTTAGATTTTAAAAATATATATATTGTTAATTACTTACTTCCATTAAAGCTAGGAAAGATATTCTTTTAAAACTTCAGGTTTTGGTGTAAATAAAATATTTAATCTATTCATTTTGACTCACCTGCTTTTCATTTTTTTTCTTTTGTTGTTGCTGTTAAGTGTCATGGAGTCGGTTCCGACCCATAGCGACCCTGCACAGGGTTTCCGAGGCTGTAAATCTTTACGGGAGCAGAACGCCTCATCTTTCTCCCGCGGAACC
>NW_006408652.1:5887618-5894079 GCF_000296735.1 Chrysochloris asiatica | reverse complement strand
AACTGGCTTACAAGCTTTCAAGAGGGAGCCTAGATCCAGAGGGTACGGAGGAAGGTGGAATCTCCACTGAGTAGTATCCAATCTGTCTGGGCAGGGCTGATGAAAAGAGATGGGGATAGAATTCATAGTGGTACAATAGCGAATAATTGTTATCAGCGTTGACTGTGAGGGTTGGAAATGTAAAGGTAGACATTTTGTAGCAAAAGGAGGGGAGTGGTTGACTTTGCAGTCCAGGAGCAGAGGTCCCTGGGACCATCTGGAGAGAAGAGTGAGTGCGGGACCCTACCCAGAGAAAAAGTGGCACCAGAGATGGCGGCAGAGATGATGACATGGAGAGATGGAGCAGCTGGGGACTCTAGACCCAGAGAGGGAGAGGAGCTGTGTGCTGACTGACGAGTGGGACAAGGCTTGTAGTGTATACCCTTTGGTTGTTTGATGATGCATGGAGGGGATTGTAACCATGGCAATGAAACGAGATACGATAGGATGAATGTAAAGCTAATGTTCTCCCATGTAAACTATCACATAATTCACGATAAAACATTAAAAAATGTATGTACATAGGGGTACCAGGCTCTATTATGGTTTTGCTACCACTGTCCTGGTGTGGCGCTGTGGGCTAATGAGTCAGACTACAGAGTCATTTGAACTGCAAGGTCGGTGGTTCAAGCTCACCAGCTGCTCCTTGGAAACCCTATACAGGGTCACTTTGGGTCGGAATCGACTCGACGGCACTTAACAACAACAACAACCACTGTCAAGTCCTATCTTTAATTACCATTTTGATGTTTTGCTCATCTTGTTTTTTGTTTTGTTTTTAGTTGATTTTAACTTTTAAAGAGTGTATTGAGATATTATTTATCTTGATTCTTGAGTTTTTTGGTGTGGTCTAATCCCAGACCTGTTAGTGAAGAATGTGTCCCAAGCAAGGACTAGAAGCTGCTGATGCCCAGGTAATCTGGAAACAGAGAATTTTGCATTGGGTTTTACAACCTTGAGCTCATTGGCAACCTTCACCAGAAGAGTTTCCTTCAAAGGAGTTTCTAGGATGCAATCCTGAATACAAAGGGTTCAAGCAAGACGTGGGCCATGAGAAAGTACAAAGGGCAAAATTTTTCTTGTCTTGGCTTATTTGTTATATGTTTTAGTCTGGCCTGGGTTATTTTCACATTAGTTCAATAGTCAACATTTTCGTACTGTTCCTACGAACTATAAATAGGAAGACACACTGAATTGACATTTCTTGTGAAATGTTCAATACAATGCTGTCTTTTTACAATACCAAGATGAGAGAAAAGGGACCTTTTAAATTGAGGACAGAAATCAAATAACCATGAAATAAAGTATTACTTCCTGTTGACATTTTATATCTCTTAATTTACCTTTAGAAATGTCAAATGATCTTTTCTCCTTTATTCAGCACGTCCTGTTTGCTTTCTTTCAAAAGGCTTCCTCTCTCCCTCCTAGAATTTCTCAACACAATGTGGCAGCTTAACCAAAATGAGAATGGAAGCAAACCACTGCATTCCAGAAAATGTATTTTATTTCTCCGTATAACTGAAAATATGCTCTCAAAATTATTTCTTTTTTGAACTCATAACAAGAAAACTGCCAGAATTCCTATGTGTGACTTTAGCAGTTTTAACCTACAGACACTTAGTGTTGAAGAGGAAAGTGCCCTGAGAGATTATCCATCCATTCCAGGTTTCCTTGTAAGCATTCAGAGGCCTATACAACATCAATCAATTATAAGACATGATAATTACGTTAATGTTTGATTTCCACTAAAAATGTCTATGTAGTGGGAACATGTTGTTGATCAGATAGATTCATTTGCTCATGACACATCTCTATTTCTGAGACAGGAAAGTAAAGAAGTAAAATTGCTTAAAATTACTTATCCATTGTTGGGTATCCAAAAGAAGTTCTGGCCAGGACCAGCTTGCACAGGCCAAAGTTGCTTCAGATTAACCTGAAGCACCCTAGGCCTCATTAGAGCCTTATCGCATATCAACTTGTATGTCAGCCTCTCGGTAGGATTTTCATGCCATTTTCTGCACACACATATAAACAACAGTAGATGAAATTACAGTGCTCACGCTCACTATGCCAATGTAGGTACATATACTTCCTGTCGAAACTAGATCTAGTCAAATAACTGGAGCAGGGTATTTTCTCCTTGACCCTGACCTGGCCAGGGGGAATACAACTTTCTATCTCTCTTCACCGCAGAGTCTTGAAGTTGGTCTGTTCAAGTCTCACAAGGCAGAACATACACCATTGCGTAAGATTACCACCAGCTGACTTCGGAGTTTTGATTGGTACATAATAGAAACACATTTTATCCTTATCGTGGATGTTGAATAATCTCCCATTATATGTTAGCTAAAGACTGAAAACATATAAAACACTGGTGTTGACAGGCAGCATATCTGAGGAACCTAACTTGCCTTCCACTTATCTGTGACTAACCACTCATCAACATTCTCACACAACAGATGAAAAGATGTAACTTAAAAAAAAATTAACATAAAAAGCAATAATAAAGTGTGACTTATGTAATTTGTCTACCTATTAGGAATAAAACCTAGCCCCACCCAGAAGGTACCAATTGTGGATACCCCTTTCAACAGCAGGCTGGGACTTTCTCTCATGTCAATATTGTTGTTAAGTGCCATGGAGTAGGTTTCAACTCATAATGACCCTGTGTAGGGTTCCCAAGGAGAGGCTGGTGGGGTATTTAGCAACCAATAAATATCATAAAAACAAATTGACTCTTAAGTACAGAGTGCATGATTTTCAAACAGCAATCCAGACACTTTAAAATAATCTAAGTAATATAAATAATTATTGATCCAGCAAATTCCGAAACTTAGGGAAAGCTGGGGAAGGCCATCCTAGTCCAGAAATTTGGGGTTTTCTTGTGAAGAAAGTTACTGTCAGCTTTCTATCTAATGCCAATTTGATTTTTTTTAAAAAAGGGACAGCATCCTTTTCCCTAACAAGTATCAAAGTAAACATGGCATGAAAGCAATCGTTAAATCATTACAAGAAAAGTGAAATAAAACGACCTATTATGTTTGGCCCTGGTGTGGCACTGTAGGTTAATGCACTATACTGCAAAGGCAGTTTGAACTGCAAAGTTAGTGGTTTCAAGCTCACCAGCTGCTTCTTGGAAAACCTTTACAGGGTCACTATGAGTCAGAACTGATTCGATGGCACTTAACAACAATTGTTTGGTGGTGAAATGAGACCATTGGTGCTTCTAATTTAGCCATTTTAACATGCCGTTTGGATTGAATTCTGTGTCCCCAATAATATGTGTTGGAATTCTAACCTCTGCACCTGTGGGTATAATGTAATGTAATCACTTTCCATAATGCAACAGAATGGTATGTTATTGAGGCTATACCAGTGTATGCTGTGTTCTAAACCTAATCACTTTCGTATTCTAAAAAGAGCAGATAGACAGAGACAAACAAGCACAAGCAGTGGGTAGTCACCAAATTATGGTTACCCAGGAACCAAGTTTACAGAAGCTGAAGGAGATAAGAACCTTCCCTCCAAGTCCACAGAGAAAGCGCCTTCCCTTACAGCCTGTGTTCTTTCTAATAGTTCTAGCTTCCTCAACTTTGTTTCTGTCACAGCAGCACTAGAACACTAACCAGTCCCCACAATATGTACGCAATAACACGTGTTTTGTAAGTTCTTCACCATCACATCGTGAAAAAAGACGAGACTGGTAGTTTACTCAACCCACCTCATTTCACATCAGGAGAAAAAGAGGCTCAGAGAGGGGAAATGGCTTGTCCAAAGCCACACAACAAGTTAGAGACAGAGGCAGAATATGAACCCAGGTTTCCTGTCCCCAGACCCATGTTAGTCCCACTACATCCTCCTGTATCCCAGAGGAAAATCCCACCAGTAGGTCTTTCAGGGCTCTCATTCCAAGTACTCGTCTAAAATTTGCTCAGTATTTTAATTTGCTAATCTCACTGGTAGAATCAATTAATTTAGATACTATAGCTCCTTTTCATCTTGATAACAGTTATTGTCAATGTATGCCACTGAGTCAGTTCCAACTCATAGCACCCCTGTATAGGGTTTCCAAGGCTATAAATCTTTATGGGAGCAGAAAGACTCATCTTTCTTCCAGAGTGGCTGATGGACTCAAACTACTGACCTTGTGGTTAGCAGTCTAGTGCTTATCTTACAGTGCCACCAGCGCTCCCCTGGTAACAGCACAAGGGGAAAAAGGAGGGTTCTAGGGAGTGTAATGGATCTGAAGGACAAACACTGGTCTTCAAATCACAAGGTTGGTGGTTTGAGCTCACAAATTGGTCCGTAGGAGAAAGATGAGGCTTTCTGTTCCTGTAAAGATTAACAGCCTCAGAAAACCTTTATAGGGTTACTATGAGTCAGAACCAACTCAATGGCACTTAACAACAACAACAACGGTATATATATGGTGTCCTTGCATGGTGTAAACCTTAAACACTCTACTGCACTCACTTAAGAAGGACACTAGGACAGATTATGTAGGACCATTCCTATTCTTCCTGATTGCCTCAAACCTACTGGTGTGACATTGTGGGCTAAAGCTCTGGACTACAAAGTCAGTTTGAACTACAAGGTCGGCAGTTCAAGCTCACCAGTCACTCCTTGGAAACCCTATATGGGGCTGTTATGGGTCAGAACCAACTCCATGGCACTTAAGAACAACAATCCTGACCTTCAGTCCCCATCCATTTCAAGAGTATTGTAAGCATGAAATTCCATGGATCCTAACCCCTGCTGAAATATCTGCAGTGGCTTCTGTATTTCTGACCAGCCTTTGATTGATAGAGAGACCTTTTTAACTCAGAGTCTAACCCCTGAGGCAACAGCTTCAACAGCACCTGGGGGGTTATCAGAAACACCCAATCTCTAGCCCAATTCCAAACCTACTGCATTAAACCTGCCTTCTAACAAGATCTCCAGTTGTTTGACCTATGCATTCAAATTTGACAAAATAGAGCTACTACGGTAGAAGTAGGAAGTGATCCTTTAGAGAAGAGCTTCAGAGGACTGGGGAAGAAAGAGAAGATAACTTCCAACAAGAGAGCCATAAATAGGAGGTCAGAAAAAGGAAGCAATAAATAGACATCACTGTTTTGAAAAATGCATCCATAAATCCATAAAGTCAAAGGGATCAATTTTTGAAATCAACCCTCCCTCCCCAACTGCAAGTGACTCCAAGACAAATTCCAACACAGTGGGTATTATTTACTACCTATCGATGCCATCGAGTCAATTCTGACTCATAGCAAACCTGTGCAGGGTTTCCGAGGAGTGGCTGGTGGGTTTGAACTGCTAACCTTGTTGTTAGCAGTATAGTGTTGATCCCACAGCACCACAGAAGGATTATTCCTGGCAGTGGCAGTGTCTTCCACTGGACTGTGCAACTCCAGAGCTGTGCTGTCCAATGCAGTAGCCACTAGTCTCATATGGCTAATGAGCACTTGAAAGGTGGCCAGTACAAATGGAGATGGGATGCAAGTGTGAAATCCACAATGCACTTCAAAGACTAAAGAGGGAAAAATGGATATAATGTCACATTAATGTTTTATTTTTTATCTCCATATTTATCACATGTTACATGATATATCATGGAACCCATGGCACAACAGTTAAGCATTTGACCATTAACCAAAACATTGGTGGTTCAGACCTACCCAGTGATTCCATGGCAGAAATCTGCTCCTATAAAAACTGGTGTTGGTCATTGGTCTACTGGTGAGAGGAAGTTGGAGGAAAGTAGCAATGAAGAGGTGGGCTGAGTCCGACCAAGTTACATAGACCCCCCCATCGACCTGGAGTATGGTGAGAGCTGGTTGGCCCGAAGTAGGGTAAGACCTGGGGACTCCTGAGCCCATGGACAAGGACATGGTCACGGAGGGCTAGAGCTGAGAGTAAAGTATCCAGCTGATATGAAATGAGGGGATAAACACAAGGGCATCCAAAATTGCAGATAGCACCCATTGGCCCTAGCTTCAATGGCTGGATGTTCAGAACCTGACTAGAGGAAGGAAAAGAGGAAAAAAAAATTTTTTTTTTAAAGAAAAAAGTGTAAATCACTACAATCTGATGAACTTGACTTATACTTATGGATGTAGTGACTTCAAATACCAATCAAGAGGGACAGAATCCTTACAGCAAGCATCATTCCCATCCCCTCTGTATACAGGGTTGATAGAGATGGGCAACTTAGACATTGGCTAACTAAAATGGGGGTGCTGTAAAGGCATCAAGTTTTCAAGAGGGACTTTAGTTTCAGAGTGTGCAGGGGGAAGGTAGAATCCCCACTGAGGGGTTTTCATCCTGTCTAGACCAACAGATCTGTTTTGGAAGAAGTGCAGCCAGAGTGCTCCTTGGAGGCCAGGATGGCCAAACTTCATCTCTCATACTTTGGACATATTGTC
>NW_006408652.1:5883739-5887518 GCF_000296735.1 Chrysochloris asiatica | reverse complement strand
GAGAATACTGAAAGTGCCATGGACTGCCAAAAGAACCAATAGATCTGTTTTGGAAGAAGTGCAGCCAGAGTGCTCCTTGGAGGCTAAGATGGCTAAGCTTTGTCTCTCATACTTTGGACATATTATCCGGAGGGAACGGTCACTGGAGAAGGATGTCATGCTGGGTAAGGTTTGAGGGTCAGAGAAAACGAGGAAGACCCCCAACGAGATGGATTGGCCAGGTGGCAGCATTGATGGACTCAAGTGTGGCAGTGGTGGTGAGGTTGGCCCAAGATCGGACATTGTTTCGTTCTGCTGTGCATGGGGTCACTATGAGTCGGTTCTGACTCAATGGCACCTGACAACAACAACAGTCCCTGAATAAGGACATCATGCTTGGCAAAGTGGTAGGTCAGCAAAAAGTAGAAGACCCCAATGAGATGGACTGACGCAAAGGCTGCATGCAGCAATGGGCTCAAACGTAACAATTGTAATAATGGCATAGGCCTGGGCAATATTTCGTTCTATTGTGCAATGGTCAGTATAACTCAAAATGGACTCGATAGCACCTAACAACCAAAGCACTTCCTTCCTCCTCGCCCCAGAGTCAGTTTGACCAGGGTAATGCAGACACCTCTAGTATGCCTGTTAGAATGGAAGATGGAAAACCCTACAGTCATACCTCCAAGGAAAGGCTCAAAAATCCAGGAGCTGAGATGACTAAAAGAGTGCTCCAAGCCTATTTTGGAGTCCTGGTGTGGTGCTGTAGGACAAACACTGGACTGTTTCCCACAAAGTTGGTTGTTCAAACCCACCAGCCGCTTCTCATAAACCCTTATAGGGTCACTATGAATCTGGTAGCTCTGGTAGCGTAGTGGTTACGAATCGGGCTGCGAACCACAAGGTCAGCAGTTCGAAACTACCAACTGTTCCACGGGAGAAAGATGAGGCTTTCTGCTCCTGTAAAGATTTGCCTCGGAAACCCTGTACAGGGTCGCTATGGGTCGGAACCGACTCCACGGCACATCACCACCACCACCAGGAGCTTCACAGTACAGGGACTCCAGGTCCAAAGGACGCACTCCACTTCAGGTTTTTCTTGGTGGCAGGAGGTCCTTCCCTATCAGTGCACTTCTCTCTCCTTTTATGTCTTATAAGATAAGCAGTGTTGTAGGCCACATTCCTGGGAAACACCCTGACATTGGATCAGGGTCATGAACGGCTTAAGGGGTTAATTAAGAGGCTCAGATCTCTCCATTTCCATGGGTGATCATCACACACTGTTACAGTGTTGTTGTTAAGTGCTGTCAGGTGGGTTCTGACTCATAGCCACCCTGTGTAGGGTTTCTGAAACGTCAAATTCTTTGCGAGAGCACAAAGCTTCATCCTTTCTCTACCGTTGGGCTCAAACTGTGGACTTTGTGGCTCGTAGTCCAGTACTTATCCTGTGGAGCCACTGCCTCCTACTGTCATGGATTGAATTGTGTGCCCCCCCCCCCCATAAGTATGTGTCAGTTTGGCTGGGCCATGATTCTCAGTACTTTGACAACTGATTACATAACTGTCAAAGTATTGACTGGACACATATTAGGAGGGAGTGGAGCGGGGGACAATTTAATCTGTGACATACGTCATACTGACATTTGCCATATAAAAGAGGTCCTGGCTTAGGACAAAAATCCAGAAGGTACTTCATGCCATGGACACAACTAGGAATGGGGGGAAGATAGGATTAAGCCAAATCCTGGGGCCCTGGAACCCTCAGAGATGAAGGCAAGAAGAAGTCAGCATGGCAGATGTGAGACTCAGTTGCCCGTGAAGTTAGGGAAAGCCTAGTATAGTGTGAGATTCTAGAAGACAAATGAACTATTGTCATGTTTGAAGTGTTTTCCCTGGAACAGCGCACTGTCCTTCCAAAGAATTGGGAAGGTGTAACACACTGACTCCACACAAAAGAGGTTATAGAAAGACAAGAAGTTTAGGCAGATTAAAGGATTGATTAAGCATAGACGTTCTTACAGAGGTAAGAACAGGCTTCCACCTTGAGACTGAGGAGGGGCCCCGATACAATTTGACTTTTTCTTTATATATGCTTCTATCTGGTTCCTGAGCTGTACTGGTTCAAGTGTCCAAGCAGTTAATTTGGGGAATTTGTCTAAATGTGCTTATTCCAAGTATTCTTCCCCAATCTCATGACTGACTAACTTCCTTCCCCTTTACAACAGTTTCATTCCCTACCTTACCCCCTATCAGGATCTCCTTATTGTTGAGGTCGGTCTAATTTTTCTGCTGAAACAAGCTGTATGGGTGTGGCCTGAGACCGTTTTCTTTTCACTGTTCTAACTGCCTAACGGATAGGCCTAAGATGGAGGATTGGGTGGAAGTGCAGTAAGGAGCTCCGTCAGCAACAACACAGAATACTGGACCAAGCGGGTTCAGGGGATGGTGCTAGAACTCTGAACCACATGTAAAGGAATATTTAGAAGATTGGAAGGCTTACAGCTAGGGGAATTTGTAGCAGAATCAAGAAATCCATTGCTCTCTAATTCAAGACACTCAGCTGCTCCAGGAACCACCATCTTAGGAGAGACCAAGCCGGGGAAGGATCAGAGCAGACATGAACGCCTGACAGAATCGTGGAGATACAGGTGTGGACATTCTTTTTTTGGTATCTGTTCACTGATCTCTCGCTGTCTGCACACCTCCATTCTGGTGACTACAGTGAATGCCTGAGCGAATGGACACTCCTTCCCCATGCCTGAAGGGTTCTTCTACGCATGCACACAGCTTTCCTCGAAATTTAAAGTGACAGTTTCCACTTAAAACCAAAGGGCCACAACTCGTCTGCCAATTTGTCATACTGTGGTGGCTTGTGAATTGCTGTGATTCTGAAAGCTATGCCACCGGTATTTTAAATACCAACAGGGTCACCCATGGAAGACAGGTTTAAGATGAGCTTCCATACGAAGACATACAAGGAAGAAAGAGTGACCAACTACTTCAGAATATTTTAATAATATTGACATATTTTCATAATATTGAAAACCTTAGGAATAGCAGAGAAACACAGTCAGGTATAGTGCCTGAAAATGAGCCTCTCGGGTTGGAAGGCACTCAAAATGCGTCTGGGGAAGAGCTGCCTCTTCACAGTAGAGCTGACTGTGATAACATGAATGGAGTAAAGCCCCTGGAAGAAAAGCCCATGGAACCTTCATTTGCTGATGGGGCACAACTCAAAATGAAGAGAAACAGGTGTACACATCTGTGGAAAAATAGAACATGGAATGTACAAAGTATGAATCTGGGAAAGTTGGAAGTTGTCAAAAATGAAATGGAATGCATAAACATCGATATCTTAGGCATTAGTAAGCTGAGATGGACTGGTATTGGCCATTTTGAATCTGACAACCACATGGTTTACTATCCCTGGAATGACAAATTGAAGAGAAATGGTGTTGCATTCATTGTCAAAAAGAACATATCCAGATGAGTCATGAGGTACAATGTTATCTGTGATAGGATAATATCCATGCACCTACAGGGAAGCCCGGTTAATACCACTATTATTCAAATGTATGCACCAACCACTAAAGCCAGTGAGGATGAAATGGAAGAATTCTACCAACATCTTCAAGCTTAAAATGATCAAACATACAATCAAGATGTATTGATCATTACTGGTGATTGGAATGCAAAGGTTGGGAGCAAAGAGGAGGGACCAGTAGTTGGAAAATTTGGACTTGGTGATAGAAATGATGCTGGAGAATGCATGATAGAATTCTGCAAATCAGTGATTTATT
>NW_006408652.1:5869266-5882825 GCF_000296735.1 Chrysochloris asiatica | reverse complement strand
ACATATTGTCAGGAGGGGCCAGTCGCTGGAGAAGGATATCATGTTTGGTAAGGTGGAGGGTCAGAGAAAAAGAGGAAGACCCCCACCGAGATGGATTGGCCAAGTGGCAGCATCAATGGGCTCAAGCATGGCAACAACAGTGAGGTTGGTCTAGGAACGGGTGGTGTTTTTTTTCTGCTGTGCATAAGGTCACTATGAGTCAGTACCGACTCGATGGCACCTAATAACAACAACAACAAGACAGGTATGGTGAAAAGAGATGGGGACATCTCATGATTCAATAATGAGTAATTGTTATCATGACTAATTGTGATTGTTGCAACTGTAAAGGTAGAAGTTTTGTAGCAAAAAGGGGTGAGTGACTTGGACATTGGCTACCCAAAATGGGAGGGGAGGTTTACAAAGGCAAGAAGTGACTTGCTTACAAGCTTTCAAGAGGGAACCTAGATCCAGAGGGCATGGGGGGAGGTAGAATCTCCAGTGAGTAGTATCTAATCTGTCTGGGCCTGGGTGGGGCTGATGAAATGAAATGCAGATGGGTCTCTTGTGATACAATAGTGAATAATTGTTATCAGGACTAATTGTGAGGGTTGAAAATGTAAAGGTAGATGTTTTATAGCAAGGAGGGGAGTGATTACATTTCAGTCTAGGAGCAGAGGTCCCTGGGACCATCAATGGAGAAGAGCGGAGACTGGGACCCTACCCAGAGAAGCAGTGACGCCAGAGATGGAGGCAGAGACGGTGATGTGGAGAGATGGAGCAGCTGGAGACTTTAGATCCAGAGAGGGAGAGGGGCTGTGTGCTGATGACCAGGGGGCAGGCTTGTAGTGTATATACTTTGGTTGGTTGATGATGCATGGAGGGGATTGTAACCACGGCAATGAAACGATATACGATAGAATGAATGTAAAACTAATGTTCTCCCATGTAAAGTATCACATAATTCACAATAAAACATTTTTAAAAAATCAAATTGGCAACATTTTCCCAAGGGATGAGAAAGTGGGTGGAATGGAAATATAGGGAGGAAGTGGGATTACTGTTGTTCCATGGAGGGGATAGTAATCATTGAGATGAAACAAAGTGTATGATTTGTTGACTGTAAAGCTGATGATCTTATCTGAAAACCTTTACTCAATTCACAATAAAAAGTAAAAAAAAAAAAAAAAAAAGGTGAGTAGTTGATCTTACAGAGGAGGATCCTAGGACCATCTAAGGAGAAGAGGAGAAGGGCGGGAGCAGAGTGTGGGACCCTACCCCAGAGATGGAGGCAGAGATGATGACATAGAGGGACAGAGCAGCTGAAGACTCTAGACTCATGGAGGGAGAGGAAATGTGTGCTGGCAGCCAGGGGCAAGCTTGCAGGATGAACCCTTTGGCTGTTTTGATGCTTGTATATTCCTAAGTGTTTTGGTGCATATCCAAAAAAAAAAGAGGGAATAGAAGCAAATGAAGAAGCATGCAGGGGATGGTAATCATTGCAATGAAACATATGATAGGATGAGTGTAAACATGATGTTCCCCCATGTAAACTATCACTCAAGTCACAATAAAAGCCTTTAAAATTTTGTTGTTGTTAGGGGCCATTGAGATAGTACTTACTCAAAGCAACCCTATGCACAACAGACCCGAACACTGCCTGGTCCTGCGCCAACCTCACAACTGTTGGTACAGCTGAGAGACCATTGCTGCTGCCACTTTGCCAATCCATCTCGTTAGGGGTCTTTCTCTTTTTCGTAAACCCTCCACTTTACCAAACATGATATCCTTCTCCAGGGAATGGTCCCTCCTGACAACATGTTCCAAGTATGAGAGACAAAGTTTGGCAATCCACTTCTTCCAACACAGATTGGTTTGTACTTTTGGTGGATACTTTTAATATTCTCCTCCAACACCATAACTCAAATGCATTCTTCTACGGTCTTCATTATTCATGATCCAGCTTTCCATGCATATGAGGCTATTGAAAATACCATGGCTTGTGTAAGGTGCACTTTAGTCCTCAAACTGACATCTTTGCTCTTCAACACTTTAAAGAGGTCTTGTGTGACAGATTTGCCTAATGCAATACATCATTTGATTTCTTGGCTGCTGCTTCCATGAGTGTTCATGGTTGATCTGAGCAAAATGAAGTCTTTGACAACTTCAATCTTTTCTCCATTCATATGGATGTTGTTTATTGGTCCATTGGTGCGGATTTTTGTTTTCTTTACATTGAGGTGCAACCCATACTGAAGGCTGTGGTCTTTGATCTTCATCAGTAAATATTTTAAGTTTTCTTCACTTTCAGCAATTACGGTTGTATCATCTGCATATCTCAGGTTGTTAATGAGTCTTTCTCCAATCCTGATGCCATGTTTTTCTTCATCTAATCTAGCTTCTTGGATTATTTGCTCAGCAAAAAGATCGAATAAGTATGTAGAAAGAATACAACTCTGGCACACGCCTTTCCTAATTTTGAAAACATTTGGTGCTCCCTTGTTGTGTTTGAACAACTGCCTCTTGGTCTATCTACAGATTCCACATGAGCACAATTAAGTGTTCCAGAATTCCATACTTCACAAAGCTATCCATAGCTTGTCATGCTCCACACAATCGAAAGCCTTTTTTTTTTTAGGTAAACATCTTTCTGTTATTCTCTGCTTTTAGCCAAGATCCATCTGATGTCAGCAATGATATCCCTCATTCCGTGTTCTCTTCTAAATCCTTCTTGAACCTCTTGTAGTTCCCTGTCAATGTACCGTTACAGCTGTTTATGTATTATCTTTAGCAAAATATTTGTTGCATGGGATATTAATGATACTGTTGGAAGATTTCCGCATTCCATTGGGTCACTTACAAAATTAGAGCCTTTTAATGATTTTGCAGTCTGGCACATTAACCCACAGTGCCACACCAGGACTCTGACTCCAGCCTAGCAGATCTTAGTTCCATTTTGTGCCTAGGTCTAAGTGTTCAAATGCCAATTTTTCTTGAGTATCTCATGCACTTCTGACAGCTGAACTGCCAGAATTAGAAACAGTACATTTAAAAGTAGATTTGGGGCCATTTTTCTCCAGTCAGGCCTCACAGGAACATTTCTAGCTCTGTGATCCCTTTATAGTGACCTAGTTGTGATGTCATACTGGGAAAGCCTCAGACTGTAAGCTTTCCATATGTGACACATGGCTGCTTCTGTCAATCATGGTTGTGGGAGGAGGTTGTTGTGTTCCCTGTGCCCTAAATATCATTGCATGGAGATAGAACCTTGGCAACTCATCCCTCACCCATGTTATCTATGATTGTCTTGTGTTTACTCTGGTTTAAGACTTAATAAAGAAGGAAATGATACAGGTGCTAGAGGATAGACATGCGCTGACATGGGTGACAAGGCAGGCAATGTACAACTGGAGGGAAGTTGGCAGAGAAAAGATGGGGGTGGCATGAGACGCAGGGAAGAATGCAGTGGTTAAAGTGAATAGAGCTAAATGCTGCTAATTTTTGGAGCATGGAGGGGATTGCAACCATGTAATGAAGCAAAGTATTTAATTTGTTGAACGTAAAACTTATGATCTGCTCTGTAAATCTTCACTTGATTCACAATAATAATAATAATAATAAACAATAAAGAGTCTGTAATATTCATATCTTTGAAGATTGGGTCTCTTTTCTCTCCTACAATAAATGAATATGCTATAAAATCAACCCCACCTGCAACTTTCTATCTTTTTTGATGGCTACCGGAAAAGTTAAAATTATCTATGTGGTTTATATTCTATCTGCATTGGACAACACAGTGCTAAAGAGCTTGGATAGGGTCTTAGTCATGGCTGAATCCCCAGCACCATGTGTCTAGCCTGGTGCTCAACATGTACCCTACTGTTCAGCACTGAATTCTTCAAGAGAGGTCAAATTCCTCAGCTCTCTATACAAAGTCTTTCTTCTTTCTTGGATGCCCAGAGCACTCAATGTTTGCATATTCATGTACTTGACCTCATGCAGTTGGGCACTTACTTATGTGATATGGTTCCATATTGTTAATTCTGTGAGGCCGACAAGTATTGTCACCACATTTGTTCAGCATTATTATGCCTAGCACAATGCTGGACATATAGGAGAAACTGACAAAGTAGTTAGCCATTGTTGTCAAGTTGATTGCAATGCATGGTGAGCCCATGTGTGTCACAGTAGAAGTGTTCTCCACAGGGTTTTCAATGGTAGATTTGGGAGAAGTAGATTGTCATCTGACCTTTCTTCAAAGATGCCTCTGGGTGGACTCAAACTATCAACCTTTTGGATAGTTGTTGTTAAGTCCCTTCAAGTCAGTTCTGACTTATAGTGATGGGGTGGGTACCTTTTCTTGTATTGAGTTTCTGAGGAGCATCTGGTGAATTTGAACTGCCGATCTTGCAGTTCAAATTGACCTCATGGTCTAGCGCATTATCCCACAGCACCAAGTTTAATCATTTGTGCCATCCAAAAACCCTGGAAACAGTGCAAATCCCTATTAAATTAGGTTGTTTGAAGCCTTCGGAGTATGTAGAATTTAGCTACCATGGTAATAAAATTTGTATACATATAGGAGTCCTGGTGTGGCGCTGTGGGCTAATGCGTCAAACTGCAAAGTCGTTTGAACTTCAAGGTCGGTGGTTCAAGCTCACTGGCTGCTCCTTGCAAACCCTATACAGCGTCGCTATGGGTCAGAATCAACGGCACTTAACAACATACATATGGCAATTTAAAGGCAACCTTTCTTTAACATGAATGTGGCCGCATAACAATGGATTGACTCACTGAGATATGAATTAATTAATCAAATGTTTGTACACCTATTTGTTGTTGTTGTTGAGTACCGTGGAGTCGGTTCCGACTTATAATGGCCCTGCACAGGGTTTCCGAGACTGCAGATCTTTACGGGAGCAGAAAGCCTCATCTTTCTCCCACGGAACAGCTGGTAGTTTCGAATGGCTGACCTTGAGGTTAGCAGCCCGATTCGTAACCACTGCACTACCAGAGCTCCTACACCTATTTAATGCCAGGATTAATCCTCATTTATAATCACTAACCAAATAACTTGGTGTGGCGCTGTGGGTTAATGCGCCAGACTGCAAAGCCATTTGAACTGCAAGGTCGGCAGTTCAAGCTCACCAACTGCTCCTTGGAAACCCTATACAGGGTCGCTATGGGTCGAAACCAACTCAACAGCACTAAACAACAATAACAGCTACTAAATAACACTCTTTTTTAAAAATCTCTGTTAGAAACAATTGGTAAATATGTTCATTTTGAACTCGCATCCATTTTATTTGTAGAAACCTTCTTTTTTCCTATTGTATGCGTGCCTGTGTGTTTCTGGATTACTGTTATTCAGAATTCCTTCTTGCAAAGGTATTTTATTTTATTGTTTTGCTTCTCAGTTACATAGGCTGACTCAAAGGAAAAAAGATGAACCGAGCTGGGTAGCTGCTATGCATTGAGAAATTCTTCCCACAGCCTTCCTTGAGGGTAAGTGAGGGTTGGGTGGAGGATATTTAAATAGATGCACAATCAATAGGAAGGATTCAAAGTTTCCTCATTTCTCACTCTCCTCAGAAAAAAATAAAAAGCTCTAGTTTGATCTCCACCTCTGACATATAGTAATTTAAACATCAAAGAGGGATTTCAGTAATGGGGTTCACACTTTCGAAGGAAAAGAAATGGTTTCCCATAGCTGTGCTGGCAACAGATAAAAGCATTGAATCAAAATAACCCAGATCAACTGCCTGTGGAGTTCATCCATGAAGTTCAAGTTCTTTCAAGGCTTTACTTAGGTCTACTTACTTCTTTCAAGAAACAATGACCCAATTCATTGACTAAGTTGACCAATAAGAAACCCATATTTAGCTCTTTAAATTTTCCCAAAAGCCTAACAATGGTTGAAGTCATATCTGCTCATGCATTGATTATAGATGTCAAATTACTGTGTGGGGAGAACTTGCTTTGTTCTCTTGTGTGTCATGTTCAACTACCAGGCTGTATGGCAGAGACAGATATTTTTGTTAACTGCTAATGACTGACTTACATTCTGACTAATTATTCTCCATGTAGTACACACACACACACACACACACGAGCGTACATGTAGAGGGAGGGAAACTGGCAGCTTAGTGGTGTATGAGTGGGGCTGCTTAGTACAAAGTGAGCAATTGGAGTCCACCAGCTGCTCCATGCAAGTAAGATGAGACTTTCTGATCCACAACATATACATACAGTAAGCACTGTGGCTCTATAGGATAAGCACTATACTACAAAACACAAGGTTGGCACTTTGAGCCCACCAACCATTCTGCAAGAGAAAGATGAGACTCTCTGTTCGGGAAAAGATTTACAGCCTCAGAAACCCTATACAGAGTTGCTATGAGTCAGCACCAATTCAATGGCACTTAACAACAACAACAATATGCCTATGGTATCCTTGGGTGATGCAAACAGTTAAGCACTCTGCTACATACACTCCTCACTTCTCAACATGGTTAGGTTCCAAAGACCAGGTCTTTATGTGGAAATCAACATTATGAAAAAATGGAAAATGTCCACATCAGATCACGCAATGACTACATCATTGCATACCTGCCAAACCACCGAGAATCATGGCCCAGCCAAATTAACATATAATGTCAACCATCACAGACAACACTAATCTTGACTTCTACCCCAGCATTCTTTATTGCCAGATATAAATGTTGTTTATAGTTGGATGGTAGATGTTTTAACTACAGTTATTATAACTGTGAAATGTAAGATAACAAGATATTTGATACATGAGGGATAAGTCTATTAACTGAAAGATTGACATTTCAAAACCACCCCAGAGCACTGTGGAAGCAAGGCCTGGAGATTTACTTCTGAAAGGTCACAATCATGAACAAGTCTATACTGCACACATGGGGTTGCCAGGAGTCAAAATCAACTCATCAGCAACTGATAAAACTGTTCTTGGTATGATACTGTAGGACAAGCACTTGCCTGGAGGGTCGGTTTAAACCACAAGGTCAGTGATTCAAACTCACCAGCTGCTCCTTGGAAACCCTGTACAGGGTTGCTATGAGTTGGAACCAGATTGATATCACTTAACAAGAACAACAAGAAGCACACATAATACACATATGGGGAGAGTCGAATAGGTGCCTGCTTAAGGCAGTTTGAGGCCAGAATCACCCTTTCTACTGAAATTACTGTGGTTGGAATCAATGTCACTCCCATCCACATTATTGCTCTTGCCCTCTATTATTGCTCCTTGCTCAACACTTGCCCTCATATAATCTATTTTCTCTCTGAGTACAACCAAAATCCATTAGTCTACATGGCCCTACATAATCTGCTCTAAAACCCCTTATTTCTTTGAGGGGAGACACACAAGAACATCCAAACTTGCAGGTAGTACCCATTTGACCTAGCTTCAAAGACAACTTGACTAGAAGAAGATAAAGAAATTTGATAAAGGAAACAAGTGTAAATTACTACAACTTTATGAAATTGATGTATACTTATGGATGCAGTAACTCAAAACACCAACTGAGAGGGAAGGAGTCTTTACATCAAGGATCAATCCTATCCCCTCTATACACAGAGTTGTTAGGGATGGGAAACTTAGACATTGGCTACTTAAAAAGGGGGAATGGTGTGCTATAAAGGCACAAAGTAGCTGGCTTACAAGATTTCAAGAGGGAGTTTAGTTTCAGAATGTGCTGGGGAAGGTAGAATCCCCACTGAATAGCTTTCATCTAGTCTAGATGGGTCTGGTGAAAGGAGATGGGGATGAGATTCTTATGATTCAATAGTGAGTAGCTGTTATCATGAGTAATTGCAAGTGTCACAACTGTAAAGGTAGAAGTTTTGTAAAATAAAGGGGGGAGATAGTAAATCTTACATTCCAGGGACAGAGGACCCTAGGACCATCAAGGGAGAAGAGCATGACTGAAATGTGGGACTCTATCCAGAAAAGCAGAGACACCAGAGATGGAGGCAGAGGTGACAGTATGGAGAGACAGAGCAGCTGAGGACTCTAGACTCATGGAAAGAGAGTGGCTGTGTGCTGGCAGCCAGGAGGTAGGCTTGCAGAATGTGCCCTTTGGTTGTTTAAATGATATATTTCTGAGTGCTTTTATGTACATCAAAAACAAACAAACAGAGGGAATAAAAGCAAATACTGTTGAATAATGATGCATGGAAGGTATTGCAATCATTGCAATGAGACAAATACAATAGGAAGAGTGCAAAACCAATGTTCTCCCGTGTAAGCTATCACTCAATTCACAATAAAAGCTTTTTTTAAAAAAACAAACACCTTACTTCTTGAACTCTTCCTCCTTCATTTTACACCAGGTCCTGCCCTCCTATTGTCCTTCAAATATGTCAAACATTGTCATGCTCATGGTATTTGCACTTGTTCTTCCTTCTGTTTGGAAGACTCCCCTCCAGATCTCTACATGGTCAAATCACCTACCTGCGTTAAGTCTCCGGTTAATTAATACCTTATCAGTGAGACTTCCTGTGACTGTTGTTAGCTACCATTGAGTCAGCTCCCAACTCATGGCAACCCCATACACAACGATATTGTTGAGTTGATACTGACTGATTTTTGGAAGTACATCCCCAATCCTTTCTTCCTAGTCTGCTTTTGTCTGGAAGACCTGCTCAGAATTATAGCAATAAACAAGCCTCTAGTGATGGAAGGTTGGTAGTTATGTGGGAAGTATACTGGCTGGGAATTGAACAGGGTCTCCCACAAGGAAGGCAAGAATTCTACCACTGACCTCCTAATAGCAATTTACAAGGTCACCCCCTCCCTTCACCGTGAAACAGTGTCTTCATTCGGTTTCTGTGATACAATGCTTTTCTGGTGAGGCCCCTACCTTCCCAGTCACCATTTTTTGTTTGTCCAAGAGTTGTTGGAAGAAAACTTCCCTAGCATCATGAAAGACAAAAAGATAAGCATACTAGAAGCCGAATGAACTCCAAACAGGACAAATTCCAAAAGAAAATTGCCAAGACATATCAAAATCAAAATTTCCAAAACCGAAGACAAGGAAAGAATCCTGAGAGCAGCTCTGATTTCTCAGCAGAAACCATGTAGGCAAGAAGGCAATGGGATGACATATATAAAACTTAGGGGGAAAAAAATGTCAACCAGGAATCATACACCAAGCAAAGCTGTCTCGCAAATAAGACTGTAAATTTGTATGTTTCCTGATAAACAGAAATGAAAGGAAATCATAATAATCAGTCCAACTTTACCCAAAAATGCTAAAGGATGTTCTCTGAACTGAGATCCAACAACAGCAGACAACTTGAGATTAATATACATGAAAACACCACCCAGAACTCAATCCAAATACTTACTTTTTTTAAAGTAAATTTTACTATAAATACTAAATATTTAAAGTAAAACAAACCTGCAAGAACTGAAAATAGAGAACCAGAGATATCAATTTATGATGAAGTCAACTACAAGGCAAAAAGAGGGAATAGTATAGATATAGAACTTCCAAGATAAAACAGATTGTTTTAAATAAGGACTATTTTAATACATTATTTATCACCTGCAATTTACTCTGAAAATTAATGCACCTGAACATCAAAATAGAAAAGAGGAAAACCAGAAAGCTTTAGTAAACATTAACACAACACAAATGAAGAAATTGGAAAGAAAATCCATAAACAAAATGAACTTAGCACAGAAAATTCTGTGGAACAAAGAATGCAGCAACACCACACACAAAAAATTACACAGCAAAATGACATTAATCAATTCATACTTAAGGATTATTACACTGAATGTCAATGGATTAAATGCACCAGAAAAAAGACAGAGACCAGAATGGATAAGAACACAGGATCTTTCAATATGCTGTCTACAAGAGACACATCAAACAAACAGAGACAGCCTAAATGCCAATCAACAGAATAATGGTTAAACACACTTTGGTACATCCACACAATGGAATACTATGATTTTTTAAATGTAAAACTGATGATCTGCTCTGTAAACCTTCAGTAAATTCACAATGAAAAGTTTAAAAAAAGACAGCAATAGATTCCTTTTTGTTTGTTGTTGTTGAGTGCCATAGAGTCAATTTTGACTCATAGCAACCCTGCATAGGGTTTCCAAGGAGCAACTGGTGGGTTTGAACTACCAACAAAATAGCAATGATATATCATCTTACATTAAATAGCGAAGTTAAAAAACACCAGAGAAAACAACAAATGCTGATGACGGTGTGGAGAGACTGGAACTCTCTTACATTACTGGTGGGATTACAAAATGGTTCAAACATTCTGGAAAACAGTATGTCGCTTCCTCAAAAAGTTGGAAACATGCCAACAATCCCTCTACTTGGTATATACCCACAAGAGATATGAACAAAGATACAAGTGGTGGTGGTGGTTATGTGCCATGGAGTCAGTTCCGACTCATAGCGACCCTGTACAGGGTTTCCAAGGCTGTAAATCTTTACAGGAGCAGAAAGCCTCATCTTTCTCCCATGGAACAGCTGGTAGTTTCGAACTGCTGACCCTGAGGTTAGCAGCCTGATTCGTAAGCGCTACGCTACCAGAGCTCCTTAAAGACACAAGTAGATATATGGAAACCAATGTTCATAGGAGCACTATTCATAATAGCAAAAAGAGGGAGACAGCCTAAGTCCCCATCAATGGAAGGATGGATAAACAAACATTGGTACATACGTACAATGGAATACTAGCCAATTCTGAAGAATAATTATAAATCTGCAAAACATCTCATAACAAGGATGAACCTGGAAGACATTATACTGAGTGAAATGAGTCTATCACAAAAGGACAAATATTGTATCAGACCGTTATTGTAAAAGCTTAAGAAAACATTCTTTGATGGTTACTGGGGACGAGAGGGAGGGAAGAGTAACTCACTGGTTAAAGGGTAGACACATGTTAGCTTGGGTGTAGGGGAGGTCCATATGCAAGGATGGGGAGGAGAATACACAAGGAACATGGAGGGTGGCAGATGAACAATGAAGATAGGGGATGACTTATGGAGGTATGCATGTGCTAAATGGGCTAGAGGTAAATAGTGATTAATATGCAACCTTGGAACAATAGTACATTTTTTATGATGCAGTTATCATATGCATTTTGCATACATTAATTAGAGACTCCCAAACTCACCCTGCAGGAGCTCTGGTAGCGTAGTGGTTATGAATTGGGCTGCGAAACGCAAGGTCAGCAGTTCGAAACTACCAACTGCTCCGCGGGAGAAAGATGAAGCTTTCTGCTCCCGTAAAGATTTACAGCCTCGGAAACCCTGTTCAGGGTCGCTAGGGGTCGGAACCGACTCAATGGAATTTAACAACAACAACAACAACAAACTCACCCTGTAGTGTACAAATGTATAATTTATCTCCACCCAAGATGACCAGACTTAGTCTCTCATATTCGGACAAATTATCAGGAGGAACCAAGCAATCCCTGGAGAAGGACATCGTGTTTGGTGTGGAGGACATCGTGTCTGGTGTGGAGGACATCGTGTTTGGTAAAGTGGAGGGTCAGCGAAAAAGAGGGAGAACCCCAATGAGCTAGACGGGCACAGTGGCGATAGCTATGGGCTCAAGCATAGCAAGAATTTAAGGTTGGCGAAGGACTGGGTGGTGTTTCGTTCTGTTGTACATAGGGTCAGTATGGGGCTCCAAACCAACTCCTGTCTTCTAACAAACATCAAAAAGAATAAATACAGTAGAAAGTAGCCAATAAAATGCTTCAGTTCTCAGGATGGTTCTCATTTATACTCATCTTGCCTGGCCCCTTTTAGTTAAGGGTTTATATACACAGTGTGTTTGTGTGTGTTTATCCCAACCACATAGAAGTACCTTTTTACTAGTATTGGAGATGATGAGACCATCAGAATCTCTCCTCTCTGATCCCAGAATGATTCTGTAGCTAGCTAACCCTCCAATAATGTGTACATACAGATAAAATTTATATGAGGGGGCTTCAAAGAATTTGTGTACAAATGAAATGAAAAGATAATGGAATTTTCCACTAATTTTTTGAAACCCCCTCATATATTTGTAGCTCTAAAATGGAAAAACAAGTGTAATTTTATCTTTCGTGGCCCCCAAATTGTGTAAAACTGATATAGCTACTACAGTGTTACTAGTATTAAACAAGCAACTTGAAATTAACAGAGAAGACTAATTGCCTAACAGATACTAAAGTGAGGTGATAATCTGAGTACAAACAGTGCCAAAAAAAATGGTTGGAGATTTTTAGTGAATACAGATTTTTTATAACATTGCCTTAGTAGTAAGACTTGCTGACAGGCTCTGGAGTGTGATCCAAATATGTAATTAAATACGATTTGTGCCCTGACTGGCACTGAAGGTGAGGAGAGAAATGTCAGACCTGCCAGAGCTGCCCACTGTCCCAGGAAGACACATGTATGGTAAGAAATGTCCACAGGGATTGCCTGCCCACTTTCGCCCTATCTGAAAAGTCTAGCCTCCTCATTACTGCTGAAACCAGTTCTGGAACATTCAGAAAGGTGCGGCCCTCTGCCTAGGGCCACACAAGCTGACACCTGTCAGTCACTGGTGACCCTCCTTCCCTGGAGGATCTTCTGTATGTATGCATGTTTTACTATTTATAGTAAAATGAAAATCCTTGCCATCAATCCAACTGTAACTCATGGAAATTCCATGTGTGTCAAAATAGCACTGTGGCCCATAAGATATTTTTCAGTGGCAGGTTTTTTTCAGAAGTAGATTGCCAGACTTTTCTTCAGAGGTGCCTCTATGTAGGCTTGAACCTCGAACCTTTCAGTTTGCAGCTGAGAGCCTTAACAATTTTCACTATCCAGGGAGTCTCCTTCCTTAAATGATGATTCAAATGGCAAAAGATCTCCAGGCAGGAGATAGAGATTTTGGTCAATCACCCACCTACTACCACCAATCAAATGATCTTTTCTACCTCTGCAAACACTATGGTGTCTGCTCAACTGGATGGGACCTCTCTGAACCCCCAGTTCCTTTAAGATGGGAAAGGGATGTTGTGATGATTAGGGAAAAAAAAATGTACGGATTTCTGTAGGCAATCAATAAATTATAACTCTTATTGTATTTATAATCTAGACTTCCTACTGGGATGGGACACATGACAGAAAGACTGGTACTGTCAAAACAAGGCATACATATGCAAACTTTATGAAAGTTATAGGCAGAGCCTGTGCTGAGGAGCAGACTCTCAGAAAATGTTCAAAACCAAGTTCCAAGATGTATGTGGATGAAGATTTTTGTCATTTCGCTGCCTCTGGTCCACAGTTCTCGTCAGACTACTCTAAAATGGTTATTTGACAGTTTTTAAAGACCTGTCAGAGAACTTCCAGAGGTTCAAGCTGGATTCAGAAGAGGCCGTGGAATGAGAGATATCATTGCTGATGTCCGGTGGATCTTGGCTGAAAGCAGAGAATATCAGAAAGATGTTTATCTATGCTTTATTGACTATGCAAAAGCTTTCGATTGGGTGGATCATGACAAGCTATGGACAACATTGAGAAGTATGAGTATTCC
>NW_006408652.1:5857193-5866131 GCF_000296735.1 Chrysochloris asiatica | reverse complement strand
ATGGAGGGTCAGAGAAAAAGAGGAAGACCCCCAACGAGATGGATCAGCCAGGTGGCATCATTGATGGCGTCAAGTGTGGCAGCGGTAGTGAGGTTGGCTCAGGATCGGACATTGTTTCGTTCTGCTGTGCATGGGGTCACTAAGAGTTGGTTCTGACTCGATGGCACCTGACATCAAGCAACAACAAAGACCTGTCAAATTCAGTGTCACTTGTATTAATCACAGTTCAGACAACTGACGACCTAGGTAGTGTTGCTCCCATTTTACAGATGAAGAAACCTCAGGCATAGAGATTACAGCTGTCACCCACTAACTAATTGCTGTTGAGTCTCTTCTGACCTATAGTGCTCCTATGTACTACAGAATGAAACACCGCCTGGTCCAGCGCCATCCGAACAATTGCTGATGCGCCTAAGTCTATTGTTGCTAACCTTGAGCCCATTGCTGTTGCAACAGTGCCAATTCATCTAGTTAGTGAAAAAGAGGTTTTCACTGTCCGTCCACTTTACCAAGCATGATGTCATTCTCCAGGGACTGGTTCCTGCTGATAAAATGTCTAAAATATTAGATACACAATCTCGCCAGCCTGGCCTCTAAGGAGCATTCTGAATGTACTTCTTCCAACATAAATCTATTTGTTCTTATGGCAGTCTATGGTATGTTCAATAGTCTTCTCCAACACCATAACTCAAATACATCAACTCTTCTACAGTCTTCCTTATTCACTGTCCAGCTTTCGCATGCATATGAGGTTATTGAAAATGCCATGGCTTGGGTCAGGTGCGCCTTAGTCTTCAAGTTGACATCGTTGCTATTCGACACTTTAAAGAGGTCTTGTGCAGCAGATTTACCTAATGAAATACATAGGTTGATTTCTTGAGTGCTGCTCCCATGAGTGTTGAAACTGAAATCTTTGACAATTTCACCTGTGTCTTCATTTATAATGTTACTTTTTGGTCTAATGGTGAGATTTTTTTGTTTCCTTTACATTGAGGTACAACCCATATTGAAGACTGTGGTCTTTGATGTTTATCAGAAAATATTTTTAAGTCCTCTTCACTTTCAGTAAGAAAGGTTGTTTCATCTGCATATTACAAGTTGTTAATGAGTCATCCTCTACCTCTGATGACATAGTCTTCTTCATACAACCCACGTTCTCAGATTATTTGCTGAGCATGCAGATTGAACAAGTATCACGAAAGAATACAACCCTGGTACACACCTTTACTGATTTTAAATCATTCAGTGTCCCCTTATTCTGTTCAACAAACTGCTTCTTGGTCTATGTTCCTTAAGAGCACAGTTAAGTGTTCTGGAATACTCATACTCTGCAATGCTGTCCATAGCAGAGCCATGACCCACACAGTAGAAAGTCTTTGCATAGTCAATAAAGCACAGTTAAACATCTTTCTGGTATTCTCTACTTTCAGCCAAGATCCATCTGACATCAGCAATTGTTGTTTTTGTTAGAAGTCCTGGTGTGGCACTGTGGGTTAATGTGCTGTACTGTAAAGTTGATTTGAACTGCAAGGACGGCAGTTCAAGCTCACGAACCACTCCTCAGTAACCCTATACATTGTCGCTGTGGGTAGGAACCAACTCAAAGGCACTTAACAATGATATCCCTCATTCCACATCCTCAATGATATCCCTCATTCCACATCTTCACTGATATCCCTCATTCCGCATCCTCAATGATATCCCTCATTCCACATCCTCAATGATATTACTCATTCCGCATCCTCATCTGAATTCCAGATGAATCTCTGGAAGTTTCCTGTAAACGTACTGTAGCAGCCTTTTTTTGAATTATCTTTAGCAAAATTTTGGTTGCTTGTGATATTAATGATACTGTCTGATGATTTCCACCTTCCACTGGGTTACATCTTTGTAATGGCACAAATATAGAACTCTTCCAATCAGTTGGCCAGTTAGTTGTCTTCCAAATTTTTTGGCATCGATGAGAAATTGCCTCCAATGCTGCATCAGTTTATTGAAACATTTCAATTTGCATTCTATCAATTCCTGGTGCCTTGTTCGTTGTCAATGCCTTCAATGCACATTGGATATCTTCCTTTAGTACCATTGATCATTTGCTACTTCTTGGAATGATTGAACATAAACCATTTCTTTTTGGTACAGTAACTGTGTATTCCTTCCATCTTCTTTTGGTGGTTTCTGTACCATCTAATATTTAGTCTAAAGAATCCTTCAGTATTACATGTCAAGGATTCAGGTTTTTTCCTCAGTTCTTTGAACTTGAGAAATGCTAAGCATGTTCTTCCCTTTGGAGTTTCAAACTCCAGATCTTTGCACATTTCATTATAATACTTGACTTTGTCTTCTTAAGCTGCCCATTGAAATTTTCTATTCAACTCTTTTAGCTCCTCATTTCTTCCGATTGTTTTAGCATTTCTATGATGGAGAGCAAGTTTCAGAGACTATTCTGACATCCATTTTAGTCTTTTCTTTCTTCCTTGTCTTCTTAATGGCCTCTTATTTTCTTCCTGAATGATGTTCTTGATGTTATCCCACAACTCTTCTGGTTTTCAGTCATTAGTGTCTAATGCATTAAATTTGTTCTTCAAATGATCTCTAAATCCAGGGATATGTTCAAGTCATATTTTGACTTTTGTGGGCTTATTTTAATTTTCTTCAGTTTCAGCCTGAACTTGCATATGAGCAGGTGATGGTCTGTTCCACAGTCTTCCTAGGTCTTGTTTTGGCTGATGATATGGAGGTTTTCTACCACCCTTTTCCAAAGATGCAGTCAATTTGATTTCTGTGTATTGCATCTAATTAGGATGGAATCTAATATAAGGTGTATAGTTGTCTTTTATGTTGTTTAAAAAAGGTATCTGCAATGAAGAAATCATTGGTCTTACAAACTTCATCGTGCGATCTCCAGCATCGTTTCTACCACCAATGCCATATTTTCTAACTACTGATCCTTCCTCTTTGTTTCCAGTCTTTGCATTCCAGTTGCAAGTAATTATCACTACATCTTGATTGCATGCTCGATCAATTTCAGACTGAAGAATTTGGTAGAATTCTTCAGTTTGATCATCATTCATTTTTGTGGCTGGTATGCAAATTTGAGTAATAGTGGAATTAACTGGTCTTCTGTAGTGTGGATATCATCCCATCACAAACAGTGTTGTATTTCAAGATAAATCTTGAAATGTTCTTTTTGATGATAAACAGAAAGCCATTCCTCTTCTATTTATCATTACCCACATCATAAACCATGTGATTGTCAGATTCAAAATAGCCAATATCAGTCCATTTCAGCTTACTAATGCCTAGGATATCAGTGTTCATGTGTTCCATTTCATTTTTGATATTCCATGTTCTGATTATTAATAGATGCTTACAGTTGTTTCTCTTCATTTTCAGTTGTGCCCGATCAGCAAATGAAGGTCCCAAAGGCTTTTCTCCATTTGTGTCATCACAGGCAACTGTACTTTGTGGAAGTACCTCATCTCCCAGTCATATTTCGAGTGCCTTCCAACCTGAGAGGCTCTCCCAGCACTGTATCTGACAACATTCTGGTGCTATTCATCATGTTTCAATATTCAATATTTTGGTGCTATCTGACAGTGTTTCACTGCTATTCATAAGGTTTTCAATGACTAAACATTCTAAAGTAGTCTGTCTCTCCTTTTTCAGGGTTGGTCTGTGACCAGAAGCTCAGCTGAAACCTGACACCCATGTGTGATCCTGCCAGCATTCAAAATACCAGGTGCATCAATTTCAACATCACAGCAAAATGCAAGCCAGCACTGTCAGACCTATAGAGTGACAGAGTAGAATGACTCTCATAGGATTTCCAAGGCTGTAATCTTTACCAAAGCAGACTGCCACATCTTTCTCCCGTGGATCAGCTGATGGGCTCACATGAAGATTTATAGTCTCAGAAACCCATTCCACTATTAGTCGAAATGGACTCAATGGCATTGGGCTTTGTGCTTAGTTTTTTTTTCCCCCAACTTTTTATTGTGTATTGAATGAAGGTTTATAGAACAGATCATTAGCCCCACATTCAATAAATCATACACTTCTTGTGCCATCACAATGATTACAATCCCTTCCATGTACCCTCAGTGAACAATATTTACCTCTATTCACTTTAACACTTGCGCTCTTCCCTGTACCTTCCGCTATCTTCATCTTTCCTGTGCCAAACTCCCTCGTGTATATTGCCTTTCCCACCACCCAAGTTAATATGTGGCTACCCTGAATCGACTCGACGGCACGTGACAACAACATCAATCTCTAGTAAAGGCACTCTGGTAGTATAGTGGTTACAGATCGGACTGCTAACCTCAGGGTCAGAAGTTCGAAACTACCAGCTGTTCCATGGAAGAAAGATGAGGCTTTCTACTCCTGTAAAGATTTACAGCCTCCAAAACCCCATACAGGGTTGTTATGAGTCAGAACTGACTCGACAGTGCATAACAACAACAATCTCTAGTAACCATCATAGAATATTTCTTTAAGTAAGAAAACCTTTCCCTGGAGAACAAACAAGATGGCAGATTGGGTAGAAGTGCAGTGAGGAGCTCCATCAGCAACAACACAGAATACCAGACCAAGCAGGCTCAGGGGGGTGGTCCCAGAACTCTGAACCACACATAAAGGAATTTTAATAAGGTTGGAAGACTTACAGCTAGGGGAATTGGTAGCAGAAGCAAGAAATCCATTGCTTTCTAATTCAAGATGCTCAGCTGCTCCCAGAGCAGTAATGTTGGGTGAGACCAAGCAGGGAAGGATAGGAGCTTCCACGGATGCCTGACAGCACTGTGGAGATAAAGGTGTGGACACTCTTTTTATTTGTATCTGTTCATTGGTCTCTCGTTGTCTGTGTACCTCCATTCTGGTGACTAGAGGGGGTGCCTGATCAAGTGGACACCCCAGCTCCACCCCCTGAGTGTTCTACTACGTATGCACACAGATCTCCTCAAAATTTAAAGAGACAGTTTCCACTTAAAACCAAACAGCCTTACAAAATGGCCACAGCCGGCCCTGAACTGTTTATTGTTAGGAAAAAGGCCTGAATGGGGATTTTGAAGCAGGACAGGCAGACTAAAAAGAAAATAGGCAGAAAATTAAATCCTGCGTTATGTCACAACGACCAACAGTGGCATCTTGAAATTTCTCAGGAAGAAGAGTGAAAAGGGAAGCCCATCTCCTGATCACATCTACCCCAAGGCAATCAGAAAGCATAAAAAATGCCAAAATACAAACCCATCTAAGTATTAAGTCCACAGATACTCCTGAATATGTCCAAAAAACAGAAACAGATGACCATATCAGCACATGTCCAGAAACGAGATAAAATGACTGAGGCAAATGAGCTGGAAGTAGACCTAAAATCCATACTGGAAGATGGGCAGGCTTTGGAAATGCCTGAGAAGGAATTCAGAAAAATGATTATAAAATGTATCAAAACACTATACAATGGAGTTGAGAGAAATAAGGAAGAAGTCAGGAAAGCACTAAAGGAACAATCAAGTAAGTTAGATAAAGCATTGGAAACAATTCAAAACCTACAGAAAGAGGTCAAAATGATTAATAATAGAATATCAGAACTGGACAATACATTGAAAGGGCAAAGGAGTAGAATGGAAGAGATAGAAGCCAGAACTAATGAGCTAGAAGATAAAGCTCTCAGTACTACTAAGATAGAAGAACAAGTAAAAAAAAAAAAAAAAAGGATGAAAAATCTGAAGAAGGCCTAAGATTCATGTTAGATAACATGAAGAGGAATAACTTAAGAATTATGAACATTCTGGAATAGGAAGACTCACACAAGTCCACAGAGGAGTTAGTTGAAGAGGTTCTGGAAGACAATTTTCCTAACATCCTGAAAAGCAAAAAGATAAGTATGAAAGAAGCTCAACAAACCCCAGGAAGGATAGACCCTAAAAGACAATCACCAAGACATATCATAATCAAGCTCTCCAAAATCAAAGATAAGGACAGAATCCTGAAAGCATCTAGGGAAAAGAGAAGGGTAACATACAAAGGCAAGCAAATCAGATTAAGCTGGATCTCTCAACAGAAACAATGCAGGCAAGAAGGCAATGTGGAGACATATATAGAACCCTGAAAGAAAAAAACTTCCAACCAAGAATCCTCTACCCTGCAAAGCTGTCAATCAAATACGATGGTGTAATCAAAGCATTCCAGGATAAACAGAAGCTAAGGGATTTTGACAAAGCTAACCCTGCTATGAAAAACATCCTAAAGGAAGTTCTGTGGACTGAGAACCAACTAGAACAGACAACAACCAGAGAATGACATACATGGCAGCATCACCCTGAACTAAATCAACAAATGGAAGAGTCAAGAACAGAATAAAATCATAAGAAAAGAGGATCTGGGAGGTCAGTCTATGATCAAAAAAAGTTAGAATGTAAAAGAAGGTAAACACAGAGGAACAGAGATCCAAGTGGTGGGAAGGTCAGGAAGATACAGGATAAAATAGACTGTCTTAAATGGAGGGAAGAGTTAATGGAATATAAGGTAACCACAACAGTGTGGGGTTGGGGTAGGGGGTTTAGTTTGGGTGTTGAGGAGGGCAATACAAGAAAGGGGAGGAGGCAGAAGAGCAAGATAGATAGGGGAACACTGATATAGGTTTGCATGGCCTAAGTGGGACACAGGTAAATAGTGATGCATGCTTAAACTTGGAACAACAGGGCTCTGTGATACAGGGATCTAAGCATAGTTTGAAGAGGGCAAATAATACTAAACTGTTTGACTGTCTTATGAATACACTTAAGTGGGATAGAAAGGAATGTTGGGAAACATGATTGCAAAAAACTTGTAAGCCCGTCTTCAGCCTATAAATGATTGGAATATCTAAAAGGGGTTCTAGAACTTGCCCAGTGAAATAGGCCTCTTGCAAAGCCTTCACAGAGTATAGGACCATAGGTGGAATCTAAGAACCTTATGAAGTGGTACATTCCCACTAGCAAGGACAAGCTGACTAGCCTGAAACAGCTAGAGCAACAGAAGATACATCTTCAAAGAAACATTATCAGGAAACCCCAAAACAAAAATGTCAGCATGACTAGTTACTATAAGAATAAGCAAGCTGTTCACCAGGAAGCCATCAAGGCAAGCAATCAAATTCCTTCAGGACAAATTCCCCTTTAAGTCTGAAACTCAAAGGGAACATACGAACAGGCATGTAAGCTTGCTGGCAACCACAATGGTCTACTGGTGAGTGGAAGAGGAGGAAAGGCATCAATGAAGAAACAGATTGAGTTCAACCACAGTCCATTGACTCCTGTTGACCTGGAGATGAGAGAGAGAAGAGGAAGGGCTGGTTGGTCCAAAGTGTGGTGAGACCTGAAGACACTTGAGCCCATGGACAAGGACATAGCCACAGAGGGCCAGAGCTGAGAGTGATGCATCCAGTTGATATGAAGTGAAGGGAGATGAACAAGAGCACCCAAACTTGCAGACAGTACCCATTTGACCTAGCCTCGATGGCTTGATAATCAGAACTCGACTAGAGGAAGATTACAAAAAAAAAAAAAAGATTAAGGAAACAAGGGTAAATTGCTACAATTTGATGAACCTGACCTATACCCATGGCGGTAGTAGCTCTAAACACTAACAGAGAGGGAAGGAGTCTTCATATCAAGTATCAGTGTATTCCCTCTGTACACAGGGTAGACAGGGACAGGCAACTTAAACATTGGCTACCTAAAATGAGGGGGCAATAAAGACATGAACTGACTGGCTTACAAGGTTTCAAGAGGAGTTTAAGAGTACGGGAGGGAAGCAAGAGTCCCCACTGAATAGTTTTCATATTGTCTAGATGGGTCTGGCAAAAAGAGACGGGAATAAGATCCCTAGGATTCAATAGTGAATAATTGTTATCATTACTCATTGCGACTATCACAATTGTAAAGGCATAAATTTTGGAACAAAACCAGGGGAGCGGTTAATCTTACAGTCCAGAAACACAGGACCCTAGGACCATCAAGGGAGAAGAGCACAAGCAGAATGCGGGACCTGAAAAGCAGCAACACCAGAGATGGAAGCAGAGATATGGTCATGGAAAGGGGGAGCAGCCGAGGACTCTAGATTCATAGGAAGAGTGAATAAAGAAAAATACTGTTGACTGATGGTACATGGAGGGGATTATAATCAGTGTAATGAAACAAGGTGTATTAGTTGTTGAATGTAAAACTGATGATCTCTCCTATAAACTTTCACTCAATCCACAATAAAAACCTTAAAAAAAAAAAAAACCTTTTCCTAACTTTTTACAACAGTGGTCTCATACAGCATTTGTCCTTTTGAAACTGACTAATTTCATTCAGCATAATGTCTTCCAGATTCATCCATGTTGTGAGGTGTTTTGCAGGTTCATCATTATTCTTCAACCTTGTGTAATATTCCATTGTATTTATGTACCAAGAAGACAGTTTTACCATTTTTCTGTTGTTGGACTTTCAGATTGTTTTCACCTTTTAGTGATGCAATGAACATGGGTATGCATATGTCTATATGTGCCATGGCTCTCATTTCTTAAGGATAAATACTAAGCACAGGGATTGCTGAGTCATATGGTCTTTCTATTTCCAACTTTTTGAGGAAGCACCATACCATTTTCCACAGTGGTTATACCATTTTACAGTCCCACCAATAGTGTAAGAAGATCTCAGTTTCTCCACACTTCTCACCAGCATTTGTTGTTTTCTGGTGGTTTTTTGTATTTTTGAGCTTTGCTATAAGTGCGGATCATGACAAGCTATGGACAACATTGAGAAGTATGAGTATTCCAGAACACTTAATTGTACTTCTAAGAAATCTATACCTAGATCAAGAAGCAGTTGTTCGAACAGAACATGGGAACACTGAATGTTTTTAAATTGGGAAAGATGTGAGACAGGGTTGTATTCTTTCACCATACTTA
>NW_006408652.1:5855142-5856403 GCF_000296735.1 Chrysochloris asiatica | reverse complement strand
GTGAGGTTGGCCCAGGATCGGACATTGTTTCGTTCTGCTGTGCATGGGGTCGCTATGAGTCGGTTCCGACTCGATGGCACCTGACAACAACAACAACATAAGTGAGGGAGTAAGATGAAATGTCATTGATGGCTTGATTTGCATTTCCCTAAAGGCTAATGATTTCAAACATTTCTTCATGCTTGTTGGCTGCTTGAATGTTTTCTTTTGTGTAGTGTCTGTTCATGCACCTCTGCCCATTTTTAATTGGATTATTCATCATCTTATTGAGGTGTTCCATAAATTTTAGACAGTAGTCCCTTGTCTGCTATGTCAATGTCAAAAATTTTCCCTAGTCTGTGGATTCTTTTTTCACTCTTTTGGTGAAATCTTTTGATGTACATAAATGTCTAATTTTTTAGGATGTCCCAGTTGTCTATGTTGTCTTCTCCTGTCTGTGTGTTTTTAAATATGTTTGACAATGTATTTATTCCATGTATTAGAGCCCCTAAGTTTGGCCCTAGTTTTTCATTGATGATCTGTATAGATCTAAGTTTTACATCTAGGTCTTTAATCAGCATTAAGTTCATTTTGTGTATGATCTGAGATATGAGTCTTGCTTCATTCTTCTGAAAATGGATTTCCAGTTTTGCCAGCACTATTTGTTGAAGAGACTATTACTTCTCATTTAAGGAATTTGGATCCTTTGTCAAAGATGAACTACTCTAGGTGGATGGATTTACTTCTCAATTCTGTTCCTTTGATCTATGTGTTCTTTGTTGTATGAGTATCAGGCTGTTTAGACAACTGTGGCTGTGGAGTAGGGTTTTCTCAATTCAACTCTTTCTTTCTTTCTTTTCATTTAAGGTTTTTATTGTGGATTGAGTGAAAGTTTACAGGGCACATCATCAGTTTCACATTCAACTATTCATATAATTTGTTTCATTACATTGATTATAATCCCCTCCATATACTACCAGTTAAAAGTATTTCTCTCTATCCACTTTAGCTTTTTAAAAAATACACACACAAAAAAACCCCCACTCATGCATATATAATAAATTACATCTCCAAAGGGCACATTCTGCAAGTCTGCTCCTGGCCACCAGTTCTTAGTCCTTTCTCTTCTTAGTTGATGAATCTAGAGTCCTCAGCCGCTCCCCTTCTCCATGCCCCCATCTCTACCTCCATCTCTGGCGCTGCTGCTTCTCTGGATAAGGTCCCGCATTCTATTTGTGTGTTCCTCTCTTGATGGTCCTAGGGTCCTCTGTTTCTGGACTGT
>NW_006408652.1:5819938-5852766 GCF_000296735.1 Chrysochloris asiatica | reverse complement strand
GAGATCTGTGTGCATATGTAGTAGAACCCTCTGAGGGTGGGGCTGGGGTGCCCACTAGCTCAGGCACCCCTATAGTCACCAGAATGGAGGTGTGCAGAGAGCATGGGACCAATGAATAGATACCAAAAGAAAAGAATGTCCACACCTTTATGTCAGCGGTTCTGCCAGGCGTCTGTGGCCGCTCCGATCCTTCGCCAGCGTGGTCTCACCCAAGATGGCGGCTCCTGGAGCAGCCGAGCGTCCTGGACTAGAAAGCAATAGATTTCTTGCTTCTGCCACAAATTCACCCCACTGTGAGCCTTCCAACCTTCTAAATATTTCTTTATATGTGGTTCAGAGTTCTGGGACCAGCCCCTGAGCCTGCTTGGTCTGGTATTCTGTGTTGTTGTTGGCGGAGCTCCTTTACTGCACTTCTACCCGATCCACCATCTTGTTTGTTCTCTTGTGTAGTAGGTTTTGAGATCCAGAAGTGAGAGAACACCTACTTTGCTCTTATTTTTAAGTAATGCTTTATTTATCTGCGGTCTCTTTCCTTTCCATATAAAATTAATGATCAACTCTTCCATCTCTTTAATGAATGATGTTGGAATCTGGATTGGAATCGCATTATGTCCATAGATTGCTTTGGGTAGTGTTGACACTTTCACAATGTTAAGTCTTCCTATTCATAAGCATTGTATATGTTGCCCTTTCTGTCAGTCTCTTTTGGTTTCTTGTAGTAGGGTTTTGTAGTTTTCTTTGTATAGGTCTTTTGTTTCTCTGGTTAGATTTATTCCCAAATATTTCATTTTTTGGGTGGCTACCGTAAAGGGTATTGCTGTTCTGATCTCCTTTTCAGAATTCACTGATTTTTTCGATGTTGATCTTGTACGCTGACACTTTGCTGAATCTTTCAGTAAGTTACTATAATTTTCTTGCTGAGTCTTTGGGATTTCCTATATATAGGATCATATCATCTGCAAATACAGAGAGTTTTACTTTTCTTTGCCAACTTAGATGCCTTTAATTCCCTTTTGACCTTATAGCTCTGGCTAAGACTTCTAATACAATACTGAATAGGAGTGGTGGTAAAGTGCATCCTTGTCTGGTTCTAGTTCACAAAAGGAATGCTTTCAGTATATTTCTGTTGGCTGCTAGCTTATGTAGAGGATTTTCCCTTAATTATGTAGAAGATTTTCCCTTCTATTTCTATTTTGTTGAGTGTTTTTACCAGGAATGGATATTGGATTTTGTCAAATGCCTTTTCTGCATCAATCAATATGATTTTTTTTTTTTCTCTTTCCTTTGCTCTATGTGGTGGATTATGCTGATTGTTTTTCTAATATTGAACCTTCCCAGCATACCTGTTACGAATCCCTCTTGGTCATAATGTATATATTTTTTTTTGATATGTTGTTGGATTCTGTTGGCTAGGATTTTGTTGAGAATGTTTGCATTTATGTTAATGAGGGATATTGGCTTATAATTTTCTTTTTTAGCGATGTCTTTGCCTTGTTTTGGTACCATGGTTATACTTGCTTCATGAAATGAATTTGATAGTTTTCCTTCCTGTTCTATATTCTGGAATAGTTAGAGTAGAATTAGTATCTGCTCCTCTCTGATTGTTTGGTAGACTTCAACAGTAAAGCCATCTGGGCCCAGACTATTTTCAGTTGAGGGTCTCTTAATGACTTCATCAATTTCTTTGCTTGTTATGTTGTTATTGTTATTTACTGCCTCGAGTCATTTTCAACTCACAGCAACCCTGTATAGGGTTTCTGAGGAGCCACTGATGTATTTGAACTATTAACCTTGCAGTTGTCTAGTGCTTATCATACACTGCCACATGAGGACTGTTCAGATTTTCTACTTCAGCCTATGTTACTTTAATCAAGTCATATATTTTTAGAATTTTGTCTGTTTCTTTTAGATTTTGCAAATTTGTTAGAGTACAATTCTCCGTAGTATTGTGTTATCCTTTTTATTTCCCTTGGTTCTGTTGTGTTGTCACTCATAGCATTTCTTATTCGTGTTATTTGCATCTTTTCTTTTGTTAGACTTTCTAATGTTTTGTCTGTTTTTTTGATCTTTTCACAAACCAACTTTTTGTCTCACTGATTCTTTCTATTGTTTTTCTCTTTTCTATTTCATTTATTTCTGCTCAAACCTTTATTATTATTATTATTTCCTTCTGTTAACAGTAGGGTTGCTTTGCATCTCCTTTTCTAATTGTTGGAGATATTGGGTTAAGTGCTGATTCTGGTTCTTTCTTCTTTTTGGATGTGCTCATTTATGGCTATAAATTGCTCTTTGAATATTCCTTTTGCTGTGTCCCAAAGGTTTTGTTAAATTGTATTTTCCTTCTCATTTGATTCAAGAATTTTTTTTAAAATGTCTTCTGCTACCCATCAAATTTTAAGCAAGATGGTTTTCAATTTCCATACATTTGAATTTTTTCCCGTCATCTTTCTATTGTTGATTTCTAATTTTGTAGTAATGTGACCTGAGGTGATGATTTGTAGTATTTTGATGTTTTTAAATTTATTGAGGTTTGCTTTGTGGCCTAACATATAATCTATTCTGGAGAATGCTCCTTGCACATTGGAAAATAATGCATATTGTGCTACTTCTAGGCTGAATGCGCTGTATGCATTTATAAGGTCAAGTTGGTTGATTGTATTGTTTAATTCTTCTGTGTCTTTCTAGTTGTTTTGTCCTTCACTGAAAGTGATATATTAAAATCTTCTACTATTGGTGTGACATTGAATGACAGGTACTGGACTGCTAACACATGGTTGGTGGTTCAAACCCATGAGCCACTCCTTAGAAACCCTATACAGGGTCCCTATGAGTCAGAACCAACTTGATGGCACTTAACAACAACAGCTATAACTGTAGAGTTGTCTATTTCTTCAAGTTATTAGAGTTTGATTTATGTATCTGAGGCTTTTTCACTGATGGTGGTGGTGGTTATGTGCTGTGGAGTTGGTTCCGACTCATAGCATCCCTGTGCAGGGTTTCTGAGGCTGTAAATCTTTACAGGAGCAGAAAGCCTCATCTTTCTCCTGCAGAACAGCTGGTAGTATCGAACTGCTGACCCTGAGGTTAGCAGCCCGATTCATAACCACTACGTGGATATTTATTATGGTTATTTCTTCTTGTTCAATTGACCCTTTAATCATACTATAATGTCCTTCTTTGATCCTTGGGCAGGTTTTTGCTTTGAAGTCTATTTTATTAGAGATTAATTTTGCCTTTCCTGTTTATTTTTTATTGCCATTAATTTGTTAAAAAAAAAATTTTTTTACCTCCTTTGTATTTATTTTGGTCTTTGTGTGTAAGGTGTGCCTCTTGTAGTTAGATTGAGGACTAAGTCAAGGTTCATCTGACCCAAGCCATGGTATTTTCAATAACCCCATATACATGTGAAAGTTGGACAATGAATAAGGAAGATGCTAAAAGAATGGCTGTATTTGAGTTATGGTGTTAGAGACGAATATTAAAAGTACCACGACTGTCAGAAGAACAAACAAATCTGTGTAGGAAAAAATACAGCCAGAATGCTGTTTAGAAGCTGGGATGGTGATACTTTGTCTCACATACTTTAGAGATGTTATCAGGAGGGACCAGTCCCTGGAAGACATCATGATTGGTAAAGTGGGGGGTCAGAGACAAAGAGGAAGGCCCCGAACAAGATGGATTGGCACAGTGGAAGCAGCAATGGGCTCTAGCGTAACAGTAATTGTGAGGATGGCTCAGGACCAAGCAAAGCTTCCTTCTGTTGTGCATAGGGTCACTATGAGTCGATGGCCCCAAATGGCAACAGGAGCTTCGCAGTGCAGGGCTCCTAGGTCCAAAGGACACACTCCATTCCCAGCCCTTCTTCTTTGTTGGTAGTGAAAGTTCCTCTTTCTCTGCTCACTTCTCTTTCATTTTATCTCTTATAAGGAAAAGATGTTACAGTCCACACCATAGCGAAACTCCCTGACATATGAGCAGAGGTGTAAAGGGATTAAGGGTATTGCAGCCCACCCTTAATCCTCTTATTGGTTTATCATATCACATCGCATCATGGGGGATCATCCCATAACTGCCACATCCCTACATTATTCCCAAACCACTGAGATTCATGACCCAGTTAAATTGGCACACACTTTGGAGGACACAATTCAATCTATGACACTTAATAACTAGCAAAGCATGGCCAGGGAAAACATGACTTTTCTAGTACTAGCGTGGAAAAAGCAGCAAGAGTTTTTCTTGGAGAGGATGGCTTTTGAGACAGATTTCTGATCCCAGCTCTACCATTATTAGCTGGGTGGCCTCCTGCAGCTAAATTCACCTTCCCAGCATTCCACTGGTGAGGGAGTCTGCTCCTGTAAAGATTTAAAGTCTCAGAAACTCTATTGTTGTTGTTGTTGTTAAGTGCCACTGAGTTGATGCCAACTCATAGAGGCCCGTATAGGGTTTCTGAGGAGCAGCTGATGGGTTTGAACTGCTGACCTTGTGGTTCACAATCCAGTGCTGATTCTGCAGTGTTACACCAGGAATCCAAGCCCTATAGAGGGTCATTATGAATTGGATCTGCTCAATGGCAGCACATTAGCTTTTTTGGTTTTTAGATTACTTCGATCTGAGGAGACCTGGTGGCACATTTGTTAAAGCACTCAGTTGCTAACCAAATGGCTCTGCAGTTAAAAGATATGTCAGTCTTTCTCAGTAAAGATTATAGTCTTGGAAACCTTATGGGACAGTTCTACTCTGTCTTATAAGGTCTTGATGACTTGGGATCAATTCAACAGCAAAGCATGGGGGTGGTGGGTATACATATAAGGGTATGTAGGTAGGTATATATATGTTGTTGTTGTTAAGTGCCATCGAGTCGGGTCCGACCCATAGCGACCCTGTACAGGGTTTCCGAGGGTATATATATAGGTTTGAACTGCTGACTTTATAATTAGCAGTCCAGTGCTTATCCCACAGAGACAGTGCCACACCAGGGCATATACATTTGGGGGGAGGGCTTCAAAAAGTTTGTGGAAAACTGGAATTAAAAGATGATATAATTATATCACAGACTTTTTAAAGTCCCCTGATGTGTACGGGGTGTATGTGTGCATAAGTATATCAGCGCTGGTGTGGCACTGTAGGGGAAGTGCTGGATTGACAACTGCAAAGTCAGCAGTTCGAACCCACCTGACACTCCTTGCAAACCTTATATAGGGTCGCTATGAGTCAGAACCAACTCATCAGCACTTAACAACAACATATATACGTGAATCTTGGGGGCTATAAATTGACATTTCACATCACAGATCTTACAGATAAAGAAATGGAACCAAAACCCCAAACCTACCAAACCCACTGCTGTTCAGTGGGGATGGGGAATTGCTTAGCACCTCATCCAACACAGAGTAAACCCTCAGCCTGTACTATTTTCATTTTTCAAATGCCTGACCATGGAAAGTCCTGATCTCTTTGTTAGCGATTTTGTCCCTGGGCACTTTTCTGGAAGAGGATTGACAAAGAAGGTCCCTCCATCTATTCAACGGTGGTAGCCTCAGAGCTGAGTTAAGCTGAGCTGAACTGCAGTGGAGAAGGGAGGCTGTCAGTTTCATTGGAAATTAATCAATGCGTGAATCAGAACAACCCAGCTCAAGGACCAGGGTGGGAAGCATTTTTAGAACTGTCACTTTAAAATTATGTTCCCTCCTGCCTTGCGGCTCTCTCAGTGGGCAGATTTTAAAATAGAAACAAGTAACTTTAATTAGGCTCTAATTAGCCCTACAAGTTTGGTGAGCTAGGATAGTTTATTTTGGGGGGAAAAATTATAATAACAGACGGAGGATTTTCCAGGCACCACAACTTTAATTACAATCCCAAACACCTCAAGCATGCTTACTGGGCCAATTAAATCAGCAGGACCATGGCAAAGGAAATGCACTACGCCAGACCCAAACTATGATGATGCTGTCGGCTTGAGTTTGTTTCCAAAATAATTTGAGAAGCAGAGAAGTTTCCAAGCTTACTTAAAGAGAAACGAGAGACCTTACACCTTCGTTCGTGTACAATTAACTGGGCTCTTGAAGGTGTATAGTCTCTAGATCTGTGTCTCAAATGCTGGCCATTGGACTTGTTTCCCTCCTCTGATTATTCCTAACCCAGGTCCTAAGATGAAGCTACTTGGATCTGAAAGAAGAACATCTCTACATTGCTCCTCAGTAAGCAATTCAGCTAATTAACCAGTATTGTGGGTTCGTCACTTTTAGATATCTTCCTGACATCTTCCAATGCATCAGTGGAACCAGCCCCTAGGCTGAATTCCATGGAACTCAGGGAGAAGGGGAGCAGTCCAAGGAAAAGCAACCCCTTCTCTGACACCAGCTATACCCGGAAAGAAGGGAAGTAGATGAAAAAGGCCTTATACTTTCTTGGCCTTGTTTGGAAGAGTGATGATAAACACCCTTATCAAAACTGATCTTGGATCAACTATCAACACTCATGAAGCAGCAGTCAAGAGATCAAATGACGTATTGCATTAGGCAAATCTGCTACATAAGACCTTTTCAAAGTGTTGAAGAGCAAAGATGTCATTTTGAGGACTAAGATGCGCCTGACACAAGCCATGGTATTTTCAATAACCTCATATGCATGGGAAAGCTGGACAGGTGAATAAGGAAGACCGTAGAAGAATTGATGCACTTGAGATGTGGTGTTGGAGGAGAATATTAAAAGTTCCATGGGCTGCCAAAAGAACCAATAGAAATATTTTGGAAGAAGTGCAGCCAGAGTGCTCCTTAGAGGCCAAGATGGCCAAACTTCGCCTCTCGTACTTTGGACATATTGTCCAGAGGAACCAATCGCTGGTGAAGTATATCATGTTTGGTATGGTGGAGGGTCAGAGAAAAAGTGGAAGACCCCAAATGAGATGGATTGGCCAAGTAGCAGCATCGATGGACTCAAGCGTGGCAACAATAGTGAGGTTGGCCCAGGATCGGGCAGTGTTTCAGTCTGCTGTGCATAAGGTCGCTATGGGTCGGTACCAACTCGATGGCATCTAACAGCAACAACAACATCCAAACTGGCAATTCAATCCCTACCAGAAGTTGAAATGAGAAAGTCATGCAAATAGGTAAAACAGTTTCAGCTCCTTCACAAACAAATATGTAGGAGATCATGTGGGGAAAATAGAACATTTGTAGCTCATGAATGGCTGGGTAGGTCCTGCAAGTAAAGACCATTGGGTGTGATGCTCTCAGGGGAGTACTTTGGTACCTTCCGTTTGTTTCTTCAGAGTCACGTTGACGAACAGACTTTATAGCAAGTTAATGCTCTCATCTCAACTGCCTAATTTGATGGAAATAGCATACCAGTCAATGAGTGGGTAGCTCCATATGAACCCACTACCAAACACCATAGGGTGTGCAGTATTTGGGAGCAAGTGCCCACTAAACAACTCTTTTTACTTTCCTAATTGACCGTGGCATTTTTCATGGCCTCTTGCCTGGTACTCTGTGTGTTTCATTCATTCATCTAACAAAGAGTTATTAAACACCCAACAGAGGTTGGCACTGGTTTGCTTCTGATGGTACAAAGACCAAGACGAGGACTCTCCTCCACCTGAGAGGTCTAGCAAGGGTGGAATGCGGGGGCACAGAGGCATAGAAATAAAGTTGGAAGGTGTAGAGCCAAGATTATAACTCAGACTAAATTCAGAGTGAATAGTCTGTTGCTACACTACAGCTTGTTGGTGGTGATTGTGTGTTGTTGAGTCATAGCAACCCTATATAGGAGCTCAGAGGCTCTAAATTACGGGAGCAGAAAGCTTCATCTTTCTTCCATGGAGCAGCTGGTGGATTTGCACCACTGCTCTTTGGGTTAGCAGCCTAATGCGTAACCCACTCTGCTCCCAGGGCTAAACGTGCCTGGTGCTATCATTTGTGTTGAGAGCCCCGATGCCCCATGTTGTGCTCTGAAGGTTGATATCACTGTCAGAACCACCAACATCTCTAATAAAATACTACTGCTCTCATCATGTCGCCAAGCCAGATACAGCTTTGTTCTTCCAATATCCCCCATTAAAGCAAAGAGCTTTTCTAAGTCTTACTAAAATTTTGGATGCACTTTCCTTACTAGAAGAATTAGATGTGAATTCATAGGGGCTGATCCAGAGGATGATCAGAGAGCCAGACACAGCACTGTTCCTTGAAATCGCCTACCTCGCCAGCCACTGTAAAGCTTGAACCAAATTCTACCTCTCAAATCTTACTTCCTGTGGTACCATGAATTTACTTGATACGGCTTTTCTAGCCAAAGTCTTCTTAATTCTCACCAAATGATTGGGTTGTTGTATAGGCTAGGCTTTCCACTGGTGGAGAGGAGGCAGCACCTGACCTTTTCTTACTAGGTAGAGGAGGCTAGCAGACTTGAAACCGCTCAGCAATTAAACATCAGACCCAACCTCAATGACCTTGAGACCAGAGGAACTAGACAGTGCCCGGCTACTACTGCTGACTGTTATGAAAAGGATCACAATCGGAGTCCTGGCCACAGTGGGATAACAATGTGAAGCAAAACTCAAAATCATAAAAAAAAAAAAAAAAAAAAGACCAGGTTTACTGGTTATATAGAGACTGCAAGAACTCCTGAGGTACTTATGGCCCTTAGATTCTCTTCAGGCCTGGAACTGAACTCCCACCCCCCACCCCATGGCTCAACTTTCAGCCCAACAATAGACAGATCTGTGAGAGGAACAGTAACATTAGGGAGTTAGTATACCTTAGACTAATTTGCTATCAAAAGGGCAGTCGTTACCCAAGGACAATGTTCAGAAGGGTTAGGGAAGAAGGAAGAGTAGAAACAAAAAGAATAGAAACAAAAGGGAGGAAGTGAGATAAGTGATGTTACATAGTGGAAACAGCAATCAATGACACAAAACAAAATGTGTATGAATTGATGGATGGAGAACTGCTCTGCTCTGCAAACCTTCACCCGATTCACAATAAAAAGCTTTTAAAATTTGATGGAGTGCCAATGTACTAATAATAGCATGTTGTTATTGATAAGTGCCATTGAGTCGGATCTGACCCATATCAACCCTGTATAGGGTTTCCAAGGAACAGACTGGTGAGCTTGAATCCCCGACTTTGTGGTTCAAATCAACTTTACAGTCCAGCACATTAACCCACAGTGCCAAACCAGAAATCCTAATAATAGCATGGATACGGCTAATTAGCATTTTAACTTTTGGTATCAACTTCGATTTAAAGCAGAAAAAAAAATGTTAACAAAGTAGAATATTATGGTATTAATTTATATAATGCATAACTCTGGTAGCGTAGTGGTTATGAATCGGGCTGCTATCCTCAGGGTCAGCAGTTAGAAACTACCAGCTGTTCCGTGGGAGAAAGGATGCTTTCTGCTCCCGTAACGATTTATAGCCTCGGAAACCCTGTTGTTGTTGTTGTTAAGTGCCATCGAGTCGGTTCTGACCCATAGCGACCCTGTACAGGGTCGCTATTAATCGGAACGGACTCCAAGTCTATTTTTCAGAGATACAGTCAAGTGCTATAATACAGATAATGTTGATACCAAGCACATCAAGTATAGACTAAATGTATGATACAGAATTGACAATGAGACCCCTGAGAGTTGGAACTTAATGGGAATACATGGGTCTCAAGGCATAGAGGGTTAGGTGTTGCACTGTTAACCACAAGATCAGAAGTTTAGAAGGCCCCCAACTTTCTTTCCCTTTTCCACCTGGCAACTTTTACCCACTCTACGTTTGTTGTTGTTGTTATGTGCTGTGGAGTACGTTCTCCGAAGAAGAAAGATGAGGCAGCCTGCTGCTGTAAGATTTAGTCTTCAACGCCCTAGCAACAGTTCTACTTTGTTCTATAGAGGTGGTATGAGTCAGAGATGACTCCGTGACCCTGGGTATGGGTTTTTAAATTATGTGCAGGGCCAAACCATGTGCTCGTTCACAAGTGCAGTATAGCTTTTCTGGGTTTTTAAAAATATTTTATTGTGAATTGAGTGATAATTTACATGGGAGAACACCAGTTTTACACTCATTGTTTCATTGCAATGATTACAATCTCCTCCATGCATCATCATTCAACAGTATTTGCTTCTATTCCCTCTATTTTTTTGAGGGGGGGAGTTGTACACTAAAACACTCAGGGATATATAATAATTTAAACAACCCTAGGGTGCATTCTGCAAGCCTGCCTCCTGGCCACCAGCACACAACCTTTCTCTTTCCATGAGTCTAGAGTCCTCAGCTGCTCTGTCTATGTCCCCGTCTCTGCCTCCATCCCTGGTGTCGCTGCTTCTCTGGATAGAATCCCACATTCCGCTCATGCTCTTCTTCCTTGATGGCCCTACGGGTCCTCTTTTCCTAGACTGTAAGATTAACTACTCCCGCCTTTTTGTTACAGAACTTTTACCTTTACAGTTGTGACAGTCACAATTAGTCAGCAACATAGCTTCTTATATAACATTTTGCTTATCCCAGAGTTTCAAGTTGTGTTTGTATTTCTGTCCCCTACTGCCACATTTATCTGTTTATTGCATCATTTATTTATATATTTATTTATTTATTTGGTCTTGATCTATCTTCCCATTCTTTCTCTAATCTCCCTTTGTTCTTTGGAGTTGTTGATAAGTGCCACCGAGTCAGTTCTGAGGGAATCTCTATTGTCCCTCTAGCCTTTCTTCCCAACGTCCTCCATTCTCCAGTCTGGTCTGACTATCTCAAGGGTCTCCTGTAGCGGTGGTGGTGTGCCGTGGAGTCCGTTCCGACTCATAGTAATTCAGTATAGGGTTTTACAGGAGCAGAAAGCCTCAGCTTTCTCTACCTGACTTCGTCATTACCAATCCAGTGCTTATCCTACAGCGCCACACTAGGACTTCAAGAACTAGAGGGTAGATAGGTATGACTTGGGTGCGAGAAAGGCTATGTACAATAAGGGGGAGGCCAGCAGCAAATGCTCAAGACCCTTAACAACAACAAATGTTATTTTGTTCATTTTATTGGGGAATTTGGAAGCTGATTCCATTAACATTTGCCTAAGCTTTGAAGAGAATCCTGGTGTGGTGCTGTAGGGTAAACACTGCAAAGTTGGTGGTTCAAACCCACCAACCGCAGCCCTACATAGGGTTGCTATGAGTCGGAGCCAGCTCAAGAGCACTTAAAAACAACAGCAGCAACAAAGAGTCAAGGAAGACCCCCAATGACATGGATTGACACATTGCTGTGGCAGCAATGATGGGCTCAGACATAACAACAACCGGGGGCTGGAGAAGCACCAGGCCGTGTTTCTTTCTGTTGTACATAGGGCTGCTGTATGTTGGGACCGACTCGAAGGTCAATTTGAACCACACGGTCAGGAGTTCAAACTCACCACTCGCTCCTTGGAAACTCTCTACTGGGTCACCATGAGTCAGAACTGACTCCGTGGCACTTAACAACAACAACAGTGAGCCTTGAAAGGGACTGGAGTTTCCAGAATCATTTATGTTTACTTTGTAAATGTAATCTTCCTAGTAGCTATTTCAATAGCCTAGCAAGGTTCTTTACCAGGAAGAGAAATTCCTCTGTGGGAAGAAGAAGAGAACAGGTAGTGAAAGTGCCAACTGAAGAAGCAGCAGAAACTCCAATTGATTTCTGCAGGGAAGGCAGGAGCTGACATTTCCTTGGAAACATCCTCCCTGTTGGCTGGAGGTGAGGCGCAGCTGACAGCATGTCCCAGGGGGAAAGCCAGGACTGAAGGCGGTGGGCAGAAAGGAGACAGCAGCTTAGCCCAGGGAAAGCTGGGAGATGCGTTGTGCACACAGGTGTCAGTCCTCAGGGTCAGCTACCTATGTCATACCTTCTTGGCCAGCCCGAAATGGTGCAGCATGTGGAGGATCAATGCCCCCAGAGAAAGTCCAGCAACTGCGAGTAAAACCTCACAGTGTGACCGTCACTTCTGTTGATCTAGCAATGGCTAAATTTTGGATTTAGTAGATTACCATGGTATTAGAGTTGAATCGGAGTTGATAAAGTCCCTCACTACTCAGATGGTCCCCAGACCAACAGTGTTGGCCTCACCTGAAAGGCTAGTAGAAATAGGCCCCACCCCGGACTTTCTGAATCAGAATCTGCATTTTAACATGACCCTCAGATGATTCATTAAAGCTGCAAAAGAACTGAGCAAGTCTACTACTCTCTGGGTGTAGACAGGGAAACTGAGGCCCAGAGAGGGGAAAGGACTTGCTCAAGGCCACTAGGACAGTTTTTGACAGGGCCAGAATTGAACAGATCCCCATATTTTCTAAAAATTTCTGCAACTCAGCCTTTTAATCTAGTTGTTTTATTCCCAAGTTGTATTTAAAGAACTTAAAAAGAAAGCTATTCTAAAATGTATTATACTTTCATGTGACTTAGTAAATGAAAGCATCTGAATGTCCTTAATGAATCTGCACTTTCTCCCACTATTGGCTCTGCACGATTAACACACTCAACTACAAATTCCAGTCCACCCAGAGGCACCTTAGACGAAAGGGCTGGCAATGTGCTTCTGGAAAATCGGTTGTTGAGAAGCCTATGAAGTATAATACTATTAATCTCACAGCTACAGAGTTACCATGAGTCAGAGTAGACTCAGTGACACCTGTTGGAGTTTTTAAAAAACAATTTATATTTGTAGTTGAAAATGTGAGAGAGCTTCAAAAAGTTTGTGGAAAATTTAAATGAAAAGTTAATGGATCCTTTCCAGAAACTTTCGTTCTCTCGGATACACAACAGAACAGACACCAAGTCAACAATTTCTAATTGATGACATTCTTCACAATGTGCAACCATTCTTAGCCTCCTTCCTGAGTTGTTCCTCCTCTGTTAAGATAAATTCACTGCCTTCTAAGGTGCCTAGCTCATCTTTGGAGAGTTGCTATTGTCAACTTGATCTGGTCTAGAGAAATTGTAAAAGAGCACAAGCCTCCGGAGACACTAGTTAAGCTCAACTACTGTATGTTTTTTAAGATTTCAGAGCTTATTTTTGGTTAAAGGGTTAAAGGCTGTATCAGGGCAATAGGTTCAGGGGTTCATCCACCCTTTGTGGCTCCAGAAAGTCTGGATTCCATGAGATTTTGAAACTCTGTTCTGCATTGTTTCTCTTTCTGATCAGAAATCTTCTAGAGAATCGTTGATTAATACGTTGACAACTGTTAGTTTTTGTTTGTGGTTGTGGCGGTAGAATCAATGAAATAACACACATACAGTAGCAGTAGAGTTTGGCATGCCAGGAAAAGTCAGCAAACATCAGCTCTCATGACCGATGCAACTAAAAGGAATCAGCACAGAGCCAGGGACAGCCATCATTCTTAATGCTCTTCAGGTATAAGGGCTTTATTTTCTCTTTTCCCTACACTGAGGACCACAAAGAAAATGAGCCAAGAGGAGCTGGATTTGAATCGTGGCTCCACTGCTCCTGTGCCTGAGAAAGGAAGGCAGGCCCAGCAACTTGTTCAGGTGGAGGCTTTTGTCATTAATTTCTTTACCTGCAAAGACTAACATCTGCCCGGCCTGCCCCAGCGGATGGAGGGCTGAAAACCAAATCTGAGTTCTGAACATGCTCTGTATATTCAATCCCTATCTAATCTGCACTGGGGAGTCTCTGGGTGGTACAAATGGTTAACATGTTCAGCTACTAACCAAAAGGTTAGGGGTTACAGTCCACCCAGAGGTACCTCCAAAGAAAGGCCTGGTGATCTACTTCCAAAGGAAAAATTAACCATTGAAAGCTCTATGAAGCACACTCCCACTTTGACACGCATGAGTCAGATTCAACAAGATGGCAACGGTTTTAATATATGCCAGTAGGACCCATGGAAAACCAGCGCCCTTTACCAAACTACCTTTGAGGTTTCATATTGAAAAGCGTGGTCTGTCCATGCCAAGGTGAAAACGGACATTACTGTCATCCTCCAAGCATGGCCAGCAACATTCTTGGCTAGTCTCAGTGTGACCCTCCTTCAGCTTCCTTGTTGGGCCACGAAGACAAGTTACTTGAAGAACATCATATTCAATTTGCCTAAGCAGCAGACACTCTCTCCTGCTCCACTCTGTCCGAAAAAAAAGACGCTACCTGGAAGTCTGGGATGCAGGAAATGTGAAAGCCGCCTAGTTCAACCTTCCGTTTTACACATCAGGGGACAAAACCCAAGAGAGTGGAGGTATCAGACGTATCCCAGGTCACAAGTATGAGAAGCAATAGAGAGCAAGTGATCATAAATCATGCCTATAACTTAAGTGCCTACTGTAGACCAGATGCCTTTCAAACCTCCCCTCATTTGTTCCCCATACTTCATTATCTGAGATGTATGTACTAGTATAGCTCCCATTTGGAAAATACAGAGAGATGGAGGCGCAGAGAGCTTGTGTAATTCACCTAAGACCACGTTGCTAGAGAATATCAGACCAAAAAAATAAAAATAAAGGTGCCTTAGTGGCTCAGTGGGTTAAGTGTTGGACTGCTAATCCAAAAGTTTGATGGTTCAAGTCCACCTGCTGCTTTGCGGGAGATCGGTGAGGCCGTCTGCTCCTGCAAAGATTTACAGCCTGGCAAACCCTCGGGAGCAGTTCTACACTGTCCTATTGGGTCACTAGGTGTCAGAATCAACAAGAAGGCAGTGGATTATCAGACAAAATAAATAATAAATAACAGTCAATTCTGACTCAGGGTGACTCCTTGTAAGTAGCTGTAGAACTGTGCTCCACAGGGTTTTCAATAGTGTGACCTTTTGGAAACAAATTCAAATACAGCTTGACTCTTAAAAAGCCTGGGGCCTTTTCCTGGAGGACCACTCTGTTCTAACACTCTGCTATGCAGAAGAAGAAAGTGCTCTCTATAAAGGCACCCTAATTGTCCTATGAGACTTCCTCTGGTAATCCACATTTGAGTTTTGGAGTTACACTCATTTGGGCTTGGAACTTTGAGCTGTTTATGGCAGTACTTGGTCAAGTCTGAAGTCTGTAACCTCCTTGACATACTGTTAGAATTCCAAGTTTCCTTTCCTAAAGCAGCCAAGTGCCAGAAACTCCACAGTAGTGATGAACTTATTTGAATACAATTCCCTAGTTCCGGAGTCTAGTCTTCCCCCAAGGAGCTACAAAACTACAGCCTGCCAGCTTCCTGTAATACTGCGGAATATCAGCAACATGCCCAGAATGGGCATCAGGAAAGTTACTGCTACAACTACCATGTTGTAGTTGTTGTGTGCTGTTGAGTCGATTCCGAGTCATAGGGAGCCTGTGTAGGGTTTGCATTGCTAACCTTGCAGCCCAGTGCTTATCCTACAGTGCCAGCCCAGGACAGCATGTTGTTGGTGTCATTAAGCGCCATTGAGTTGGTTCTGACCCATAGTGACCGTATATAGGGTTTCCAAGGAGTGGCTAGTGAGCTTGAACTGCCAACTTTGAGGTTCAAACTGCCTTTGCAGTCCAGCGCATTAGCCCATGTAGCCAGACCAGGACTCCACGGGACTGCATGTTGTTGCTGTTGTTGTTAGGTGCTATAGAGACGATAGCAACTCTTAGAGACCCTACGTACAACAGAATGAAACACTGCTTGGTCCTAGACCAACCTCACAAATGTTGCCACACTTGAGCCCATTGATGCTGCCCTATTGCCAATCTTGCTGGGGGGGGTGGTCTTCCTCTTTTTCTTTGACCCTCTACCTTACCAAACATGATATCCTTCTGTAGTGACTGGTCCCTCCTGATAATATACCAGAAGTATGAGAGACGAAGTTTGGCCATCTTGGCCTCCAAGGAGCACACAGGCTGCACTTCTTCCAAATGGATCTATCGGTTATTTTGGCAGCCCATGGCACTTTCAATATTCTCCTCCAACACCATAACTCAAAAACATCAATTCTTCTACGGTCTTCCTTATTCACTGTCCAGCTTTCACATGCATATGAGGTTATTGCAAATACCATGGCTTGGGCCAGGTGCACCTTAGTCCTCAAGCTGACATCTTTGCTCTTCAACACTTTAAAAAGGTCTTGTGCAGCAGATTTGCCTAATGCAATATGCTGTTTGATTTCTTGACTGCTGCTTCCATGAGTGTTGATAGTTGATCCAAGAAGAATGAAGTCCTTAACAACTTCAATCTTTTCTCCATTGATAAGAATGCTGTTTATTGGTCCAGTGGTGAGGATTTTTGTTTTCTTTACTAGAGATGTAATCCATACGAAAGGCTGTGGTCTTTGAACTTCATCAGTAAGCACTTTAAGTCCTCTTCACTTTCAGCAAGCAAGGTTTTATCCTCTGCATATCGCAGGTTGCTAATGAGTCTTCCTCGAAACCTGATATGTTTTTCTTCATAGAACCCAGCTTCTCAGATTATTTGCTCAGCATACAGGTTGAATAAGTATGGTGAAAGAATACAACCTTGTCACACATCTTTCTTAATTTTAAACCATTCAATGTTCTCATGTTCTGTTCGAGCAACTGCCTCTTGGTCCAGGTACAGATTCCTCATGAGCTCAATTAAGTGTTCAGGAATACTCATACTTTACAATGTTGTCCATAGCTTGTCATGATCCAAAGCACAGGTAAACATCTTTCTGATATTCTCTGCTTTCAGCTAAGATCTACCGGATATCAGAAGTGATATCCCTCATTCCGGCTTGAACCTCTGGAAGTTCTCTGTCAATGTATGCTTGCAACCATTTCTGTATTACCTTTAGTAAAACTTTACTCACATAGTATATCAAAGATATTATCCGATGATTTCTGCATTCCGTTGGGTCACTTCTCCTTGGTATAGGCACAAATACGGATTTTTCCAATCACTTGGCCAGACCAGGACTGCATGGGATGGGGCAAATCGCCACCCCTCACCCAACTTCCCATGCCCCTCCTAGCATGGGCGAAGGGCCCCTTCTGCACGAGGCAGCCTCAGAGACCTCGCCCCATCAGAGCTCTTGTTGTTAAGTATTGCTGAGTAGGTTCCGACCCATAGCCTGTGGGACCTTCAATTGCTGATGGAGCACAACTCAAATTGAAGAGAAACAGCTGTAACCATCCATTAATAATCTGAACATGCAATGTATGAAGTATGAATGTAGGAAAATTGGAAATTGTCAAAAATTAAATGGAAGGCAAAAACATTGACATCTTTGGCATTAGTGAGTTGAAATGGACTGGTATTGGTCATTTTGAATCTGATGACCAGGAATGACAAATTGAAGAGAAATGGTGTCACATTCATCATCAAAAAGACCATATCAAGATCTGGCATGAGGTACAATGCTGTCTGTGATAGGATAATATTCATGTGCCTACAAGGAAGCCTAGTAAACACCACTACTATTCAAATTTACGCACCAACCACTAAAGCCAGTGATGAAGAAATAGAGAAATTCAACCAACTTCTTCAGTCTGGAATTGGTCAAACATGCAATCAAGAAGTATTGATAATCACTGGTTATTGGAACACAAAGGTTGGAAACAAAGAGGAAGGATCAGTAGTTGGAAAATATGGCCTTGGTGATAGAAATGATGCTAGAGATTGCATGATAGAATTCTGCAAGAATAATGATTTGTTCATTTCAAATACATTCTTTAGACAGCATAAAATTCAACTATACACATGGACCTCATCAGATGGAATACACAGAAATAAAATTGACTATATCTGTGGAAAGAGATGGTAAAAAAAAAAAAAGCTCCATATCATCATGCAAAAGAAGGCCAGGGGCAGAATTTGCAAATTCAAACAAGTGAAAACAAGTTCACAAGAGCCAAAATATGACTTTGAATATATCCCACCTAAATTTAGACATCATATGAAGAAGAGATTTGATACATTGGACACTAAAGACCGAAGGCCAGAAGAATTGTGGGATGACATCCAGAACATCATACAGGAAGAAAGCAAAAGGTCATTAAGAAGACAAGATAGAAGGGAAAGACCAAAATGGATGTCAGAAGAGACACTGAAACTTGCTCTGCAGCGTAGAGATGCTAAAGCAAATGGAAGAAATGAGGAGGTACAGGAGCTGAACAGAAAATTTCAAAGGTCAGCTCGAGAAGACAAGATCAAATATTAAAATGAAATGTGCCAGCACCTGGAGTTAGAAAACCAAAAGGGAAGAATACGCTCAGCGTTTCTCAAGCTGAAGGATCTGACGAAAAATTCAAGCCTTGACTTTCATTATTGAAGGATTCTATGGGCAAATAATTGAAATGGTCTATGTTCAACCATTCCAAGAGATAGCATATGATCAAGAGCCAATGATACTGAAGGAAAAGGTCCAAGGTGCATTGAAGGCATTGGCAAAGGACAAGGCACCAGGAATTGATGGAATACAAACTGAAGTCTTTCAACAAAGTGAAGTGGTACTGGAGGCATCCACCCACCTATGCCAAGAAATTTGGAAGACAATTATCTGACCAACTGATTGGAAGAGATCTGTATTTATGCCCATTTCAAAGAGAGGCGACACAACAGAATGAGGAAATCATTGAACAATATCATTGATATCCCATATGAGTAAAGTTTTACTAAAGGTAATGTAGAAAAAGCTGCAACCATACATTGCCAGAGAACTTCCAGAGGTTCAAGCCAGATTCAGAAGAGGACGTGGAACTGAATGATGGATATCATCACTGACGTCAGATGGATCTTGGCTGAAAGCAGTGAATACCAGAAAGATGTTTACTTGTGCTTTACTGACTCCACAAAGGCTTTTGATTGTGTGGTCATGCCAAGCTACAGACAACATTGTAAAGTATGAGTATTCCAGAACACTTAATTGTGCTCACGATGAATCTGTACCTGGACCAAGAGGCAGCTGTTCAAACAGAACATGGGAACACTGAATGGTTTAAAATTAAGAAAGGTGTGCGACAAGGTTGTATTCTTCCACCATACTTCTTCAACCTGTATGCTGAGCAACTAATCCGAGAAGCCGGGTTCTATGATGAAAAACGTGGCATCAGGATTGGAGGAAGACTCATTAACAACCTGCGATATGCAGATGATACAACCTTGCTTGCTGAAAGTGAAGAAGACTTAAAACATTTACTGATGAAGATCAAAGATCACAGCCTTCATTGGCAACTAACAACAACAAAAACAACAACAAATGGAGGTGGACATGGAGCTGTAAGGGAACAGGAAAAGGGAGTAGGAATAAGGAGAAGATCCAAAGCCTGAGAGGACTGAGAACAAACATCGGTACAGCACCCAGAAAATTCACACATTTGCCAGATGGAAGAGAGGGATGGGACTGGGACCATTTGGGTGAAGGAACTCCCTGGACATAGAATAGTGAGAAGACAGAATGTTTGTGCAGGGAAGCGAGGAAGGGAGGATGTTGAAGGGTAAGGAGGTTTGAGAAGCAGCTTTCAGCCACGTCTGCAATGGGGGTGAAAAGAGGGAAGAGTGGGGAAATACGTCCAAAAGTCCCAGGGAATGCAGAAAGGCTGACAGAGAGCATAGGAGAAAAACCATTTCTTTCAATGTAGAAAAGATTGTGTAATGTGGAGGTATCTGGGTCACCTAGCAGGATTAGGCTATTAAACCATAAGGCTGGCAGTTCAAATTCACCAGAGGTTTCTCCAGACAAAGATGTAGCCCTCTGCTCTGGTTACTATTTAGTCTCAGAAACCCTATCTAAGGTCACTGAGTTAGAAGTGAATCGTTGGGAGTGGGTTTGGATTTTTAGGTTTTAGGTTAACTTCGTTGTTAAGTGCCGTCAAGTCAGTTCTGTCCCATAGCAGTTCTGAGGAGCGGCTGGTGAGTTTTAAGTGCCATGCCTTTCAGTTGAGAGTTTGTACCACAGCACCACACCAGGACTAGAAAGCCAATATAGAAGTTGAGTTCAGACCAATGGGATCCCAACTGAAAACTGATCAGTATGGAGGGTAGTAGAACAATGGGTAGGCTTCTGATCTAGAAGACAACAGCGCATCAATGCCTTATACTTGCATCAATACCTGTAAAACATAACAAAAAGCAAGCAAATAAAACCCATTTTTGTAATGTCATTTCTGACTCCTAGTGACCATGTAGGACAGTCTTGTTTTGTTGTTAAGTGCCATTGAGTCGGATCTGAGTCATAGCAGCTGGTGAGTTTGAACCACTGACCTCAGGTTTCAGACCGACCTTGTGGTCGAGTGCTTTCTCCCACCAGGACTCCATAGGACAAAGTAGAACTGTGTTCCAAAGGTTTCCAAGGATGTCATCTTTACAGGAGCAGATTGCCACTGAGATCTTAACCACTGCGTTTCTTCCCATAAAGATGGCATCCTCAGAAAACCAATGGGGACAGTTCTGCTCTGTCCTATAGAATACTATGAGTTGGAATCAACTCAACAGCACTTAAGAATAAGAACTAGGTGTTGTTAAGTGTTGTCGAGTTGATTCCTTTGCATAGTGACCCCGCAGCCTATTGCTGATCCTACAGCGCCACACCATTTCCCTAGAAAAAAACTACCCAGGGAAAGTCTGAATTGAATCTATTCTCTCAAACTCAAAGTTATTTGCTTTCTATTAATTCCCAGCAATTAACCACAACTTAGTTATGATTTATACATTTATGACCCCACAGTTTCTATAGGTCAGAAGCCCCAGGCCTTAGGCTTCAAGTTCTTATCAAGCTGCAATTCAGGTGTGGACCAGGGCTGTGGTCTCATCAGTGGCTCAACTAGGGAACCATCTACCTCCCAGACCCTCAGGATGTTGGCAGAATTCATCTCCTCATTGTCGTAGGGCTGAGGTCCCCATTTTCCTTTGCATTCTTGGCTGGGCTCTATTTGTAGCTTCTAGAGGCCACCTGCTCTGGTAGCGTAGTGGTTACGAATCGGGCTGCGAACCTTAAGGTCAGCGGTTCGAAACTACCAGCTGCTCCGCGGGAGAAAGATGAGGCTTTCTACTCCCGTAAAGATTTACACCCTCGGAAACCCTGTACAGGGTCGCTATGGGTCGGACCCGACTCGACGGCACTTAACAACAACAACAACAACAAGAGGCCACCTGCAGTGTTTTGCCACCTGGCTCTCTCAGTAGATCCTTTCACAGCACACAGCTTGTATCTTCAAGTTGAGCACTGGAGAGAGCTCAGCAGGGCCCAGTCCCACTTTGCAGGGATTTTTTTTTGTTTGTTTTTTAAATTGTGATTTGGGTAAAGGCTTACAGAGCAGATCAGTTTTTCATTCAACAATTCATACACGCTTTGTTTCATGTTATTGATTGTAATTTCCACAGTGTAACATCACTTATCCCGTGCCCTCCTTGTGCCTCTGTTTCCATGCCTCCTTCTTTCCTAACACTTCTGAATTTTGTTCTGGAGTCAATGTTGCCCTTTTGATTCATTCCCAGAGTTAATGTTCTCCCTGTAGACCTGTCTATTGTTTGACAAATGAGTCTCAGGAGTGAGTTTAGTTCTAGTTGTAAAGGGTGACTGAGGACCACAGTCTCAGGGGTTTCACCAGTTTCTAAGCCTGGTCCTTTTTTTTTTAATAATGATTTTGAGTTTTGTTCCACATTTTTTCTCCCACTCTATTCAGGACCTTCTAGCTTTTTAAGGACTATTTTCAGATTACTTCAGACCTGTTTAGAATAATCTTCCTGTTGATTAATTTAGAATCAATTGAATAAGGAACCTTTGTTACATCCATGTAAACCTTTCACCTCTGCTGTGTTCTATTGTTTAGAAGCAATTCACGGGTCCTGCCCAAGCTCAAGGGGATTTGACGAAAGTGAACAGTAGGAGGTGGGGTTATTGGAGCCCGGTTTAAAGTCTGTCCTTGATACCAAGTTCTGTTCTTTAAGCACATTTGACCATTCCTAAAACAAGCATCATCGATTGGAACAAAATTAAGTACTGATGAAATTTTTAAAAATGAGTTGCTGACTAGTTGTCGTGGAGTCAGCTCCAACTCATGGCAATCCTATGAGTTTAAGACTAGAACTGTGCTCCAGAGGGTTCCCTTGACTAAAGAAGATTGCCAGGTCTTTCTTCTGAAGCACTCTGGGTCAACTGAAACCACCTCCACCCTTTTGGTTATCAGCTGAGCACGTCAACCATTTGTACCACCCAGAGACAACCTATATATGGAATAGAACCATGCTTTGCTTCTGTACTCTTTGATTTTCTTGGGTTTCCTCTCCTACAGACCCCAAATCCCTGGTCCCCAACAACATCTGTTGACTTGTAAAACGTGAAGAACAGACATTTGAGGTTATCAAAGGAAGTTTTCTCCATCAACCAAAGTCAGCATTCTAACAGTCATTCCACAAACTGTTGCTTGGCAGGGGCCTTCTAAAGAGGGAGACTTGCCAGAGTGTGAACAAAACCAGTTTCACTAAGCTGAGCAAATGTGCAAGTTTTACTTTCCAGCTCTTCTCAGCTGTCTCCCCAAAGGATGCCTTTCTGAATTCCCCTCTACAAGAATTACAACAACTGCAACTGAAATAAATGAAGGCAATGCTGATAATGGTGAAGTGAACTGAAAAGCTTCCCAACATGAGAGGACAGAATAAGAAGTCTGGAGTTTGCCATTTAAATTCTGAATCCTTTTGGAAGAGATCAAACTTGTCTTGTCCTTTACAAGATAAATGATCAAGAACAGCACAAAGGGGTCATGGGAGCAGACAAGGGACACCAGTAATTGCTGATTTCTTTTTCCCTGAAAAATGCTACACATGCACATGAAGATCAAAGATATAGCTTTTTTCGGTGTTTATGTTTTTCAGAGATTGTTGTTGTTTGTTGTTAAGGGCCGTCCAGTTGGTCCTGACTCGTAGAGACCCTATGGACAACAAAATGAACCGCTGTCTGGTCCTGCATCATTTTTACCATCCTTAGTATGTGTGAGCTCATTGCCGCAGCCCCTCTGTCAAAAGTTACTCCATCTAAACTATTTCAATTAGGAAATCAATAGCAAAATGCTCATGGTATCCTCTTAGGAGCAGCAGCCTCCAAAATGGAGATGTAAATATAAAGACATTAAACAGAATTGTGGCTATATTTTATGAAGACATGCTCAGGATTATTGGCCATTGTTATTAAGTGCCGTGGAGTCAGCTCTGACTCACTGCCATCCTGTATAGGGTTCCTGAAGCTTTAAATCTTTTTGTGAGCAGAAAGCCTCATCTTTCTCTTGATGGTACTTGGACCCCTTTAAAGCTTTTCTTTCATGTTTCCAGATACTTTCATATGATAGCCAGATGATATGTAATCCTTTACAATAACTGTCTCATTAAATCTCAATTAAGTGTTTAGGATACCTAAAATGTGATCAATTTTGTTCTGGATCACGTTTTCTCTATGGTTTAAAACCATACAAAATATGTTTATGGTGTAGTTCTGCCCCAGTAAATCTGACAAAAAGCAGTTCTTATTTATGATCTCCCATTCCTGAGCCTGGCAACCATTGTGTTTTAGAGAGGGAAGTCTCAAGAGGCAAAGTTTTAACTCAGAAGAGGCCTGAATCATCTCTTTAAAAGGGGATTTGAATTAGACGAGCCCAAACATGAACGTGATGAGGAGTAGGGCAGGGCTTAGAAAAGGTCCTTACAGTTCAGTCATGGCAGATGAAGATATACTGAAATGGACCTGAATTTGAAAAATGTGGGTGTTCCAGAGACATAACCAGAATATGAAGAATAATGGGTCACCATCCTGCTAGAAACTTAGTGGCCCTCTTGAGAAACAAGGGCATCATGGATCATGCATAGCAAACAAATCTCTTCAACAGTAGCATAGCAAGCAACAGTGCCCTGCTCAAAGATGGTGGGCGACTGTACCACTTTGAATGTGTATCACTCTCCACAGTTCTGGCAACAGTCCAATGTCCCCCATCAGGCTCCGGAAAGAGCTCACAATGCCTTTTTCGAGTCTCCCATTCCGGGGCTTGGACACATAATTATCTCCCATTTCTAGTACCATTCAGCTTCCAACTTTGCTGTATCAGCCACAACTGAAACAGTTCAAAGACCTGGATTAGTGGCAGGACATAATTCAATTTACAAAGGAAACTTTCTTATTTTTATTCAAAAGGTGTCTGCAACTAATGGATTCAAATTAAGACACAAGAAATTTGGGCACTTGTATGTGCCAAGAGGTCATATACCACTTATTGTATTTGTGTCTGGGGAAATCATTTCTCTTTCAGCATTAATAAAATGAAAAAAACTAACAGCTTTATGATAAATCATTTAGTCAGGTTATAGTTCCCCAAACCTACTTTTTAATTACAATATTAAAGGTCCCTTTAACTGATGTGCCTGCTTAAAATGAACAATGCTAGCGACAGAGCTCTAGAAAAGTAATTGTTGTTGTTGTTGTCGTCGTCAAGTGCCATCGAGTCAGAACCGACTCATAGCGACCCCATGCACAGCAGAATGAAACAATGTCCGATCCTGGGCCAACCTCACTACCGCTGCCACACTGGACGCCATCAATGATGTCACCTGGCCAATCCATCTCGTTGGGGGTCTTCCTCTTTTTCTCTGATCCTCCATCTTACCCAGCCATGATATCCTTCTCCAGTAACTGTTCCCTCCTGACAATATGTCCAAAGTATAGAAGTGGAATATTCTTATTAGCCCTTAACAACTGTTAGAATCCAGGATTCTACTCTCTTGTTTTCATTGCTTTGTTCTCCTCTAAGGACATTCACTGAGAACTCAATTCCTTCCTTTGTTACCAACTCCAGCCAAAGCTGGCCAAAGGAAGAGATCTCTAATATAAGCCAAACTCCCCTTTTCTCCAATAGCATAGTATATTAGAAAGGTTCCCTGGTGATGCAGTGGTTAAACATTTGACTGCTAGCCAAGAGTTCAAACCAGCTACTCCATAAGAGAAAGATATGGCAGTTTGCTTTCATAAAGATCAAACCCTGGAAACCCTGTTGGGCACTTACGTTTTGTCCTAGAGTCATTGTGAGTTGGAATTCCACTTGGTGTCAACATGTATAGTCTTTTCTAAGTGAAAGGTGGTTTGGTTCTTTAGGAAGAAAGATTGTCATATTGAAGCCAGGGGTATTTTAAGAATTAAAGTACATGGATTTTCAACACAAGCCAATGAAGGGCATCCAAGTACGGTAAAACAGTGGCACAACTTATACCCAGTGGGATGTTTCTGCATGCAGCAGACCAGTCAGGTTTTGTTTTGTTTCATAATGTTCCTAAATGTTTTTAGAAGAAGAGGTTCTTGTATTTCAATCTCTTAAGCACTTACTACTATTGACCCTTTACCCACTCATCTGTCAGTTTGTGGTAGCCTGTATGTTGCTGTGATGTTGGAAGCTATGCCAAGGTATTTAAAATACCCATGGCGAACAGGTTTCAACAGAACTTCCAGACTAAGATAGACTAGGAAGAAAATGAGGCAGACCATTTCGGAAAGATTAGTCACTGCAAACCTTATGAATAGCAGAAGAACATTATCTGATCTCTTCAACCTTGGAGAGCACTCAAAATATGAATGGGAAAGAGCTGCCTTCTTAAAGTAGAGCTGACCTTGCTGACACAGATGGAGCAAAGCTTTCAGGATCTTCTCTTGCTGATGGGGTACAACTCAAAATGAGAAGAAACAGCTACAAACATCCATTAATAATCACAATATGAAATACAAAGCACGAATCTAAGAAAATTGGAAGTCATCAAAAATGAAATGGAATGCATAAAGATCAATATACCAAGCATTAGTGAGCTGAAATGGACTGGTATTAGCTATTTTGAATCTGACAATTATATGGTTTACCATGCCAGAAATGTCAAATTAAAGAGGAATGGCATCACATTCATTTTTAAAAAGAACATTCCAAGATCTGTCTTAAGTATAATGTTGTCTGTGATAGGATATATCCATATGCTGACAGGGTGGACCAGTTAATACTGCTATTACTCAAAGTTACACACCAACGACTAAAGCCAGTGATGATGAAATTGAAGGATTTTACCAATTTCTTCAGTCTGAAATTGATCAAACATGCAATCAAGATGCATTCTTAACTACTGGTGATTGGAATGTGAAAGTTGGAAACAAAGATCGATAGTTGGAAAATATGACTTTGGTGATAGAAACGATGCTGGAAATTGCATGACAGAATTTTGCAAGACCATTGACTTATTCATTTCAAATACCTTTTTAAAATACATAAATGTTGAAGGAGCTCTGGTAGCGTAGTGGTTACGAATCGGGCTGCGAACCTAAAGGTCAGCGGTTCGAAACTACCAGCTGCTCCGCGGGAGAAAGATGAGGCTTTCTACTCCCGTAAAGATTTACACCCTCGGAAACCCTGTACAGGGTCGCTATGGGTCGGACCCGACTCGACGGCACTTAACAACAACAACAACATACACATGTAGTCTGTTGTGGCACTGTAGGATAAATACTGGACTGGTAACTACAAGGATGGCAGTTCAAACCCACCAGTCACTCCTTGGAAATCCTATACAGGATCACTATGAGTCAGAACAGACTTGACGGCACTTAATAACAACAGTACACATGGACATCACCAGGTGGAATAAACAGGACACATCTGTGGGAAGTGAACATGGAGATACTCAGTTTCATCAACCAAACCAAAGAGCAGACTCATATGCAAGTTCAGACTGAATCTGAAGAAAATTAAAACAACTCCACGAGAGCCAAAATATGACATTAAAAATAGTCTACCTAAAGGCCATCTCATGAACAAATTTGATACCTTACACACTAATGACCAAAAAATGAAAAATTTCTGGGGTGAAATCAAGAACAACATACAAGAAAAAAGCAAAAACTTCATAAAGACAGGAAAGAAAGAAAAGACCAAAATGAATTTCAGAAGAGACTGAGAATTCCCCTTGAGTGTAGCTAAGCCAAATGGAAGAAATGATGAAATAAAAGAGCTAAGCAGAAAAGTTCAAAGACCAGTATGAGAAAACAAAGTCAAGTATCAAAATGAAGATTAGGAATTAGAAAACTAAAAGGAAAGAACTTGCTCAGCATTTCTCAAGTTGAAAGAACTGAAGAAAAAATTCAAGTCTCAGTTCGCAATATCGAAGGATTCTATGGACAAGATGAAAGGAGCTCTGTCTGGTAACTAAGTGGTTACTAGTCAGGCTGCTAATCTCACAGTCAGCAGTTCTGCGGGAGAAAGATTGAGGCTTTCTGCTCCCATAAAGATTTACAGCCTCGGAAACCCTGTACAGGGTCGCTATGAGTCAGAAACGACTCCACAGCACACAACCACACCAACCACATGGGCTGACCAAAGAACCAACAGACAGATCTGTGTTGAAAGAAGTGCAGCCAGAGTGCTCCTTGGAGGCCAAGATGGGCAAACTTTGTCTTTCATACTTTGGACATATTGTCAGGAGGGACCAGTCACTGGAGAAGGATATCATATTTGGTAGGGTGGTGGGTCAGAGAAAAGGAGGAAGACCCCCCAGTGAGATGGGCTGGCAAAATGGCAGCACCAATGGGCTCAAGGCAACGATAGTGAGGTTGGCCCGCAATCGGGTAGTGTTTCGTTCTGCTGTGCATAAAGTTGCTATATCAGTCAGTGCCGACTCGATGGCACCTAACCACAACAACAACTTTTGAGCCCATTGCTGCTCCCACTGTGTCATATATGTGTGTCAGCACATCTAGTTAGGGGTGTTCATCTTTTTCTTTGACCCTCCATTTTACCACACCATTTTTGTTTATATTTATAAAAACAAGAAACAGTCTAAATACTACAGAGGGAATTTTCAAAGCATATTATACCCATACAGTGATATTCTATATAGCTGTATTATGGCTATACTGCCATAACAAATTAACCTGGCAATCCTGGTGGCTTACTCACACAAACATTTATTTCTCACTTGTACCCCTTGTCCGATATGGAGTCATGGGAAGCTCAGTTCCACTTAGCCATTCAGAGACCCAGACTGATGGAAAATCCATCATGGAATGTTTCCAGTTACTTGGCAGAAAAATAAATAAATTGATGGGGAAGTTCTTCTACACGGTAGCCCAGAAATGACTTTTCTCCTTCTGGTCATACCCATTGGACAGAATTAATCACGAAGCCCTCCCTAATGGAAAAGGGATGGGGGATATCGAGCAACAAATGGAATGCTTGATGAGCAGCAATATTTCTATAATAGCAACTTAAAAGAAAATGTATTTCATAGATTATAATCAAATGACATGCTCATAAAGAGATGTGAGTGGAAAAGCAAGCTGAAACACTGCGTGGACTGTAGTTTCTGACATTTGAAATGTTTCCTTTTTACTAACTTCACTTTGAAAACGTTCTTCAATGGAGTAGATAAACTGTTTTCAAATCAACCACAGGGCTTTAGATATTCTATTTATTTATTTTAAATAATTTAATTTTGTTGTTGTTTTTGTTTAGAATATATATGGCAAAACTAAAACCCAGATCAAACCCACTACCATAGAGTTAATGCTGGCTCACAGTAACCCAGTATAGGGGTTTTCACACTGTAAATCTTTATGGGAGCAGACATCCTCATCTTTCTCCATCAGAGCAGCTGGTGGATTTGAACTGCCAACCTTGTGGTCAGCAGTTCAGACCTACAGCACTTCCAGGGTTCCTTTATGCACAACAAAACATACACCAATTCAACAGTTTCTATACACATCATTTTGTAACACTGATGGCATTCTTGAAGTTAGTGCAACCATTCTTTCCCTGTTTTGAACTGTTTTGCTTTTAATTCATAAAAACTCTATAAGCAAATTGGTTTTTTTAAATTTGAAACTTGCTGATCTACGTTGCCCAAAACTGCTGCCCATGAATGTTTGCTATTGTCAGTCTATTGGATAACTTTAACACACACACACACACATATATATATGTTTATTTTCGTCCTGAAATGTTTACTGCGGTACCATTCAAACACGGCCAGTAGACTCTATGTGCTCTTATGCAGTAAATACCTTTGAAATACTAATCTCTCATTTTGATGGCTTTGGCAGTAGGGTTACTGTCTCTTAGAATGTGTACTCTATCAACCCAAGAAAGAGGTATGTCATCAGTCCCTGTTAATTTAACCACATTTTTTGGTTGTTGTTTTTAGCAATTGCTACCTAGACTAATTTTTATATATGTTTTATTAAGTGGGGAATAGTTTTCAAGCTATACCATCCATCTTGAAAGTGATTAATGGCATGCTAGGGTATTGTTAGTTTGCATCATTAACCATTAGAAACAGCAATGAGTTAGAGAGTCATCCCTCATTGTACTAAGCACAAAATGTTTTTCTCTAAAATGAGCAATCTAAAGATAATCACATTTTATAGATGCAAATGATTTCACATTTCTTATGAAAAGAGTCTCTGTTCAAAATCCTTATTGTGCCAGTCTAATAAGCCATTACACTGAAATGGCTGTAAATGTACTTGATAAAAATGATAAATATTAATGGGATACTGGTCAGAACTCATATTCTGGTCTGGCTTTGGTGCAGGGGCATGCTAGGATTTATTCCAACAGTCAGATCCTTCACATGAATTATTATTTACCGAACACCGCCAAAGGTAGCCAATAGTCCAAATCATAGCATCCAAAGAAGGTGCAGTGAACGTGTGCTCATATTGGGCTGATATGCTATCTGAGATACGCCTTCTGGCAGAGATGGTAAAATAGCAGACACCTGGGCAAAGGGGGCACATATAATCAGGTGAGTTATAACATCCTGGTTAACCTAGCAGAAGAATGAAGGCATTCATTCATTGTAGAGCAGCAACTAAGTCAGGATTAGTTTATGGAGAGCAGGGGAAGGGGAATAAAACCTGATAAGAGTCCATTAACATAAACTCACTATCCCCTAAGGTTCCAATCTAATCTTCTGAGTTGATGTTGTCACTTTGATCCCATATAGATAGTTTTTAAAAGAGCATAATGCTCGAGGCAAATATCTTTTATTAGTTAAACTAAGCAACTATTTAGTTTTAAGAAGACTTCAGGGCATCTTTTTGGCTTAAGGTTTAAAGGTTATTTTAGGCCAGTTGTTTCCAGTCTTCATGGCTCCAGGAAGTCTGGAGTCCCTGAGAATTTGAAATTCTTTTCTGCATCTTCTCCTGGTTGATCAGGATTCATCTATGGGTCTTTGATCAGAATGTTCAGTAATGGTAAGTGCGCAGCACCATTTAGTTCTTCCAGTCTCGTGGCAAAGAAGGCAGTTGTTCACTGAGACAATTAGCCACACACTCTGTATCCCTTCCTAGTTCTGATTCTCCTTCTTTGTCTCTTGTTCTAGGACAATAGAGACCAAGTTTTTGTCACTTGCAAGCTTTTACAATCCCCAGCACTACATTTTGAATTTGTTGATGTTAAGTGTCCTGTATAGGGTTTCTGAGGCGCAGTTGGTGGGTTTGAACTGCTGACCTTATGGTTCACAGTCCAGTGCTGATCCTACAGTACCACACCAGATATAAAATTAAAGAAATTGTTTGGGGCTAAGAAATATACTTCAGGTTATTTTAAAAATCTTACTTTAAATATTAATATCATCAAATTATAATCTAGAGTGGAGGTCTGCAGATCATGGCCCAAAGGCCAAATCTGTTGTTGTCAAATAAGGTTTACTGGACCACCGCCATGCCCATTCATTTTTGTACTGTCTGCTTTTGTTTGTGTGTGTGTGTGTGTGTGTGTGTACAAAACTGAATAGTTGTGACAGAATCCAGATGGCCCACAAACCCTAAAATATTTACAATCTGGCCCTTTACAGAGAAAGTATACTGACTTCTGTGGACTGCAAGGTCGATTTGAACCACAAGGTCGGTGGTTCAAACTCACCAGGTGCTCTTTGGAAACCCTATACAAGGTTGCTATGAGTCAGAACTGATTCAACGGTACATGACAACAACATTCTAGAGTTGTGCTGTCTAATACAGTAGACACGAATCCTGTGTGAGTGTTTAATTTCAATGAATTAAAATAATTCAGTTCCTTAGTCAGCATAGCCACATTTCAATTGCTTAGTAGCCACCTGTGGCTACTATTTTAGATAGACCAGTAACATTGACCTCAAAGGGGAGCTTGTTGGGGATGCAGATTGTGGGTCCCTTGATCCTTTGCACTGATTCTCTTCTGACACAGAGTGACCCCATATGGCCGAGTTGAACTGCCCCATGGTTTCGGAAGTTGTCACCTTTATGGACGCAGACTGCCACATCCTCTTCCTGCCAAGTGGCTGGTGAATTCCAATGGCTGAGCTTCTGGTTAGCAGCCAAGTTCTTAACCACTGTTCTACCAGGGCAGTGCTGTTGTGAGATGCCTATAAGTCAACTCCAATTCATGATAGTTGCATTTCTAACAGAATGACATATTGCCTGGGTCATATCATCCCCAAATTGCTGGCATGTTCAAGGCCATTGTGGCTATTGTGCCATAACATCTCACCACGAGTTTTCCTGACCCTCATTGATCTTCTACTTCACCAAACATGATGTCCTCTTCCGGTGACAGATCCATCCTGATGATTTGTCCAAAGCAAGCCAGTCAGATAATGTTCTGTTTTGTTCCAAAGCATTTTCCATTGGCTAATTTTCTGGTTCAAATTCACCAGCCGTTCCATGGAAACTCTATTCACGGTCCTGGTGTGGCGCTGTGGGCTAATGCACCAGACTGCAAAGTCATTTGAATTGCAAGGTCAGTGGTTCAAACTGCTCTTTGGGAACCCAATGCAGGGTCGCTATGGGTCGGAATCAACTTGACAGCACTTAACAACAACAACAACAACAATGAGACAGAACCAACTCGACAGCATTTAAGAACTACAACGTTTTTGGAAATAGATGGTCAGGTCTATCTTCACACTCTTGTTTTAGTCTGAAACTTTTGCTGAAATGTGTCTACCATAACAGGTAACCCTGCTGGTATCTGAAATACTAGTGGCATAGCTTCTTGATTCATACTCACTCACTGCCAGCAAGTAGATTCGGACTCATGGTGATCCGGTACAGGGTTTCTGAGACTGTCAATCTTTATGGGAGAAGCAAGTCTTATTTTTCTACCATGGAGCAGCTGGTGGGTTGGAACTGCCAACCTATGGTTAGCAGTCCAGTGCTTACAGTACAGTGCCACGAGGGTTCCCTCTAACTTCATAGCAACATACCACCGCACAGCAAAATGACAGACAAGTGGTGGGTCTTCACCTATAGGGGAATGAAAATGTTTCCCACAAGAGAGTTTGTTAGCTGGCAAATCATCTTTCTCTGAGAACTTTCCTCATACTGATATAGGGGAAGAAAAAGACCCCATCTTGGAATGTATAAATATTATAGAGACTCTGTATTGTCTTAAAATAGAAGTAAACAGACGACAAAGACAAACATAGAGATCACCTGCATGAGGGAAATCAGGGACGCCATGATGTGTTTCCACAAAGGAATCTCCCCCCACAATAATGATTGATGGTAACAGCCATGCATCACATATGTTGGGCTGAAGGAAAATAGACAGGATACTTCACAGTGTTTGAGGCTCTTGGGGTATGACACTACAACCAGGCAACCATTAAGGGATGTGTCTAGGAATGTTCCTGCAAGGGAAGTGGCCTCCAAACCTACTTTTGTTGTTGTTGTTATGTGCCGTGGAGCTGGTTCCGACTCATTATGACCCTGCACAGGGTTTTTGAAGCTGTAAATCTTTACGGGAGCAGAAAGCCTCATCTTATTCCGTGGAACAGGTGGTAGTTTTGAACTGCTGACCCTGAGGTAGCAGCCCAATTTGTAACCACTACACTACCAGACACTTTAAAAGTTCCTGTGCAGCAGATTTGCCCAGGGCAATACGTCGTCTGATCTCTTGACTGCTACTTCCGCGA
>NW_006408652.1:5808085-5817928 GCF_000296735.1 Chrysochloris asiatica | reverse complement strand
GCATCATTGATGGACTCAAGTGTGGCAGCGGTAGTGAGGTTGGCCCAGGATCGAACATTGTTTCGTTCTGCTGTGCAAGGGGTCGCTATGAGTCGGTTCCGACTCGATGGCACCTGACAACAACAACAACAACACTACCATAGTTCCTTTAAATATACTCTATTTCTAACAACAGGAGTCCTGGTGTGGCGCTGTGGGCTAATGTGCTAGACTGCAAAGTCAGTTTGAACTGCAAGGTTCAAGCTTACCAGTCGTTCCTTGGAAACCCGCTACAGGGTCACAACCAACTCAATGGCACTTAACAACAACAACATTTCTAACAATGGCAGTTCAACTTGAGGTACTCAAGAAAAATTGGCATTTGACCACTTACACCTATGCCCAGGATGGAATTAAGTCCTGCCTGGTTGTAGCTGTTCAATGGCAGAAAGCCTTTGGATTCCATGTTCTACATTAAAAGTGAATATTCTGCTTTTCCAAGCAAGGAATCGCCTTAGTGTGGGCATAGCTAACCATGGATATGATGTGATCTATGAAATCTTCCAATCATTTACTGCCAAAGAGGGATGAGAATAGCTGATGAGGTCTTCAACAGCCTTGAAAATTGGCTGTGGGCAAACAGATACTAGATTTAAATAGCAGGCAATTGAAAGGTGGACCTGAGTAACACTTGTCTGGATCAAGTTTATTTGGGGATCTGGTACTCATTTTGATCTGTGGACAACTTACTTGGGTGTCGATTGCAGAAACCTTTAAAAGGTATGAAGAGCCGATTTTTTTTTTTTTTTTTCTACAGTGGATGGACCCAGTTCTGAGCAAAAGCGCTGCTGTTGCATGCCATTGAGTTCAGCTTCAACTCAGTGACCCTACCAGCGTGTCTTCTGGTCTGCAGATTTCTTGGATGTCTTCTGGTCTGCTGATTTCTCCATTTGGAGAAATACAGGATTGCTGATGACAATAGCACTAATTGGGCTTCCCATTGAAAGGCAGCTGGAGTTGAATGGATGCTAATGGGATGGAAGATGAAGCAACCTCTGAGTAATCTGAATAGTTTATAAAAGAAAGGAAAAAAAGTGCATACTTTGAGGGCAGCATCTCGGTGGAATGGTCCAGACCTTTCCGATGAGTGTTGAGGTTTATTGACTATTTCATGGTCTGGAATGAATCGGTGTCTTTGTGTGTTAGAGCTGCCAGAACACAACACCAAAAGAACAGTGGCTTCTAAGAACAGAAGCTTTTCCTCTCACACCTCTGAGGGCTAGAAGTCTGAATTCAGGCTGCAGGCAAGGCCAGGGTCTCTGTTCAAGGTGGGAGAAGACCCTTCCTTGTCTCTTCTAGTTTCTGGTAGCCCCATGAGTTTCTTGGTGATCCTTGACTTATAGAAAAATCTTCACATTTATCTTCTCTCCTATAAGGACACCAGTATGATTAGATGGCAGTACTGGTGTGGCACCGTAGGATAAGCACTGGACTGCTAACTGCAAGGTCGGTAATTCCAAACTACAAGCTGTTGTTGTTGTTGTTAAGTGCCATCGAGTCGGGTCCGACCCATAGCGACCCTGTACAGGGTTTCCGAGGGTGTAAATCTTTACGGGAGTAGAAAGCCTCATCTTTCTCCCGCGGAGCGGCTGGTAGTTTCGAACCGCTGACCTTAAGGTTCGCAGCCCGATTCGTAACTACAAGCTACTCCTCAGAAATCCTACATAGGTCCTGGTGTGGCACCACAGGATAATGCACTAGACCGCAAGGTCAGTTTAAACAGCAAGGTCGGTGGGTGATTCAAACCCACCAGCCACTCCTGTTATGAGTCAGAGCTGAATCGAGGGCATTTAACAACATGAGTCCAAACTGATTCCACAGCGCTTGACAACAAGAACAATGATCATGTTACTTGAACTAGATCTTCAATACAAAGCACTTGGATTGTGGAAGGCACTTAACAATGGTTTACATGAGTTTTAACAGAAATTCAGCCTCCACCTAGTTCTGAGTTCTTTCTGACCATTAGCCCATTAACCAGCAAAGTAAAAAGCTTTGCTCTCAGGCAGAGCATGTATGAAAGTAGATTACTAGTTCTGGGAGGGACAGTCTAACCCTCAGGGACTTTTACCTGGGTGGGGCTCTTCATGGAAATTGAGCCTCCAGGTGGTGTGTATGGAGGGGGGCTTAGGTGAGGGCGGAGAGACTGAGGTGGGGGAAGGATCCTGAACCTTACAGGATTGCCAGTAAACTCTCCTATACTGCAACAATGTGTGTATTGTAATCATGATGCCTTTGCGGTTTCCATAATTCCCCCTTTGTTGCAAGGATGAATTGATTGGCTGCCAATAGTATTTTGTGATGGTTTCCTTTGTTTTCTATGTTCATAACTGAATCCTTTGGACACTATTACGGCCTCATGCTGTTGGGCTCCCTCAGCTGGATGATTTGTCTTTGTCCTGTTTCACACTTAATAAATATATTTTAATCTGGGGTATTTTTTCCCCTAGAACATCTTCAAAGAAAGAATCCATTTTCAAACAAGATCATGTTCATAGGACTTCAAATCTTTGGGATAGACACAATTCAATCCATAACAGGGTAGCTTTACCTCAGGATCAAATTCCCTTCTCTTCCTTCAACTTCTTGGATGTCTTCTGGTCTGCAGATTTCAACTGTTGGCAATGTTTCCTGAGTGATGATGGCTGGTTTTGTTGTTGTTTTTTCTCTGGGTTCGAATTATTGGTAGACTAAGGAGCTCTGGTAGCGTAGTGGTTACATACGAATTGGGCTGCGAACCGCAAGGTCAGCAGTTCGAAACTACCAGCTGCTCCACAGGAGAAAAATGAGGCATTCTGCTCCTGTAAAGATTTACAGCCTCAGAAACCCTGCACAGGGTCACTATGAGTTGGAACCGACTCCACGGCACACAGGCCCAAGGAGACCAGAGAGCCCTGGTGTGGTGCTGTGGGCTAATGCATCAGACTGCAAAGTCATTTGAACTGCAAGGTTGATGGTTCAAACTCACCAGCTGCTCCTTGGAAAACCTCTGTAGGGTTGCTATGGGTCAGAATCGACTCAAGGGCACCTAACAACAACAACAAGGAAACCAAGGCATCCTGGTGTGGCACTGTGAATTAATGTGCCAGACGGAAAAGCTATTTGAACTGCAAAGTCGGCAGTTCAAGCTCACCAGCTGCTCCTCAGAAACCCTATACAGGGTTGCTATGGGTCAGAACCGACTCAACAGCACTTAACAACAACAAGACCAGGACAGAAATCCATTCTGAATAATTCCATTCTGAAAAGGGAGCTTCCCCAGGCTGGCTTGCTCTGAAGACTAAGGCTAATGCCTAGACTTTACCAAAAACCAGACATTGGTCCACAAATGGGAGGGCCAGTGAGTGCCAAAGGCCAGATAAAGGACCTTCCTTCTGGAGCTTTGAACCCTGCAGTTTGCCAGTGGAGATCTGTTATGGAGTAGCAATATTCAACAAATATCTCACCAGAATCCGTCAATAAGGTGCGGTTTACATAGCAAATCATGAGATGACCTTCACCTAGGTACTTAGAAATATTAAACAATGTTCAAGGACTGTGTGGGATTTTATGTGTTTTAAAGTATGGCATCTGCCTGCTTTAAGTAGAGGTAGAAATGGCTTAGCAGGGTTGTCCTTATGGCCTTGGTGAATTTGGTCTGATCTGTGAACAAGTAGAAAAATCTGGAGTCTGTTTGAAATTCAAAGCAAAGAAGTTTATTAAAGGAAAAAAAAAATCGTGAATTGGGAAACACAGGGTCCAGAGGCTCTCAACACAGTGCTCCCCCATTAGAGGCCACACGGAGCTTAAATACTAAAAACATCAGGAATTCACAGTAAAAATCTATCTCCTGGACTTTGGACCTGTTATCAGTAAGACCTACTCCCTGGAGAAAGATCATGGTTGGTAAAGTGGAGGGTCAGTGAAATGAAATGGTTGGCACAGTGGCAGCAACATAGGAACAAGTGTGAGGACGGTGAAAGGCCCTTTCTGTTGTACATAGGGTCACTATGAGTTGGAACCCCTTGGACAGCACCTAACAACAACAACAGTTAAAAGTATTCTTATTGGTTAGCTAAAGTATATTCTTCTCATAAATTATTTTCAATAAACAAATAAGGACATGCCCAGGCAAGTTCCTGAGTTCTTTGTGCATATCAGTTAATCTACTTTTAACCACATTCTTCCAGACAGCATGCTGCTCCTCCCTGGGTTTGCCTGGACTTGTTTAAGCATAGCCACATTGTTGGTTTAATGTTCAAGAAGCACTGGGGAAATTACAAAGAACTCTTATGGAGTCTGAACATCTGTCAGGATTCAAAATGGAGTTAGGGGTCCAGCTGTAGTTCACAGCCTTCCACAAACCAAATATGTAAGTCCAAGACCTAACACTCGGTACTAAGGACTCAGAAACCTGAATGAGTCACATGTGGAAGGGAGTGAAGAATCCATGCAATACTCAATTATGTATGCCTGTTATTCAGACTCATAAGGATCTAGAAAACCCAAGTGCTATTTTATTGGTGCACAATGAAAAATATGTCATAGGAACCAAAGGAGAGGCATAACTAGTGCATTTTCTTATGTAGTTATTCCTATACATATTGGGGCATTGCGGGTTAATGTGCTGGAATACAAAGTCTGTTGGAATTGCAAGGTTGGCAGTTCAAGCTCACCAGTTGCTTCTAGGAAACCCTGTAAAGGGTCGCTATAAGTCAGAATTGGAACCGACTTGACAGCACTTAACAACAACATATGTGTTGTATCAGGCAAGTCTGTAAAGTGTTGAAGAGCAAAGATGTCAGTTTGATGACTAAGGGGCGCTTGACCAAACACTTTGTATTGTATTTTCAATCGCTTCATATGCATGTGAAAGTTGCACAATGAATAAGGAAGACCAAAGAAGAATTGATGCATTTGAGTTATGGTGTTGGAGAACAATATTAAAAGTACCATGGATTGCCAGAAACACAGACAAATCTATGTTGGAAGAAGTACTGCCAGAATGCCCCTTGGAAACCAGAATGGTAACACTTCATCTCTCATACTTCAGACATATTGTCAGGAGGGACGAGTCCGTAAAGGAGGACATCATGTTTAGTAAAGTGGAGAGTGGAGGGCCATCGAAAATGAGAAAACCCCCAATGAGATGGAATGACACAGTGGCAGCAGCCACACTATAACAATTGTGAGGATGGCACAGGACTGGGCAGTGTTTCGTTCTGTAGTGCTAAAGTCATTATGAGTCGGAACTGACTCAACGGCATCTAACAACAACAACATATAGCAATTCAAAGTATACTCCATAATGCCTATTTGTCACTACATAGGGAGACTCACTACTACCACAAAACCCAGATCACTTTAAGGACAGTACAGTCTCTCCTTTGGAAAAGTATAATATTTGAAACCAAACCATAATCCAATTATTACTTTGTGATGTCTTTATAGACTCTGCTTTTGACAACTTTTTGTAGAATAATGATGAATCTGCCAAATACCTCATAACATGGGTGAACCTGGAGGACATTATGCTGAGTGAAATTAATCACAAAAGGACAAATATTGTATGAGACCACTGTTAATGAGAGAATGGCACAAAGGCAAGCTGTCCCCCAAGCTTCCTTGACTAACCTCATCTTGCCTCCTCCTTCTGAAAAACCTCATTCTTTCTCCAAAAGTATCCAGAGATGCAAGTCTTGTAGCGTAAAAGCTATTCTGTCTCTTTAAGGCAATGCTTCTCAACCTGGACAGCCCATCAGGATCACTTGGGGGTAATTTCAATAAAACACCTGGACCCCAGCCTGGACAAATCAAGGAAGATTCTCTGGTTGTACTGAGGGTATCAGCATTTTTAAAAAGCTCTGCGGGCAATTCTAATATGAAGCCAGATTTGAGAATGCTTGCTCTAAGGTAATTAGTGACCAAAGAGCAGACAAGTTGTGTTAGCCATCAAGGACATCACAAATGAAGCAAATGGCCATTCCATAGACTGGAAAGAAAGAAAAGACCAAAATGGATGTTAGAAGGGTCTCTGAAGCTCGAATGGAAGAACTGAAGAAGTAAAGAAGTAGAACAGATTTCAAGGGCTGCTCAAGAAGACCAAGTATTCTAATGAAATGTGCATAGACCTGGAGGTAGAAAACCAGAAAAGAAGAACACACCGAATTCCTCAAGTTGAAGAACTGAACAAAATTCCAAGCTTGAAGTTGCAATATTTAAGGATTCAATGGACAAAATATTTAAGGATACAGGAAGCATGAAAAGAAGATGAAAGGAATACACAGTCACTCTCCCCAAAAAAATTGGTTAATGTTGAATCATTTTGGGAGGTAACATATGATCAAGAATTGATGGTACTGAAGGAAGAATTCCAAGCTACACTGAAGTCATTGGTGAAAAACAGGACTCTAGAAATTGGCAAAATACCAGATGAGATTTTGCAACAGACACATGCAACACTGGAAGCACTCACTCATCTGTGCCAAGAAATTTGCAACCTGGCCAACCTACTGGAAAAGAACCATATTCAAGTCCATTCCCAAGAAAGGTGATTTAACATTATCATTAATATCACATACAGCTAAAGTTTTGCTCAAGGTAATTTAAAAATGGTTGTAGCAGTAGATTCTTACAGGGAACAGTAAGAAATTTACACTGGATTCAGAAGCGGACTTAGAACGAAGAATGTCGTTGATGCCAGATGGATCTTAGCTGAAAGCAAAGGATACCAGAATGCCTATGTTTTATTGACTATGCAAAGGCATTTGACTGTGGATCACAAAAATGATGGATAACACTGCAAAGAATGGGTATATCAGAACACTTAATTGTGCTCATATGGAATCTGTAAATAGACACAGAGGCAGTCATTGGAATAGAATAAGGGGATACCATGTGGTTTAAAATCAGGAAAAGTGTGTTCCAGGGTTGTATCCTTTCACCATACTTATTCAATCTGTATTCTGAGCAAATAATCTGAGAAGCTGGACTATATGAAGAAGAATGTGGCATCAGGATTGGAGAATCATTAACAACCTTCGAGATGCAAAGAAATACGACAACCTTGTTTGCTGAAAGTGAAGAGAACTTGGAGCACTTACTGATGAAGATCAAAGACTACATTCTTCGGTATGGATTGCACTTCAACAGAAGAAAACCCCAAAGCCTCACCAATAAGCAAAATATTGATAAACAGAGAAAAGACCAAAGTTGTCAAGGATATCACTTTACTTGGATCCATAATCAATGCTCATAAAGGCAGCAGTCAAGAAGGCAAAATGACATAAAGCATTAGGTGAATCGGTTGCAAAGGACCTCGTTAAAAGTGTTGAAGGGCAAAGATATCAATTTAAGGACTAAGATGCACCTTAGCCAGGTCATGGTATTTTCAATTGCCTCAGATGCATATAAAAGTTGGACAAGGAAAAAGGAAGAATGAAGAAGAATTAACACATTTGAATTATGGTATTGGCAAAAGGATTGTAACTATACTATGGACTGCCAGAAGAACAAACTTAGAATGAGGATGGTGAGACTTTGTCTCAGGTATTTTGGGCATGTTATCAGGAAGGCCCAGTCCTTAGAAAAGGACATCATGCTTGGTAGAGGGTCAGCGAAAAAGAGGACAATCCCCCAATGAATTGGATTGGCACATGTGGCTACAATAGCGGGATCAAATATAGCAATGATTGTTAGGATGGGACTGGATCTGGCAGTGTTTCATCATTCTGTTCATAAGGTTAGGGTTTGAGTTAGAACAAACTGCACAACACTTGACAGCAACGGCAGAAAGGTGACTTTCTTCAGGGCTTCTAACAGATTCAATCTGGTTCAACCTATTTCTGAGAATTTGCATTTCCACCCCAGAAATACTGAGTCAAAATCTACCATTTAACAAGATTCCCAGGTGATTCTTAGAAAATGTAGATTCTGATTCTGTGTATCTGGAGTGGAAATGCCAGTTCTCCATAGAGCCACAGTGAATAGATCGATGCCTGGTTTAGCCTTAATGCAATCTATGTTGAGTTTAAGGGTTAATTTTTTAAAGGCAATCTCATTACCTATTTTGGATGCCACATTCCTTGGTCTTCCTAATTCTTCTGTAGGAAAATATTAAGACATATTGTCATTAAACTGTTCCATGCAGAGAAAAAGAATTTTGATGGTTCATATTTGATATCCTTTGTCTAAAGCAGGATCAGGAAATAAAACCACGCTACTTGAACATAAAATGGACAATGTCAAAATAGAAACTCTCACCAAAGCCAAGACTCCCCTTTCTGGCAGGTTTCTTTGCCCCATTAATGAAGCTCTTGTTCGTGTTCAGCAGGCTTCTTGGTACTAAAGGCTGCAACTCATTCCTCCTTGGAGACTAGAAGATTGAGTTAGTAATCTAGCTGCAGTCACATTTAGCTATTGATTTGTTTAAGCTTCAAGACAGGTGCTGTGCTGAGAATTCCAGCACTTGGTTGCCAGGTCCTGAGGAGATTTCCATCTCTCTCATCTCAGAGAAGTAGTTTGTGGAAAATGCACAACGTTTTAATAGACACCCCTGAGTGTGAACTGGGCCAAGGATACTGAACAGAGCAGATGCATATAATCCCAGGGCAAGTCAAGAGGACAATGTAATCCAGAATTTCGGAAAGAAGACACGGCTGATTCTATAACTGAAAGCACTGGAAGGTGGAGTGGAGGAATTGGCAGCAGAGCTTGTCACACTACCAGGCCAATATGAGAAATTGCCAGCAGTAACACCTGCCATGTGACCCTGAATCTGAATCACCCCCAAATCTAACACCTGTCAAGATTTGCTCATGAGAAAGGTGCAGTGTGGTACCTGCCAATCTGTTCCTCCTAGGGTTCCAGTTCATATATGCATAGGTTTACTTCCAACTAAATGTGTGTAAACATGCTTTGAGATCAGTGGATGCCTGCAGACAGGTTCTCTCAGTTATACATTCGTTTTTCTCATGAGGGTGTCTTCAAGTCCAATTGAAACAGTGGTTTCTGAGGAGATCAGCTGGATGAGTTAAATTCAAGGTAGCGAGTTCAGCTCAGAAGGTTATGGCGACTGTTTGGGGGAACTTCTAAAGGGTCATCTTCATAGATTATCTCAAAGGAAGCAGGGCAACCATGGGGATTTATCAGGCAGAAGTTTTTGGAAATCAAAAACTGCATTGGTGAGATAAAGGCCAAGAACGCTGAGCCCAGGAATTTTTTTCTCCCATCAGGACAATGCATCTTCTCCTTCTTCCATGGTAGCAAGGGCTTCCCTAGGATAATTTCACTGAGAAACCTTCCTCCATCCACCCTACAACACTGAGCTTACCCTTCCCGTCTTCTTTTTGATCCCGAATTCAAAGAACATTGAAAAGGAACACTATTTGAGTCCCCTAAAGATACTAAAACTGCAGTTTTAATGTGGTATAAACTGAAGAGAGCAGAAGTCTTTGGGGGAAGAGTTTGTTGTTGTCAGGTGCCATCGAGTCGGTACCAACTCATAGTGACCTTATGCAAAGCAGAACGAAACATTGCCTAATCCTGGGCCAACCTCCCTGCTATTGCCACGCTTGAGTTAATCGATGCTGCCACTTGGCCAATCCATCTCGTTGGGGGTCTTCAACTTTTTCTCTGACCCTCCACCTTCCTAAACATGACACACTTCTCCAGCGACTGGTCCCTCCTGATAATATGTCAGAAGTATGAGAGATGATCATATTTTGGCTCTCATAGATTTGTTTTCATTTTCTTCAGCTTTAATTTGAATTTGCATATCAGTAATTGATGGTCTGTTCCACAGTCTGCCCCTGGCCTTGTCTTCAC
>NW_006408652.1:5756450-5805650 GCF_000296735.1 Chrysochloris asiatica | reverse complement strand
TGCCTTGTTCTTTGCCAATTCCTTCAATGCACCTTGGACTTCTTCATTCAGTATCATTGGCTCTTGATCATATGCTACCTCTTGAAATGGTTGAACATTAACCATTTTCTTTTGGTTCAGTTGCTCTGTGTACTCCTTCCATCTTCTTGTGATGCTTTCTGCATCATTCAATAATTTGCCCAGAGAATCTTTCAACAACGACAGTTAAAGCTTGAATTTTTTCTTCAGTTCCCCCAGCTTGAGAAATGCTGAGAGTTTTCTTCCTTTTTGGTTTTCTGATTCCAGGTCTTTGCACATTTTGTTGTAATATTTGGCTTTATCTTTTCAAGCAGATCTTTGAAATTTTCTGTTCAGCTCTTGGACCTCCTCATTTGTTCCATTTGCTTTAGCATCTCTACGCTGGAGAGCAAGTTTCAGTGCCTCTTCTGACATCCATTTTGACCTTTTCCTTCTTTCTTGTTTTCTCAATGACTTTATGTATGATGTTCTTGATGTCATCCCACAACTCTTCTGGTCTTCAGTCTTTAGTGTTTAATGTATCAAATCTGTTCTTCAGATGATCTCTAAATTCACGTGGGATGTATTCAAGGTCATATTTTGGCTCTCGTGGACTTGTTTTCATTTTCTTTAGCTTCAGTTTGATTTGGAGGAAGAGTTAGAGAGATGGAAAACCACTTTCAGAAGTGTATAGACCACACAAGAGATGGAAGCAGAGATGGGGGCATGGAGAGAGGGAGTAGCTGAGGACTCCAGACTCATGGGAAGAGAGGGACTGAGAACTGGTGGCCAGTACGCAGACTTGCAGAATATGCCCTTTGGTGGTGTAAATTATTATATATGCCTGAGTGTTAAAAAAAAAAAAAAGAAGAAGAAGAAGTATGTAGATATAGATGGAGGATACGCCAAGACACAGTTGTTTCACAATCTGATATTTTTGTTTACTAATGTTTTTTATGATTCTATAGGAATACTTTTTTACTTACCCTAAGATACAGGTTTCATAGTAAAGGAAAACTTCTCCCTCAGGGGTATATCAGAAAGTCATAGAGCCTACAGTACAAGGGGGATTCACAAAGTTCATGGAAAAATTGAATTGAAAATTTATTTTTCCTTGAACGTTTTAAAGCCCCCTCATACTTCACTGAGAATATGAATCTAATGCAGTGGGCAAATCTTCTGCAAAGACCTCTTTAAGTGTGACTAAGCAAAGATGCTAGTTTAAGACTAAGTTGCCCCTGACCCATGCCATGGTATTTTCAGTTGCCTCATATACATGTGAAAGCTGGATGATGAATAAGGAAGACCCAAGGAGAATTGATGCCTTTGAATTATGGTGTTGGCAAAGAATATTAAATATACACGAACTGCCAGAAGAACAATCTGTCTTGGAAGAAGTACAGCTGGAATGCTTTTTAGAAATCAGGATGGTGAGACTTTGTCGCATGTGTTTTGGACATGTTACCAGGCATAACCAGTCCCGAGAGAAGGACATCATGCTTGGTAAAGTAGACAGTCAATGAAAAAGAGGAAGCCCCTCAATGAGATGGATTGACACAGAGACTGCAACAATGCGCTAAATCATAACAATCGTGAGGGACATAGGGTTCCTGTGAGTGGGAACCAACTCAATGGCACCTAACAACAACAACAACAACAGCAGGTTTCACTGAGAATATGAATTCCCCTCCTGAGGCAGGCAGCACCAGGTATGTATGAGCAGACGTTCTGTGAGCCCCCGCTTGCCTGTGGCTGATTTCTTTTCGTCTGTTGCTTCACTTGAGAGGAATTTTTGCTCCCAAATGGAGAGTGAGAAAAAAAAGGACTGGCATAACTCCAGGATGCATGTCATGAAAACATCTTCTCCTGTGTGTTCTGGTAAAAGAGATATACCTCTGTCAAAGTGGGGAATCGACACTGAGATTCGTTGCAACAATCCCTCACTCAACTCTGGGTTCTTTGAGACATGTGAATGGAGAGGGAAGAAATGAATCTTTACCATCCACAACGTGCCAGGCATTTGACCCATGTTGATGTGATCTGTAGTGAACTGAATAGTGTCCACTTGCCCCCCAAAATGCATGTCCACCCAGAGCCTCAGATTGGGACTTCCTTTGGAAACAGGGATTGGGAAGATGTCATTAGTGAAGGATCTTGAGATGCAGTTATCTTGGACTTTGGGTGGGTGCTAAATCCGATGACTGCTATCTTCATAAAAAGGAGAGAAGATACAGAGACCCACAGAAATAGACTGAGGGAAGAAAGCCATGTGAGGACACAGGTGGGGATTACAGTGGTGCTGCCGTAAGCCTACGCACCCTAGAGGCCAGGCACATCTGGATGAGGCAAGGGAGATCCACTCCTGGAACCATCCTGGCCCGCTGAGAGCTTGAGTGCAGACACTACTCTCTAGAACCAAGAGAGAATCCATTTCTGTTCTTTTGAGTCACCAAGTAGGAAGTGGCTGTAATTCTTTATGGAAGCAGACTGCCTCATCTTTCTCCTGAGGAGTATCTGGTGGGCTCGAACCTCTGACCTTTCAGTTAGCTTCACTGACTGCATCACCTGGCTCCTTTAGTTACCCACATGGTCCCTATTCAAGGGAGAACAGCCTCATCAATAGTCTCTGGCACATGTGCATCAGAATCACCAAGGGCTCTTATTACAATGAAGCTGTTGGGTCCATCAGCCCTGGTATGTCTTGGGTTGCTAACTTTAAGATCAGAAGTTCAGATCCACCAGCTGCTTCATTGAAGAAAGATGAGGCTTTCTGCTCCCATAATAATTTATAGCCTTGAAAATCCTATACAGGGTTGCTATGAGTTGAAACCGACTAGATGGCATTCAACCACCACCAGCTGGGCCCATCGGTCTAGAAGATGATTTGATCTGTGATGCTGCATCTCTAACATGTTCCCAGGGGACTCTGGGACTGCTAGTCCATGAACCACAGTGGCAGAAACAAGAGTCTAAATCAAGGGTCTGCAGACAGTTTCTTTTAAGGCTAGATAGTCCATAGTTGTGGATTTGTGGGCCATCCGCACTCTGCTTTTGTTTGAGGGGAAAAAAAACAACATTGACAATACATGTATCACTGTGTTCTAATAAAATGATTTACAGATACTAAGATTTGAATTTAATGTAATTTTCATGTGTCATGAAGCATAATCCTTCTTCTTGTTCTTTTAAGCATTACAACATGTACACAACATTAGCTCTGGAGCCACATGAAAATAGGTGACTGGCTTGCTGTGGCCTGCAGGCCTCAGCTTGCCAAACCTGAGTCTAGATTCTTAAGACTCTGTTGCATGGCACGCAGAAGGTGAACTTGTTGTCAGAAACATCCACAGATCTGAGAAACATGCTGGGGAGACAGAAAGAACATTGAAAGTGAAAACTCGCACAATCTAGGTTTCCAATCCTAGCTGTGCTCCTCAACAACAAATCGTTTCTCTGAGCTGTCTATTTTCTACATTTCACCATGGGAGCTGATGATTAAACCAGCTCTCCAGACCTCCCTGGATTGTTTGTAGCTTAAATGGTAAAAGATATTTCTCAGCTTCCTTCTTCATGACATTACTCCTGCCCCTTTCTTCCTTACTTTGGCATAAAAATTCACTTCTTATAGGTTAATTGGTAGAGATGAGAACATTAAGTGGAGATATGGCAATATCAAAAGTCCACAGGTGGCACAAGTAGTTTGTAATCTGCTGCTAACTTAAAGTTTGGGGATTTGAACTCACCAAGTGTCTCTCTAGAAGGAAGTTCTGGCAAACAGCTTCAAGAAAGATGACTAACAACAGCGACATAGCCACAGAGGACTAGAGTGGAGAGTGAAGCATCCAGCTGATAAGGAGAGAGGGCATATGCATAAGAACACCCACACTTACAGATAATACCCACTTGACCTGGCTTCAATGACTAGATGATCAGAGCTCCACTAGAAGAAGAAAGAAGTAATCTGATACAATTTGATGAACTTGACCTACACCTATGGATGCAGTAGCTCAAAAGAGGGAACACATCTTTACAGCAAGGGTCATTCCCACCCCTCCATACACAGAGTAGACAGGGATGGGCAACTTGGACACTGGCTACCCAAAATGGGCGAGGGGGTACAAACACAAGAAGTGACTGGCTTACAAGCTTTCAAGAGGGAACCTAGATCCAGAAGGTGTGGTTGTTGTTGTCAGGTGCCATCGAGTTGGAACCGACTCATAGCGACCCCATGCACAGCAGAACGAAACAATGTCTGATCCTGGGCCAACCTCACTACTTCTGCCACATTTGACGCCATCAATGATGCCACCTGGCCAATCCATGTCATTGGGGGTCTTCCTCTTTTTCTCTGACCCTCCATCTTACCCAACCATGATATCGTTCTCCAGCGACGGTTTCTTCCTGACAACATATCCAAAGTATGAGAGATGAAGTTTAGCCATCTTGGCCTCCTGGCTGCACTACTTCCAAAACAGATCTATTGGTTCTTTTGGCAGTCCATGGCACTTTTAGTGTTCTCCAACACCACAACTCAAAGGCATCAATTCTTCTATGATCTTCCTTATTCACTGTCCAGCTTTCGCATCCATATGAGGCTATTGAAAACACCATGGCCTGGGTTAGGCGCACCTTAGTCCTCAAGGTGACATCTTTGTTCTTCAACACTTTAAAAAGTTCCTGTGCAGCAGATTTGCCTAATGCAATACATAGTCTGATCTCTTGACTGCTGCTTCTGCCAATGTTGATAGTTGATTCAAGAAGAATGAAGTCCTTGACAACTTCAATCTTCTCTCCATTGATAAGAATGTTGTTTATTGGTCCAGTGGTGAGGATTTTTGTTTTCTTGACATTGAGATGCAATCCATACCAAAGGCTGTGTTCTTTGATCTTCATCAGTAAATGTTTCAAGTCCTCTTCACTTTCAGCAAGCAAGGTTGTATCATCTACATATCACAGGTTGGAGGAAGGTAGAATCTCCACCGAGTAGTATCCAATCTGTCTAGGCGGGGCTGATGAAAGGAAATGCAGATAGGTCTCTTGTGATATAATAGTGAATAATTGTTATAAGGACTGATTGTGAGGGTTGGAGATGTAAAGGTAGATGTTTTGTAGCAAGGAGGGGAGTGATGAACTTTTCAGTCTAGGAGTGGAGGTCCCTAGGACCATCAAGGGAGAAGAGCGGGACCCTACCCAGAGAAGCAGTGATGCCAGAGATGGAGGCAGAGATGATGATGTAGAGAGATGAAGCAGATGGGGACTTTAGAACCAGAGAAAGAGAGGGCCTGTGTGCTGATGACTGGGGGACAGGCTGGTTGGTTGATGATGCATGGAGGGGATTGTAACCATGGTAATGAGACGATATACAATAGGATGAATGTAAAGCTAATGTTCTCCCATGTAAACTATCACATAATTCATAATAAAACATTAAAAAAAAAAAAAGATGACAAACAAGAAAACCCTGTGGAGCAGATTTACTTTCTAACACATGAGGTCACTGCAACTTGGAACTGACTCCATGGCAAAGTTTTGTTTTTGTTTTTGTTTTTTTGATTAATGCCAACATCAATCTTGGAACTAAAGGTGCTCATGTGCTATGAAACTTTGCATGGTACAAAGCTAAAAACAATCAAATATATAAATATACAACTGCAATTAATGGTCTGCAATGCCAAGTAAGCAATGAGAGGGACCAGGAAATGGTGACTAGATTGCAGGGTGAGGAGCAGGATAATGGGGTCTGGGAGGCATGTACAGGAATAAAGAGTGTAAGGAAAAGAAGTGAGGAACAAGGACTGCCATTGAGGATTGAATCCCTTTGCTAATCCTGGTAGAAGAGCCTAAGGAAAAAGATTGCTGTGTGGACAATCCAGATATTTGAACCCAACATTCTTACTCCAAAGCCTTCTTTTGGGGTCATAAAGGGCTTTACCTCAGACTGACCCTTGCTTCCTATGAAGTTAATCTTGATGAAATTCCTCCTTCACTAGTGAGACCAAACCCACTCAGGTGACATTAGAGTCACAGTAATTCATTGCTCAAAGAATTCAGGAGCCAACCTTCTAATTTGCTAGTTGGATGTAAACAAGACATGGTGCTGGGTCCAAGAAAAACTGTTTAGCCCTAAGTTTCACCTGTAGACCATGTTGCATTGCTATTCCAGTCCCATGCCTTCCCTTCAGTTCAGCAAGCATTTCTGGAACTCTTACCATGAGGCTTCATAAACCCTAAGGAGTAGTTCGACTTTGTCCTACAAGATCACTGTGAGTTGGAATCAACTCAATGGGAGTGAGGATTGGGGGGCTGCATTCCATAAGTCAGGCACTACACAAGACCCTCTCCCTAGTAATCGGTTCAACGAGAGAAGAGCATGGCCCCTGTCCCCAAGGAATGAGAGACAGGCACATCAATAAGGACCTGCAGTGTAATATGGACCATGAACAAATAAATGAGATGCCTGGAAAGGAATACAGACTGGAAACAGTCAAATAGGGTTTTGAAGCATGATAGCATCGAGAGCTTGTTATGTGTCAGGCATGGGGACTACATGACCCCACGTGATCCACACAACCTCCCTAGGACATAAGTCATATTGCTGTTGTTGTGAAGTGCTGTCGAGTCGGTTCGGACCCATAGCGACCCTGTATAGAGTTTCCAAGGAGCAGCTGGTGAGCTTGAACTACCGACCTTGCAGTTCAAACAGCTTTGCAGTCTGGAGCATTAGCCCACAGCGCCGTACCAGGACTCCTAAGTCATATTACCGTCTCCATTTTGCAGATCAGAAAAGAGAAGCTTGTACAAGTGGAGGGATGCGCCCAAGCTCTCATCACTAATCAGCGATAGAGGTGGGATTCAATCCCAGACCTTCAAACTCTGGAGACTGAGCTCTTAGCCAGGGTTTTTGCCTTTTGGGGACAAATAGACTTGCTTTTGCAAGCTGAGGGAGGCATGGGAGGGCCCCCTCCCCAGACCTAGGCACAAGCTGTGCAAAGAGTAAAGTGTCCTTTGTTCAGCTAATGGTGTAATCAAGTGTGCCTGGCAGAGGGGTGGGAAGTAAGGCATTCAGGCCAAGGACAGGGGTGGGGGTGGGGGGGAGGCAGGGGGTGTGATGCAGGAGGGGTCAGATTATGGATAGTTTTGTAAAGAAGCAGAATCAGGGTAATCTGAAGAAACTTCCCATGTCAGCGCCTAGGAATGACAAGAATGTGTATGATGATTGTTTCCAGGCCAGAACAAACTTGATAATCTTGAAAAGTATGAGTTGTATCTGCTACTGCTTTCCCTCCCGGACCTGCCAGACTGGTTCTATGTGTGCTTTTGATAAGAGTCAAGAGGCAGGAGGGGAGGCTAACTCTTGCTGTGGGCTAATGGATCTTCTTCCAGGTGTGCCAGTGGGCTGAGATCCTGTGCTGGTGACCCCACTCTGAAATGAGACCACTTAGGTCACTGTGGCAACAGGTTTAGGAAACCTGTAAGGACGCATTAGTTTAGTTTGTTTTGACTTTTTTTTGTTTGTTTGTTTTTTACGCATTAGTTTTAGGGATGCTGCCCTGCCCCTCCACACCCCTCATCTGAAAGCTGGCCCCCACTTATGTGCTTAGCCCTGCATTGTGCCTTTGTTTTCCCCATAACTGATGAAACTCTAGTAGACACTTAACCAGAATGGGCTCCATTCCACTCTCTTTCTTCTCTTAAAGTTGGAATTGGGAGGCATTGGAGTCCTAGAATGCAAGGTTGGTTTGAACATCAGGGTCGGTGGTAGAAAGTCACCTCAGAAAACCTATACAGGGTCACTATGAATCGGAACAGACTTGATGGCACTTAACACCACCACCACCACCACCACCACCACCACCAACAGTTGGAGTTGATTAGCACCTAACCCAAGCCATAGGATTTTCAATCTGCCCCCTATGCCTGTAAAAGCTGGACAGTAAAAAAGGAAGACTGAAGAAGACTCAGTGCCTTTGAATTCTGGTGTTGGTGAAGAATACTGAGTATACCCTGGACTGCCAGAAGAACCAACACATCATTCTGAAGAGAAATACTCTTTAGAAGTAAGGATGGCGAGACTTCAATTCACGTAGTTTGGACATGTTGTCAGGAAAGAGCAAATGTGAGGAAAGGACATCAGGTTTGGTAGGGGGTCAGCGAGAATGAGGGAAACCCTCTGTGAAACAGACTGGCTGGGACAAGAGCCACAACAGTAGACACAAGCGTATAGACCAATGATGATGAAGATGGTGCAGTATGGGGTAGAGTCTTGTTTTGCTACACATGCTATCACTATGTGTTGGAGCTGACTGGATGGCAACTGATAACAACAGTGGTCTCTGCCAGCGGCCTGGACTGGTGACATGTAAGAGTTATGGCTGAGCCATGTGCATTCTGAAGTCCTCAGAACTGGCCTGCAGAGAGGGCAGGGATAAATGCTGAAGGCACAGGAACGAAGTGGTGGGCAACCAGAGCAAAGATGAGGCAGAGAAGGACTGCCTGCTTACATGGTGCCAAGAAGCGTTCCTCCAAGCTGACATGACCTCAATTCAAGCAGCCCAGAGAGGCAACTCATAATAGGTCTCCAAGAAAATCGGATTGGCTCAACTTCAGTCTGTTTCCAGCCCCAGCTCTCCTCGCAATAGCTGATTAGATCAGGATTGGTCATCTGACCCACCTTGGAGCCGCAACTTTCAGTAACACAGATCTCAAAGCTGTGGAAACCAGTTTATAAAGTGAATCAAAAATGAGGCTGATATCTAGAGAGCAGCAAAACTGAAGCCAACAGCAGCTCATCAAAGCCTGATTTCCTGAGGGCTTATGTGGCCCGACTTCGGCCTCTATGGAGCACTCTGGCTGTACTTCTTCCAAAACAGATCTATTGGTTCTTTTGGCAGCCCATGGCACTTTCAGTATTCTCCTCCAACACCACAACTCAAAGACATCAATTCTTCTACGATCTTCCTTAGTCACTGTCCAGCTTTCGCATGCATATGAGGTTTTTTTTAAAAATACCATGGCTTGAGTCAGGCGCACCTTAGTCCTCAAGCTGACATCTTTGCTCTTCAACACTTTAAAAAGGTCTTCTGCAGCAGATTTGTCTAATGCAGTACGTTGTTTGATTTCTTCAGTGCTGCTTCCATGAATGTTGATAGTTGAACCAAAAGAATGAAGTCCTTTATAACTTCAATCTTTTCTCCATTGATAAGAATGTTGTTTATTGATCCAGTGGTGAGGATTCTTGTTTTCTTGACATTGAGATGCAATCCATACCGAAGGCTATGCTCTTCAATCTTCATCAGTAAATGTTTTAAGTCCCCTTCGCTTTCAGTAAGCAAGGTAGTATCATCTGCATACCACAGATTGTTAAAGAATCTTCCTCCAATCCTGATGCCATATCTTCTTTTCAGATTATGTGCTCAGCATACAGACTGAATAAGTATGGTGAAAGAATACAACCTGGCACACACCTTTCTTAATTTTAAACCATTCAGTGTTCCCATATTCTGTTGGAACAACTGCCTCTTGGTGCAGGTAGAGATTCCTCATAAGTATAATTAAGTGTTCAGGAATACTCATTCTTCGCAATGTTGTCCATAGCTTGTCATGATCCACACAATCGAAAGCCTTTGCGTAGTCAATAAAGCACAGGTAAACATCTTTTTGATATTCTCTGCTTTCAGCAAGATCCATCGGACATGAGCAATGATATCCCTCATTCCATGACCTCTTCTGAATCCAGCTTGAACCTCTGGAAGTTCTCTGTCAATGTAGTACATGTCAATTTCCATCTTTTTTCCTCAAAGGTTTTGAGGCAATTTACAAGCACACGCATAATAATGCAGTATGATCTCATGATATGAAATTATACACATGGGTAGAGGGAGAAAGGCTGGAATGAATGGACTAGAACATCAACAGTTGTTTTCTCTAGAAGAAGGGATACAATTTGAATGTTTCATTTCCCCCTTCTTCTTGGGTTTAACTGCATTTTCAACATTTTCTACATTGAGCACATATTGTTTTTATAATGAGGCTAAAAAAAAGGATTCCACAAAATGAGATGTTAAACCACACTTAAGAATAGAAAAACAGGCACAAAATTCAGAGAGTGCAGGAAGCTATGACTAACAGAAAACACTGAAAATAGATGTACAGAGCAGAAGGACCTCCACCACTATTAATGGGGGCAGTAGTGACTCAGTGGTAGAATTCTCACCTTCCATGTGGAAGACCTGGGTTCGATTCCCAGGTAATATATCTCATGCACAGCCAGCACTGGTCTGTCAGTGGAGGCTCCAGTGTTGTTACGATACTGAACAGGTTCCCGTGGAGCGTCTGGTGTAAGACACTTGAAAGAAAGTCATGGCTATCTACTTCTGACAATTAGCCAGGGCAAACAGTCTGATCCACAACCAATCATGGCTGTGACACAGGATTGGGCAGAGTTTTGTTCATGGGATTGCCATGAGTCAGGGGTCCAACTGGTGCTGTAGGATAAGCACTAGACTGTTAATTGCCAGGTCAGTAGTTCAAACCCACCAGCCACTTCTTAGAAACCCTGTATGCAACAGGGTCACTACAAGTCAGAAGCAGGACTCCAAAACAGGTGTTTGTTGTTGTTGTTAAGTGCCATCGAGTCGGTTCCAACCCATAGCAACCCTGTATAGGGTTTCCAAGGAGCAGCTAGTGAGCTTGAACCACCGACCTTGCAGTTCAAATGGCTTTGCAGTCTGACACATTAATCCACACAGCCACACCAGGACTCCAAAACAGGAGTTGTTGTTGTTGTTGTGAAGTGCCGTCGAGTCAGTTCCAACCCATAGTGACCCTGTACAGGGTTTCCAAGGCTGTAAATCTTTATGGGAGCAGAAAGCCTCATCTTTCTCCTGTGGAGCTGCTGGTAGTTTCGAACTGCTAACCTTGTGGTTCACAGGGGTAAGGAACCATTTTTTTCAGGCAAATTTTGTAACATCACTCATGGGTCATGAAAATGATCAACTTAAAAATTAGCCTGCTCTATTTGATCGAACATTTATTTAACTCACCCCTAATATGATGTCTGGAGTCCTGGTGTGGTTCTGTGGGTTAATGTGTCAGACTGCAAATCCGTTTGAACTGCAAGGTTGGTGGTTCAAGCTCACCAGCTGCTCCTGGGAAACCCTATACAGGGTTGCAACTGACTCGACCGCACTTAACATCAATAGCTGGAGTTGCGGCTGCGTTGTCAGGGCCAGACCAAATGGTTTTGTAGGCCTTATGTATTCTGCAGGCTGGATGTTCTCTACCCCTGTTTTAAACAACATCCGTTTCTGAGCTCACAGTTCTGTAGGTCTTTTGAGGGGTGATGTAAGAGTTGTTGTTGTTGTTGTCAGGTGCCATCGAGTCAGAACCAACTCATAGTGACCCCATGCACAGCAGAATGAAACAATGCCCAATCCTGGGCCAACCTCACTACTGCTGCCACACTTGAGTCCATCAATGATGCCACCTGGACAATCCATCTCGATAGGGGTATTCCTCTTTTTCTCTGACCCTCCACCTTAATGGCTATAATCCTGGTGTGGTGCTATAGGGTCAGCACTGGACTGCAAACCACAACGTCAGCAATTGAATCCACCAGCTGCTCCTTGGAAACCTTATACAGGGTCGCTATAAGTTGGAACTGACTGGACGGCACTAACAACAACAATGGCTAAACAACAGAGTGAATACACAAAATCCCACTGGATTTATACTTTAAAATGGTGAGTTTTATGGTGTATGAATTATACCTCCATTTCTCAAACCAAAACCAAAAAATCCAGCCTGCTGACTAGTGAGTTGATTCTGCCTCCTAGCAACCCTTCAGTACAGGGTAGACCTGCCCCAAAGTGTTTGCAAGACTGAAGTCTTTATGGAAGCTATCACTTTTTACTCTCATGGAGCAAACCTCCTGTCTTTTGGGTTGCAGCTGAGCACTTTAACCATAGTACCACCCAAGTACCAATTGTTGTTGTTAAGTGCTGTCGAGTCGGTTCTGACTCATAAGGACCCTGCATAGGATTTCTAAGAAGCAGCTAGTGAGTTGAACCACTGTCCTTGGGGTTCAAACTGCTGTTGTGTTCTAGTGCTTTATCTCACGGCACCACATGAGGACTCCAGAACTCCAGAGTACCAGTTGTTGTTGTTGTTGTTAAGTACCATCAAGTCAGTTCTGACCCATTGCGACCCTATATAAGGTTTCCAAGGAGTGGCTGGTGGGTTTGAACCTCCAACCTTGTGGTTCAAACCGACCTTGCAATCTAGCACATTAAGCCACAGTGCTACATCGGGCCTCTAGAGTACCAGTTGTTGTTGTTAAGTGCTGTGGAGTTGACTCCAACCCTTAGCGAACCTATATAAGGTTTCTGAGGAGCAGCTGGTGAGCTTGAACCACCGATCTTGCAGTTCAAATGGGATGGTAGTCTGGCGCCTTAACCCACTGCACCACACCGGGACTCCAATAGGGTTTCTCAATTAAACAAAGGAAAAACAAAGAACAAAGAAAAGCAAAGAAGTTAGGAAGTCCACTTCTGGATTCTGGTATTCTGACCCTAGGCATCAGAGTCCAAGTTAGAATCTTCCCCACTGGCCCCCAAGTGAGATGTGGAAGGGAGGCAGTTTAATTAGTTTAAGGGAAATGAAATTAAATCACAACATGAAATGAAGTGATGAAATGCTCCCCACTCAAAGGGAGTATATCAACTGTATCAAAATGTTTCTTCTCCTGGGATCTGAGCAAATGCTGCTTCTCTCAATTGAAGTGTCAGCTGGTCCCTTCCCAAGGAAAGAAATTCAAGCAGAAAGCTGTTTGGTCTGCAAATCACTGTATGGACTGCTTTCAAGCTTCACTTGGGGATGAATTATTTGGTGGCCATCTGTGAAAATCCTAAAAGTGGGTAGGGTCAAGGCAATGTCCTCTGGGACCCTTCTCAATAGGACGTTCTGCCCAAGAACCTGTCATGGCAAAAAGAGGAATTTTTCTTTTCTTTTCTTTTCTGCTTTTGGGAATATAGCACATCGCAGCTTAACAACAACAACAAAAAAGCTTTTTGTGACCTCTTTCTGCTCCCGTAAAGATTTACAGCCTTGGAAACCCTGTACAGGGTCGCTATGAGCTGGAAGCGACTCCACGGCACATAACCACCACCACCACCAGGATAGGACAATTTCCGTCTCCTTTCCTTAACATAATATGTTGCTGTTGTTGTACAGAGTTACAACATAACATACTAACCACGGTCACTGAGTCAAATCTGCCTCACCCGACAGACCAGAGTAGAACTGCTCCTCAGGGTCGCCAAGGCTATAAATCTTTACAGAAGCAGACTGCCTCATCTTTCTCCCCTGGAGCAAATGGTGGGTCCAAACCTCTGACCTTTCAGTTAGTAGCCCAATGCTTAATCTGCTGAGCCATCATCGCTACTTTTTTTGTTGTTGTTGCCATTGTTGTTGTTAGGTGTCATCGAGTCGGTACCGACTCATAGCGACCCTATGAACAACAGAACGAAACACTGCCCGGTCCTGGGCCAACCTCACAATTGTTGCCACGCTTGAGCCCATTGACGCTGCCACTTTGCCAACCCATCTCACTGGGGGTCTTCCTCTTTTTCTCTGACCCTCCAACTTACCAAACATGATGTGCTTCTCCAGCGACTGGTCCCTCCTAACAATATGTCTGAAGTGTGAGAGATGAAGTCTGGCCATCCTGGCCTCCAAGGAGCACTCTGGCTGCACTTCTTCCAACACAGATCTGTTGGTTCTTTTGGCAGCCCATGGTACTTTCAATATTTTCCTCCAACACCATAACTCAAATGCATCAGTTCTTCTATGGTCTTCCTTAGTCACTGTCCAACTCTCGCATGCCTATGAGGTTATTGAAAATACCATGGATGGCTTTGGGTCAGGCGCACCTTAGCCCTTAGATGACATCTTTGCTCTTCAACACTTTAAAAAGGTGCAGCAGATTTGCCCAATGCAATATGCCATCTGATTTCTTGACTACTGCTTCTATGAGTCTTGATGGTTGATCTAAGAAGAATGAAGTCCTTGACAAATTCAATGTTTTCTTCACTGATAAGAATGGTGTCTATTGGTCCAGTGGTGAAGGTTTTTGTTTTCTTTACATTGAGATACAATCCATACTGAAGGTTGTGCTCTTTGATCTTCATCAATAAATGTTTTAAGTCCTTTTCACTTTACGCAAGCAAGGTTGTATCATCTGCAGATCGCAGGTTGTTAATGAGTCTACCTCCAATCCTGATGCCATGTTTTTCTTCATAGAATCCATATTCTCAGATTATAAAACCAGTGTTTGCTGCAGCTCTAGTCACAACAGCCAAAAGGTAAAAACACCCATGTCTATTATCAGATGAATGGGTACACATACTGTGGTCATTTACACACAGGGATATTATTCAGGTATAAAGAGAAATGAGGAAGAGTTGATACTTCTGAGTTACGTTGTTGGTGAAAAATATTCAATGGACCATGGACTACCAGAAGACTGAAGAAATTCATCTTGGAAGAAGTGTAGCCAGGACGTTCCTTAGAAGTGAGGATGGTGACAGTTCATCTCATGTACTTTGGAGCTCTGGTAGCGTAGTGGTTACGAATCGGGCTGCGAACCTTAAGGTCGGCGGTTTGAAATTACCAGCCGCTCCGCGGGAGAAAGATAAGGCTTTCTACTCCCGTAAAGATCTACACCCTTGGAAACCCTGTACAGGGTCGCTATGGGTCAGAATCGACTCGACGGCACTTAACAACAACAACAACATACATATTTACACTCTACTGTAGTCTATTAACGGAGCCCTGGTGGCACTGTGGGTTAGGCGTTAGGCTGCTGGCTACTGGTTGGTGGTTCAAAGCCCCCAGCCGCTCTGTAGGAAAAAGATTAGGCTGTCTGCTCCCATGAAGACGTACAGTTTTGGAAACCCCTTCTAGGGTTGCTATGAGACAGAACCGACTCAAGGACAGTGGACTTGGGTAGTCTATTAAGTGTACAATGGCATGATGAAGAGTATGAAATATTATTAGAATGGCCATAATGCTGCTGAAAAAAATGATGCTGATAGACGTGCAGCATTGCCACAAACCTTCAATTTGTCAGAAAGGAAATACTGGTGAAGCACAATAAAGCAGAACGCAATAAAAAGACGAGACCCTGCAAAACTTGTGTCTCCTCTTGAAAACTCAAGCTCTTTGTCTCCATGTCTTTAACATAGACAGCACTTCCTCTAGACACCTACCCAGAACACCCAGAAGAGGTTTGGGGAATGAAGGCCATGTCTGACATTTTAGCTGGCTTCAAACATGGGGAAAACCTTGTATTTAATTTTATTTATGTACAACAAATTGCCACAGTTTAAATCAGCACATATTTATCACCTTAGCGTTTCCATGGAGCAGGAGTCTGAGCATGCCTAAATGGAATCTTCTCTTCAGGGAACTGTTGTGTTACTGTTGTGTATTGTTGAGTCCATTACAACTCCTAGCGATCCTATATGATACGGTAGAACTACCCCACAGATTTTCCAAGGCTGACATCTTTACAGGAGTAAACTGCCAAGTCTTTTGTCCTCTAGAGCTGCTGGTGGGTTTAAGCCAATGACCTTTTGGTTAGCAGCCAATCACTTTACCAGTGCACCAGCAGGCTTGTTGCTCAGATCCCATATGCTGCAATCATGTGTGTTAGGCGGGCTATATGTTATTAACCTGAGTGTAGGGTCCTCAAATCATTGTGATTATTGATAGAATTTAGTTCCTTGTTGCTTTTGTACTGAGCAAAAGAGCATGTCTGCTGCTTGAAACTCTGACTTAGGGCAAGTCTGTAGCTGTTGTCATTGTTATATGCCGTGGAGTCGGTTCCGATTCATAGTGAGTGACCCTGTGCAGGGTTTCTGAGGCTGCAAATCTTTATGGGAACAGAAAGCCTCATCTTTCTCCTGTGGAACAGCTGGTAGTTTCGGACTGAGGACCTTGTGTCGTAACCACTATGCTACCAGAGTTCCTTAGGGCAAGTCTGTTGTTGTTGTTGTTAAGTGCCATCGAGTCGGTTCCAACCCATAGCGACCCTGTACAGGGTTTCCGAGGGTGTAAGTCTTTATGGGAGTAGAAAGCCTCATCTTTCTCCCGCGGAGCAGCTGGTAGTTTCGAATCGCTGACCTTAAGGTTCCCAGCCCAATTCGTAACCACTACGCTACCAGAGCTCCTTAGGCCCTCTTTTAAAGGACTCACCTAGTCAGATCAGCCCCACCCAGAAAATCTCCCTTTGGATTAAGTCAAAGTCAACTGAATAGGGACCTTACATCCACCAGGAAAAAAAAAAAAAAAAAACCCCCCCCCCCCCGTAACGTAACATATTCAACAGAAGTGATATCCCATAATATTTATAGTCCCCACCCACATTCAAGGGGAGAGGATTATCACATATATATGTAATCATACATGTATGCTGGATGGCAGGAGCTTTAGGGCTTGCACTTGAGTTTTGGGGACCACACTTTGCAGCTCAGTTCATGTGTGAGTCTCCAATTTTCATTATTTCCTGATAATTTTTAAAATAGAAAATCCAGTAATGTGCTGCTCATCCTACTAGGTGCAAGCCTACTCTGTATCAGGCAGTGCTGGCTTGGTATCCCTTCTCCACCATGTATCTATAGTGAACGTGAGGCAAGTAAGTCATTATATAATCTCTGAGAGCCAGCTCCATAAATGCAGAATTGTGGTTGTGAAATTTAAATAGAATGACTGAGAAATAAATGCTGAATCCCAGAATCTCAGACTTTCTTATGCTAGCAATACAACTGATGTTTGCCATCATTCAAATAGATGTACATCTCTTACTAGAACTTTGGTTCCCTAGATGTCCGGGGGGGTTTGGGAACAGTGTCATGTTACAGTCTTATAGTGGATGTGAGTCTATCAATGACTTGCCTAAGATCCTGATGGCCCCTTGAAAAAAATGTCTGAATGTCCAAAGCTTTGAAGCAGAGGGAATCCATTAGCTCTGGAATTCCACAACAGCCAGGTCCACAGGCAACACAGGATGGCTGGGTTCTTTCCTAATGTTCTAGTTCAGCAGCTGCCTGGGTTGAGCCCCCTTGACCAAAGATTTGGACATCTTCCATTGTTCCAGAACTCAAAGAAATGCTCTCTGGGACTTGAATCTCCTCCTCAGAAGCAGCTTACACTCTAGCCTGAGCCCAGGGCAGACACACACACACACACACACACACACACACACAGAGGGAACTCCTCTGGCTTCAAAGAACAGCTTTCATTTGTCACCACAGGAATCAAAGACCTGAGACCCCCTCACTCCCCAACAGGAGCCCTGGTGAGGCACTGGTCTTTGCTAACCAAAAGATTAGTTGTTTGATACCATTAACTGATTCTTGGGAGAAAGATGAGGCAGTCTGTTTCTGTAAAGATGACAGCTTTAGAACCCCTATGGGGAAGTTCTACTTTGTCCTATAGGTTGCTATAAGTCAAAATTCTACTACATGACACTGAGGTTTTGTTGTTGTTGGTGGTGTTCATTCCTTAAGGGCTAATGGGAAAACAAGGCAGAATCAGAGATGAATGAAACACAGAGACTTCTCCCCAATTCATTCTCATTTCAGCAATCCTGACAAACAGAGGCAACTATTACGAATTGTATTAGTAAGACAATTGCATAGCTATTCACATGGTGGTGGTGTGCTGTGGAGTCAGTTCAGACTCATAGTGACCCTGTATAGGGTTTCTGAGGCTGTAAAGGGAGTCTGAGCCTGTAAATATTTACAGGTTCAGAAAACCTCACTGTTTTCCTGTGGAATGACTGGTAGTTTCAAACTGCTGACCCTGAGGTTAGCAGCCCGACTCATAACTACTACACTGAGCTCCTTGTTATTCACATGGCCAAACTCCATTCGTTCTCTAAAAGAGACACAAAGAAAGAGCAAGTGAAAACCTCTTCTTCTCGTCTTTCTTATCTCAAGAAATGACACCACCATCTTCCCTAGTCACACACTCCCAATACTTGAGCTTGACCTTTGGCACCTCATCCTTACCTCCATATCCAATGTATCCTTTGAATAGATTCCAACTCATGGCGACCTTATATGTTTCTGAATAGAAATGTGCTCCATAGGGTTCCCAACAGCTGATTTTTCAGAAGTAGAACAGTAGACTTTTTTTCAGAGCTACCTCTGGGTAAACTCAAATCTTTTTCATTAGTAGGTGAGTGCCTTCACTGTATGTACCACTCAGGGTCTCCAGTTCAACTCTAAGAGGTAAAATATCAGTGTCGGAGTTCAGGGGAGGGGTAACAATTAATGGTTCATTTCTTGCTCAATTCACAGTTCATGCCCTGTTGGCTTTACCATTTCCATTTGCAATGAATGCTACCTTTCTAGGCCAAGCCGCTAACATGTCTTGTCTAAATTATTGTCACAGCTACATAATGGGTCCTTAGAATTGCAGTTTTGCTGGCTGCCTTACAATCCAACTTCTACCCAGCAGCCAGAAATAACTTTCTTATGTTTTATCATATCACATCAACCCCTTGCCCAAAATCTTAAACCATATTACAATTATATCCAGAATCATTGATGAGACCCAAAAGTTTCCACAGGATCTGGCCTCTGCCTCAGTCTCCAACTTCATCTTGTCCCACTTTTCTCCTCCATGCACTGACCACTCTAGCTAGCTACACTGGCCTTTGGTCTGCCCCCAATCGTTGCACACCTGGCATCTACAAGTCATTCGGGTCTAATACAACCTCAAATGCCAACTGCTCAGTAATACCATCTCAAGTCACCCAATTTAGATTAGTCCCAAACCCCAGTGCCTCACTATCAAAATCACCTCATAGAAATTTATATCGACTTTTCTATAATTAGTTTTTCTTATGTTCATAAAGTTGTTCCCTACTAGAATGTAAATTCCATGGAAGAGAGGACCTTGTGGATCTTGTTAAAAGGTTTTTTGCCCCTTGAACCTAATGACTCTTTGGTGCATATTCAGTGTTCAATGAATATTTGTGAAATGCATTATCCCCCACGTTCAGATGAAGAACTAAAGCTTAGAAAGGTAATAAACTGCCCTTCAGCTATATAGGTAGCAAACTTTGTTGTTAAGTGCCATCGAGTCGGTTCCGACCCATAGTGACCCTGTATAGGGTGTTCAAGGAGCGGCTGGTGAACTTGAACCGCCGACCTTGCAGATCAAAGCGATTTTGCAGTCAGGCGCATTAACCCACAGCGCCACACCAGGTTTCCGGCAAACTTTACCAGCCGAGGAAAAAAAACTCTTAAAGTAAAAAAAATACAAAATAGCAACGCTTCGGTAACATTATGTGCTAAGTATTAATCTCACTTTATCTTTTTTCAGTGTTGGGGAGTAGGGGAGGGTTAACAAATAGCAGTTCGTTTCTTATTCGTCTCACGGTTCAAGGCAGCCATTTGGGTGTGCACTCTGCCTCATCACGTGGCTCTGCCATCTTCTTAGACCTCACGCTCTGGAGACTTTGCATCCATTTCATCTCAGGCTTGAGAAGAGATAGTGAAGTAGCATCTGGTACATTTTCCCAGTCAGGTCACCCCTGTTAAACCACCGGTGCAAAGAGAAGGGGTAAAACTTGCTTTCGTATTTTGATCAAACGTTAATTTACTGAGATCATAACTGGACGGAGGAAGGAACGCTCCACTCAGGAAGTGTCATATTCTTCCACATTTCATTGGCCAGGACTCAGAGACACTGGACCCAATCCAAGGGCAGGAAGGCAGGTCTATGGAGTTCTTCCCATGAATCCAGGCGGTAGGTACGGGTAAAAACCGTTGACTCACCTGACCAGATCCTTTCTTCTGGTGAGTTCTGGTCGTCTAAACACGTATCGGAAGAAGTTTGTCTTGGGTAAGTGAAAAATATGAGGAAAGCAGCCATTTTTTCTTCACAGGCCTGCAATTTTACAAGCCGAAGCTGTTCCTTTGGGCTTTAGCTTGCGTCCTTGGAATTCCAGAACGTGAAGGATTGTCCATCTAGAACACCCATCTAAAACCTGGGATCTGATTTTCGAAAAAAAACAGGCTGGTTTCTGGGTTTCCCTTCTCTATGCTTTTCTCCCCTCTCTTTCCACTTCGACATTAAAAGTCTCTCAACTCGGGCTTCGGTGTTCGACGGGTGAACCACGGAATCTAATTTAATGAGACTTCTTGAAATTGATCGTTTAAAAATCTGTGTTCATGTTGTTGGTGTTAAGTGCCGTTGAGACCGTTCCGAACCATAACGACCCTGTATCAGGGTTTCCAAGGAGCAACTGGTGAGCTTGAACTGCCGACTTTGCAATCCAGTGCATTAACCCATAGCGCTACACCAAGACTCCATCTGTGTTCATAAGGGACTCAGTTTAAATAATAAATGGACAGTCACTTGGAAAACAGAATTTAAAAGCGAGGGGGAAGGAACACTTTTAAAATAATTTCGAGAAGATTTGAGACTGGGAGTTTAGCAATCAGTGTCGACCAATGTGAGGGGAATAACTAAGTAGACAGGGAAAACGGGATCAAGCCATATAAAGTATAAAGTGAAAAACTGGGAGCTGTGGTGATAGTTTTCTCTTTAATATCAAAGATCTTAATTTTGAAAGGAAGAAATGGTCGGCCCTATAGATCTTGGTGTGGCGCTGTGGGCTAAGGCGTCAGACTTGCAAAGTCATTTGAACTGCAAAGTCGGTGGTTCAAGCTCACCAGCTGCTCCTTGGAAACCCTATACAGGGTCGCCTTGGGTCAGAATCGACTGGACGGCACTTAATAACAACAACGATCATAGTTTGTTTTAGTTTTAAACTTTTTTTTTTTTTTTTTCCCCTAGGCTAATTTAAAACGTCAGAAAGGTGCAAGGTAAGAGCCCATACCCACTGCCGTCTCAGAATGACCCTGTTTAGGGTTTCTGAGGCTGTAAATCTTTATGGGAACGGAAAGTCTCATCTTTCTCCACAGAGCAGCTGTTGGGCTTGAACCGCTGACCTTGCGATCTGACACTTGTCCCACAGCGCCAAAAGTGCTCCTTAAGGTAAGAATAAAACAAGTAAATATCATACTGCCATTACCCAGAGTTACCTGGTTTTGACATTTTATTCCATTTTGTTTGTCATTTGTTCTCTTTCTCTCTTGAGAGTTATGACCCTTTTTGTAAGATATTTCAATGTGCATTTCCCTAAAATATAGGGATCAGCACTTGGAGATTATCCCTACATCACCATGACTTAGCCAAGAGCAAGATGCCACAGACTGTCTATTAATTGTCTCTTGATGTGTACTGTCATTCCCTCTTAGGGCAAGGACCTTATCCGATGCATATAACCATGATGATTTTTTTAAATATTGGCAAATAGTAGAAGGAGTACACAATATCCATTTACTTTTCTTTGCATGGCAAGAATGAATACTTTTTGTTCTAGTTAGTTTCTACTTTAATCGCACTGCATCAGAGAAGGCTGCTTGTCAGATTTCTACTTTGTGAAATGTACTGATTCTTTCTTGGGATTTGTATATGGCACTTGTAAATTGCTATTATCGAATAAATAAAAGGGAATTTGGTTCATAAAAGTAAGATGTGTTCACTATTATGAGAGTTTAGAGTTTGATATATCTGCGGGGGCTTCACAAATTCTATTCTCTTTCAATTCTATTCTCCTCCCTCCAGCTTTCTGAAGCTTTCTGAAGTTCTGTCTGATTATGTTGCGGTTTTCATGTCCAACCTTATTTTTTAATCTTCTTTGATGTGCTTTGTGCTAAGAATGGAGGATTACACTCTCCAATTCTTATGAGTTTCTATTTGTCTTCCTCACAGTGCCTTTAGTTTGTACTTTAATAAAGGTCATTGTTTATTATTTGATGCATTAATATCTGTAAATGTTACATCTTCATTCTGCAATGTGGCCTTCAACATTAAAAATGGTTCTCCCTTTGTTCCAGTTTTGCTTTCAGGCTTGGATTTTACTGTACTGATGAAAGGATTATTATCCCCATGTTTTGTTTCCATTTGTCTGATTTACTGTTGTCCTTCCCTTTATACTTAGTGTTATTTTGGAGGGGGATGGATAAGAGGAAGGAGTGAAGGTTTGGGTCAGGACTATGACTAGGTCTAGACTAGGCCTAGAACTTTGTTTAGTTTTAGGGTAATGGAATGGATTAGGGTCAGTACTCAGGCGGAAGGTTTGGCCTAGGCCTAGGAGTAAGGCTTGGTCTAGACTTTAGGGCTACAGTTAGGTTTAGTTTTATTTATTTAATCTTCTAAAAATATTTGGTTTCCTCTTCATTTTGAAGTTTTGTAACTGGATTATTCCCTCAGTTTATTGTATAGTTTTTATTTTTGTTGCTGCATCTGCATCTCTGGTTCTCTCTTTTCAGTCTTACAGGTCTGTTGTACTTTGAATACTTCCATATCTGGGTTGAGTCGTGTCTTTGGTGTTTTTTTTTTTGTAAGGTTGGTCTGATTTTGACAAATTCTTTTAATTTTTGTTTGTCTGAAAATGCTCCATTTTCACCATTACATTTCATGGACAGTTTTGCTGGATGTATGATTCTTTGGCCATGTTTTTCTTTCAGTTTTATACATGTCATTCCATTGTCTTGTCTGCATGGTTTCTGCTGAGAAATCAGAATATAGTCTTATCAGTTCTCCTTTGGAGGTAACTTTGTTTTTGTGAGCTGCTCTTAGGATTCTTTCTTTGTCTTTGGTTTGGAAAAGTTTGATTTTAATATGTCTTGGTGTTTTTCTTTTGGGGGTCTATTCTGTTCGGAGTTCTACTTCTTGAATGAACTATCTTCAATGTTGGTGGGGAAGTTTTGTCTCAACTGCTCTTGGACAATAGTCTTTTGTTTTGTTTTCTTTTCTTTTCCTGTTCTGGATTTCATATCAAACATGTAAGTTATTCCTCTTGATAATGTACCACATAAATCTTAGGATTTCTTTGTTCTTTTCTCTGATTGTTTCTCTAACAGATGAATATTGAGAGATGTTTTTGCAAGTGCAGTAATTTGGCTTTCCATTGATTGAATTAAATGTATTTGCCTTTGGATTGTATTATTTCAAAAGTCTTAATTAATCTTCTAGCTTTTGAGTTGATTATTTTGTATGGTTTCCATTTATAAAATTATTTTGTCAGTTTCCCGAGTTCTTCCATAGTTTTATGTGTGTGTTTTCCTTGAGTTCATCTGTAGTTTTCTAGATCTTTCCCACAATCTGCTAACATTGCCTGATTAGCATTCTTTACAATTCATTCTCAGGTAGTTCTGATACTGTATCCCGTGGTACATTTTCTGACATTATATTTTGGGTAATTGGTTGTGAATTTTTAGATGGTGTATTCTCCGGCACTCACCACCTGTCTCCTGGTGGATGTGGTGGAGACCAGAAGTATGAATGGAGTTAGTTCTCTGTTCACTCTAGAGCGCAGTTCAGGGTGGGTTCATGCTCCTCCAGAAGCAGGGGTGCTGTGCCCAGCATCTGACCTCAGGCAGAGCAGAAGCTGCTCAGGTGGGGGTGACACTGGCAGCTAGGTTGGTGAAGGTGGGGACTGTCCATGCCTCTGGTACTAGGAGGGTTTGGGAACAGGAGACAATTGCAACCCCTTACCACCAACCTCCAGCTCAGCTGCATCTTGTGCTGCCCTTAGGCCGCTGGATAGATCAACAGCCACTTGAAAAAGCTCAAGATGGCCTCACTGCTGCATGTCAGCCCACATCCTGCCCATTTTCTTCTCTCACTGCCCCTGTTTAGCTTCTTCCAGTTGGCACTCAATCCACCTCTCTGCCCTATCCTCTGGTGCTCAGGGTTTCAGGATCACCATCTGTATCTGCTAAACTTACTTGGTCTCCCATGTCCTTGTTGAGAGGGTTGATTCAGTGAGTAGTTGTGTCATGGGCTGACCCACAAAGCCTAAAAGTTTACTCTTTGGCTCAGTGTGGTTACTTACTACTCTGCAATCTTGCCCTGGCCTCCCTTTAGATATAAACTTTCTAAATGATGATTTATTGTAAGTGGGTGTCTTGTCTACAGATGAGTTGAGTTTGCTGTATGAATTAAATTAGAATTATTTTGTTTTAAATAAGCATTTAAAGACCATTTCTCCATATTTGTATGAAGTAGATTTGTACTCAGTTCTCTCACTTTTTATGATTATGTGTATTTTATGTGCTAAGTATGTGTCTTTTTATTATGTTTGCCATGCCTTTATAAAATATGTATTCTTTACTCTAAATTTGCACACAAGCACACTTGTATAAGCTTTTTGGTGTTTAGAAAAATTTGCATTTTTATTCTTGGGTTTACATGTTAACTTTGTATTTATTCTTAAAAAAACAAACACACTTGTAAGATTTTGCTTTGTTTTTCAACCTATTTTTGTCTGGTTTGTAGTTGTTATTAGTAATCTTTAATTTCCATGTCTTGTCAATTCTATCGCCTTCTTCTCCCATGTTTCAGTTGCATCATTTTTTACTTTGCAGAACACGTAACATTTACCCACTAGTTTTTCATTGTTATTCCTTCCAAGTTTGCTCTTTTCTTTAAATCTCTTTTCATATCTGTGTGCCTGTCTGCTTTACCTTTAGTCTTTTCTGCTGGAAGTTTCCAGTTACCAATTGGTTGGAAGAAATTCTCTGTTATAGGAATTCACAAACTTTTAATCTAAGGGGCCAAATAGTAAATACATTAGACTTCGTGGGTCATACAGTCTCTGACACAACTATTCAACTCTGCTGTTGCAGCTCAAAATGCACCACAGACTATACATAAGTGCAGCTGTGTATCCAGAAAACTTATTTATGGACATTAAAATGTGAATTTCCAGTAGTTTTCACAGGTTACTAAACTCTCTCCCTCTCCCCCTCACCAACCATTGAAAGTTTAAGAACTGTTCTTAGATTTATGTTGTTGTTGTTGTTATTAATTGCCTGGAATAGGGTTTCTGAGGCTTTGCATCTTCATGGGACTAGAAAGTCTCATCTTTTGTGCAGTGGCTTGCAGGTGGCTCGAACCACAGACCTTGTGGTTCAAGGTCCAGTGCTTATTGTATGGAGCCATGTTGCTCCCCTTAGCTTGATGGGTCATACATAGTTCAGGCTGAACTAGTTCAGTTTGCCGACATTTCTTCTAGTAGATCTTTCACTCATAGGTACAGAATTTCCTAAGCTATATGCAGACAACTTAAAAAAACCCAACAGCCTTGATACTTGATGTTTCCTGTGCGCCATCAAGTAGATCCTGACTCATAGTGACCCTCTATAGGGTTACCAAGAGCGGCTGGCAGGTTCAAACCACCGACCCTGTGGTTACCACTCTACGGCTTTTCCATTCGTACCGGTTGCATGAAGTCCTTAGTTTAGTTCATACTTTTTTTTTATTGAGTATTTTTAAAAAGCTTGGTGGTTTTCTTTTGCCTTCCTTTATATGACTTTTTTTTTTTTTTTGAGTGTCTGATACCAGTTCATTTCTTTTGCCTTTATATGTAGTTTGATCTTTTTGCCTGGAGGCCTTGAAGATTTTTAGCTTCATCTCTGAAGTCTCACAATTGACCTAGACTCTGTCTGTCTTGGACTTCAATGCATGGGGAATGGGGTTTATTATTATTATCATCTCTGGAGAGCTTTTTGTAGTTATGATTTGAACAGTAGTTTTGGTCTACTGATTTGTTTTTCTTTTTCTCCAAGGCCTTGTCTTGCTTCCATTCCTTCCGCTGTTAGCCTTTCACTTTCTTAAGCTCTTTTCAGTGATTTTCCTGCCTTAAGTATTTGTTATGAAAATTTCATTGAAGTCTGTTCTCTTTTGGTACCTTTTAATTTATACTTTAAGGAGCTCTGGTAGCATAGTGGTTACGAATCGGGCTGCAAACCTCAGGGTCAACAGTTCGAAACTACCAGCTGTTCTGCGGGAGAAAGATGAGGCTTTCTGCTCCTGTAAAGATATGTAGCCTTTGGAAACCCTGTACGGGTCGCTATGAGTCAGAACCGACTCCACGGCACATAACAATAACAACAACAATTTATACTTTGGAGTCCTAGTGTGGCGCTGTGGGTTAATGCTCCAGACTGCAAAGCCGTTTGAACAGCAAAGTTGGTGGTTCAAGCTCACCAGCTGCTCCTTGGAAACCTTATGCAGGGTTGCTATGGGTCGGAATTAACTCGACAGCACTTGACAACAATTTATACTTTATTTCTGAGATTATTTTGTCTCTTTCTTCTATATCTTTCCTGAGTTCCTGTTTTCTTTCTTCATTTCTCTCTTGCTTTCAATCAGCATTATTTTGTTTTTATTCATTTCATTTTCAGCTTTTGAATTCAAAGTGATTCTTTTTTTTCAAAGTGATTATTTTCATGTCACCAAATGTTCATTTAGGTCTATATAGTTCCATTTAGAGTGTTTTTTCATAATTCTTTTCCAACCTCATGGTGGTTTTCCCTGGGGGATGGTGTGGTGGTTGCTTAACTGATATGTGATGAATTGTGTTTCATAAATTTGGGGGTGGTAGGAAAGGGACAGTGGATCTGTATAGATCTATGAATGTTATTGTTGGTGTTGATTTTTGTGGTATTGAGGTGTTTTATAGGATTCCTAGTTTAATGCATCTTAGTGACTGACAGTTAGCTTAACTGCTAACTGAAAAGTCAGCCACTCTGAGGGAGGAAGTGACAGTCTGCTTCCATAAATTATATTGACAAACGTGGAAACCCTGTGCAGAAGATCTCTGTTGTAGGGGTTGCTGAGTCAGAATCAATGGACTAACAGTTGGTTTCTTGCTCTTGTTTGGTAGTGGTGGTCTGTTACTGTAATAAGGGAACCCAGTGGTGTAGTGCAAGGTCAGAAGTTTGAATCCACCAAGTGCTCCATGGGAGAAATTATTGGTGTTTTTGAGTGCTGACTCACAGTTGGTTCCAACCCATAGTCACCCTGTATAGGGTTTCCAAGGAGCGGCTGATGAGCTTGAACAACCAACCTTGTGATTCAGCCCTACCTTGCAGTCTAGCGCATTAACCTGCGGGACCACACCAGGACTCTTCTATGGGAGAAAGATGAGGCTTTCTGCTCCCATAAAGATTTACAGCCGTAGAAACCAGATACACGGTCTCTATGAGTCGGAATCGACTCCATGGTAGAGGCTTTGGCTTCTGATTTGGTTAGTATAACGAAGTCCAGAGTCTCATTGACTTTAGAGGTTGTATGTCCTCTGACTTTGCCTCTTATCTTACATGGCCCTACATTTTCTCTTTGGCTTCTTTTTCTTTTCACCAAATCAGCTGCCACTGGATGTTGTAATTATGTACCATTGAGTCAAGTGACAGAGTCGTGCTGCCCCATAGGGTTCTCTGTACAAACAATCCACTGCATGGATTAGAACTACAAACCTTTTGATTAGCACCTCAGTGCTTAACCATTACGCCACCTGGACGTTTGCCATTGGATGTTAAGTGCCACCAAGTCAATTCCAACTCATAGTGACCCTGAATAGGGTTTCCTAGGTGTGGCTGGTGGGTTTGAAATGCCATCTTCACAGTTAGCAGTCCATTGTTTATTCTACACTGCCACACTATGAATCCTGCCATTGGCTACTTCTCCCCTCTTACCCTTTGTTTCTCTCAGCAGCTAAGAGTTTTGTAGGCAGCACCTTCAAAGTCCATGGAGGTTTAGAGACCTCCTTCCTGACCTCTGTTCTTTGCTACTGACTTTGTTAGGTTTTTCAGGCTGCAAATGGACCTGGGTTTCCTCACAGTTTTAAATCCACCTTAGGCCTGGTCACAAGTCTCTGGGTTTTCTTCACTTTCTATTGTTCTCTTTGTTCTACCTGGTTTGGAAGCTACCATTGGGCGATAGGGGCATAAGTAACCACATCTGTCTTCAGAGACCTTGCTGTAGTTGTTAAGTGTCCTCGAGTCAGTTATGAATCATAGCAACCCTGTATGTGGTTTCCAGAGAGCGGCTGGTGAGTTTGAACCATCCACCTTGTGGTTCAAACTGACCTTGTCTAGCACTTGATTCCACAGTGCCACACCAGAAGTCCCTAACAATGAAGACTATGGAAATCAAATTTTCTTTAATGTTGTGAGAGGAAAAACTGTTAACTACAGTTTGTATTTTTGCAAAGACTACCACTGAAATGTTGCTAAGGTAAAAAGATCATAATTACCTGAATTTCTGAGAAACTTTCAATAGATATTTGATGATTTCATGGAACTTTTTAAGGTTGAACTCTTAGTCAACATGCCTCCGTCTTTTGAATACTGCCAGAAACTTGTCTTTGGGGCTAATGGCAGTATGACTAATCCATGCTGATGAGTAACATTCAATTAATATGATTGTATAAATTTAGCCTTTTTAAAAATATCGCTGGTAATATAAAATTATAAACAAGTCACCTGTATTGTCAGTCATTTGAGCAAAGGTTTTTCAATTATTTCAGTCGTACTGGGAACATTGTAGGGTGAAAAGTGACCACACTCTATACAGGAGGAACAGAATATTAATCAATTACAGTTTCCACTATTCTAGGTCCCAAACAACATGTTACTCTCAGCAAATCTCAAGTCAAATAGATTATTCCCTAATGATTATTACTTTGATGGTTTAATAATGATTTTTATTAAGGGATCCAATTAAAAACTGGTAGCTTATTGAGATCAGATTAACTACTTTCCAAATCAATTAGATTGGAAATTCCAAGAAAGCAGCTCAGCTAATATACACTGTGTAATTTACATGTGATTATATTTTAAAGGAATATTCGGAGCCACCTTTTGCCAAAGACAGATTCAGTTGATGATTATATGTCTTTGGAAGTTCTATATTTTATAGATGACTAAAATAGGAGCAAAGTAAATCTAAGTCAAGGTTCTCTCTCTGTACAACTTACTTAGCAGGAATTTGCCTACTGAGAAGTTACAGTGACTCTTTCTTGCATAATTGACTCAACATGCTCGCCTTCAGATTGGATTTCAGCTGCTGTTCCAGTCAGGTCCATGTGCACAGAGTAGAACTGCTCCATAGGGTTTTCACAGCTAGGACTTGTAGGAAGCAGATAGCCAAGCCTCAATGAAGTGCCTCAGGGTGGGTTTGAACCACCAACCTCTTGGCTAATAATTGCACTTCATAAATGTATAAGCAGTCCCACACCTTTAATCTCACTGCTACTTAGGAGTGCTCTATTTTTTAAATCTCATACTGAAATGCAAACCTGCTTTCACAGTTCTGTGATCTGACTTCCACTGAGTGTCCCCAAGGCCTGGGGCTCCTTGTACTTACCAGTCCTTGATCCCTGTTTCACTCCCCTAGACCATGGCTCAGTTTAGACCTCAGGTGTCTCCTAAAGCAGCCTGGCCCTGAGAAGTGGCTGTTTCAGCACTGTCCGTACTGCTGTCTCACTTCCGTGACTCTGCTCAACCCAGAGAGATTCCACCCTGACCCACAGACCCCCTGAAGTGGCTTCACTTGTGATTCAGTTGAGCTTTCTTTGGAGGTTCACCTTGCATTTCACCCACATCTCTTAGACAATTCCATTCTTCTTAGACTATCCAGCCTACTTTTGAGTCCTTGTTGTTGTTGTTGTTAGGTGCCATAGAGTCGGCTCCGACTCATAGCGACCTTATGTGCCGCAGAACTTAACAATGTCTGATCCTGGGCCAGCCTCACTATTGTTGCCATACTTGAGTCCATCGATGCTGCAACCTGGCCAGTCCATCTCGTTGGGGGGGTCTTCCTCTTTTTTTCTGACCCTCCATCTTACCAAACATGACATCCTGCTCCAGCGACTGTTCCCTCCTGACAGTATGTCCTTGGGTGGCTTGAACTGTTCTGTGCTCAACTGCTAACTTGAAAGACTGGAGGTTCGAACACACTGAGAGGAGTCTTAAAAACCCTGTGGAACACAGTTTGACTTGATGCCAACAGACAATAACAACAAAGCCTACATTTGGGGGTATTGGCATTTCCGGGGTAGAATTCACCCCTTCCATGAATTTGTGGCCATTGCACTTCATGCACAGCGAGCGACCACGTGTCTGTCGGTGGAGACTTGCCTATTGCTTTGATACTGACCATGTGTGCAGACTAGGAGAAAGATTTGGCAGTCTGCTCATGTAGTAAAGATTTACAGTCTCAGGAAACCCAAAGGGACAGTTCTTCTGTGCTCGGTAGGGTCATAGTGAGTCAGAATGGGCTCGGTAGTTAGTTTGGGGATTGTGTGTGTGTGTGTTATTCTGTCTCAAGTTTCTTAGGGGTTGGTGCTGTCCCTGTCAAATAGGACAGGTAAAGCCTTTGCTTGAACACAGTGTCTAGCCTGCTGGGGGGAAGAAAGAGCACCGAAGAAAATCAAATGATGAGTATTAATAAGTAAATTTTAACTAATTTATGATCAGAAGTTCTACGATGAAAATGGAACAGGGTTATCATGGGCTGGTTCTGACTCAGAGAGCCCCTGCCAGGCTGTAAATCCTTATAGGAGCGACACCCACCTCTTTCACCTGTGGAATGGCTGGTGGGCTTCAACTGCCTACCTTGGAGTTAGCTTACCCTACAGCACCACCGGAGCTCTTAGGTTAGAAAGGGAAAAATCTCTTAGAAGATGACTCCTTAGCTGAGAGCTGCTAGACTGGAAGAACCTACCCTGGGGAGATGGGAGAGATAAAGTGGTTTTCAGGACAAAGGGCTGAGCCTATGCAAAGGCCCTGAGGCCTCAACAAACTCCTAGTGGTCTGGTCACTTCTGCAGGCTGAGAGTTTGCCCTCAGGCGATGTGATAAGGAAGGCAGGCCAGGGCTAGCTCTCTGAGAGGGTTGGGGGGTTGAGCAATAATAGGTAATGAGCACAAAGAAATAAAAAGCAAGTCGATTTGTGATCTTGATGAATGTTGTTGGAAAGAGGGTACCCCACCTCTACCAAGGATAGAGGAACATTTCTTATTGTGTGCTTTCTGTCACAGCCCTGGCCTGTGATCTTGCTCTTGTGGCCTCTGTAGCTCTTTCCACTTTTAAAATTCACTTTAAACTACACCATTATCTTGGTAAGAAACACACACGTAGATAACCACAACCCTCAATCCATTTCTCAAAGAGCTAACCATTATTATAAGTTTTCAGTACTCATCCTTCTAGAACATTTCTAAAATATTCTGAAAAGGTGATATTTATTTTGTGAGAGGGAGAGGGTCCCCTCCCCCATAAATAGTATCATACCTAACCTATATCCTGGAACTTGTTTTTTCATTCATTATACCTGGGATATATGCATATTTATCCATCTCCCTTATTGATGGACATTTTACTGACTGACAGGTGGTTTTTTTTTTTTTGCCATTTCAAACAGGACTGTGTAAGTCTAGCGCCTGTGTGTGGTGGAACTTTGCTAGAGCTGTTATTATTGTTAGGCGCCATCAAGTTGGTACGGACCCATAACGACCTTATGCACAGCAGAACGTAACACTGCCCGATCCTGGGCCAACCTCACTATTGTTGTGACACTTGAGTCCATGGATGCTGCCACTTGGCCAATCCATCTCATTGGGGGTCTTCCTCTTTTTCTCTGACCCTCCACCTTACCAAACATGATATCCTCCTCCAGGATTGCTAGAGTAGAAGCTGACAATTAGAATGGGTGGGCTCCTTTGTCTTACTGCTGTTCACTGTAATAGTTGTGGGCTTGGTTTATCTCCTTATGTTAGACTGGAAGGTGCTTACAGATAGCAGCTGCTTTTGTATACTCTGGGCCTAGCACAGAGCTGGGGACAAGTACTTATTGGACTGAGACAAATGAATGAAAAGTCCTAGCTAGCATCATATATAGTGGTCACAACAGTGCACTCAAAAAGCAAAGTTATGTTTTATGTCAGGTCGCCCAGAAGTAGGATTCAACTAAGAACAACAGAATTGTGTACATTCAAGCAAGTCCCTCTGCAAACTTTCTTTTTCTGATCTAGCCTTACGAATACATGGTGTCCTGGTGTGACCCTGTATGATAAGCACTGGACTACACAAGGTCATTTGAAACACAAAACGGTGGTTCAAACCCACCAGCCGCTCCTCAGAAACTCTATACAGGGCCCACTATGAGTCGGAACTGAATTGACGGCACTTACCTGGTGTGTGGAAGAAGCTCTGGCAGCGTAGTGGTTACGAATCGGGCTGCTAACCTCAAGGTCAGCAGTTCGAAATTACCAGCGGGAGAAACTACTCGCGGGGGGTGGTGGTGGGGGGCGGGGGGAGAGAAGATGAGGATTTCTGCTCCCGTAAAGATTTACAGTCTCAGAAACCCTATACAGGGTCTCTGAGTCGGAACTGACTCCATGGCACACTTCCACCACCCACCACCACCTGGTGTGGCACTGTGGGTTATTGCACTAGACTGCAAAGTCAGTTTGAACTGCAAGATTGGTGATTCAAGCTCACCATTTGTTCCTTGGAAACCGTATACAGGGTCACTATGGGTTGGAACTGACTCGATGGCACTTATCAACAACAACAACAACACCACCACCACCTAGAGCTTTGAACAAAGCCAGAAACTGTAGCCCTGTCTTTCTCTACCACTTGTCTCTCTACCTTTATTTCCCATCAACTTTTTTCCTTTCTTATCCTCTTTGCTCTCTTCCTCCTTTACCTAAACCTTAGCTTGGCTAGCCCTCCTCCACTTGCTTGCTTCCTGGCCTGCTAGTAACTAAAAGTGAATAATTGACCCTTAGCCAAAATATCCATGCTTTTGAAATCGACATTGAAATTTATTGGTTTATCTGATTTCGCAGTACACATAATCCTCTTTTTGCATCCTTCTAATGTCTCAAGAAAGGAGCTCTGGTAGCTTAGTGATTACGAATCCGGCTGCTAATCTCACGGTCAGCAGTTCGAAACTACCAGCTGTTCCATGGGAGAAAGATGAGGCTTTCTGCTCCCATAAAGATTTACAGCCTCGGAAACCCTGTACAGGGTCGCTATGAGTCGGAACCGACTCCACAGCACATAACAACAACAACAAATGTCTCAAACTAAACCAAAAACCAAACCCACTGCCTGTGAGTTGATTCCAACTCATAGCTAGTCTATGTAGGATTTCTGAGGCTGTAAATCTTTATGGGAGCAGAAAGCCGCATCTTTTTACTGAGAGGTTGGTGGGCTTGAACTGCTGACCTTGTGGTTCACAGACCAGTGTTTACCCTGCAGAGCCACCAGTCAAGATAGATGGGCAGAGCCCATCATAGGAGCCAGTTACACCTACCATGTGTCCTCCCACCCCAAAACTGAAGTTCCCATTCAATGATGATTATCCATTCTACTTATGCCCTCCATCACAGGGACATGGGTCATTCAGATGAGCGAGGTAGCCAGGGAACAGTAAAGCAGAGGTAATAACAATGGCACTAATTCTGCCTCAGAGAAGATGAATCCCAAAAGGAATTGTCCCTTTCCATCTATGCAGATCATAGCCTAAGGACTGATTATCTTAGATAGCAAGGAAAATTGGCAGCTAGAATTAAAGGCTTGTGCTTCTGACTCAGGCTGTCCGAGAGCCTCAGAAACCTAGAGTTGTCATAATGCACTAGAGCAGGGGTAGACAGACTAACTTAGAACAAGCTTGGGTTTATAAATAAGATCTTACTGGGAAACAGTAGATGGTATTATGTTTTGCTGCTGTCTCTCTACAATGGCAGACGTTGCTTTAGAGATTGCAAAACCTTCACTGTTTGCAGCCTGGCCCTTTTTAGAAGTAGTTTGCTATCCCATGCCCTTTAGACAGAGTGGAATGTAATGATGATCCAGTAACTGTTCCAAGAAGGTGTGACTGGACAGACCCTGTGCTTTGTGTCATCACCCTGAGTCCGACAGCTATTCGTCTCTTGTGTGTGTCTCCTCCTGCCTCCAGTCACTCTTTCTTGTCACTGCCAGACCCATCGCAGACAAATTCTGGTTAAGACAGTTCCTTATTGCCAACAGTCTACCTGACGTTTATGACTCTTGGCTACTGTATCTCCAGCCAGAGGAACTGCCTGAGATTTCTCAGCATAGTTTCCCAGGTTCAGGGAGATTAGAAATCTGGATATGCTATCCAGAAGTCCTCTCTTGATGCCTTCTTCCAAGCTCCTCAAATCTTACCCACGCTCTAAGATCCAGCCCCAGGATCCATCCCACTTGCCTCTGCTTAGCAACCCAGCCTACAAAACTCTCTGGATTCGCAAGGCCGCTTTTGCAATGTCTGCTTTCTTCTAATCATATAGATGCTAATCAATGCTTTCTCCTTGGGCTGACTCTCCCCATTTCCCCTTATATCTCACTCTGTTTTTAGCTTGATGAAAAGCGGCCCTACCTACTCTGCTATTGCTGCTCTCAACTAATGGAGGAAAATGTCTAGTTTCACCTGGAGATATTTTAGTGACAATAACTTGGCAGTATTCTTGTAGAACAGAACACAATGTGAGGGGGAAATTTTTTCTTTTTGTCAGCTTAGCAACTTCTTCCTGCCTCTGAAAATTCATTTCCCCAGTCCATTCTGAAGTCAGAATTGCTAAGATGAAAAATGTCACATTAATGAGAAGGAAATCAAATGAACCAGACCCATTACCATTTTCAGAATTAGATGGATAGTAAAGAACATTGATCCAACTGAGTCCATTTTTAGGAAATCATGGTGTCCTAGCTCTAAACCTGACCAGAATAACTTGAAAAACAAATTGGGGTATAAATGTACTGTCAGTAAGATTTCTATTTTCCCCTCATTTCACCAGAACTTTTTTTCTTATGACCAACTTGAACATTTCACTATGGCAACGTAAATTACCCAGCGTCAGAATTAACTAGAAAAAAAATTGAACATATAGATGATACAGTAAGCAAAGGTCTCACCATAAATGCTGTAAAACAAGATCTTCTGTTGACTCCATGCTGCTTCCAGTTCCTACGAAAAACAAAAACCATCTCATTGTTGGGCTTTTTGTTGCAGTTGTTAAGTGCCCATAGTTGGTTCGCACTCACCTGACCCTGTAGATGCTTTCTGAGGAGTGGCTGGTGGGTTTGAACCATTGGTCTTGTAGTTGTTTAGCAGTCTCTTGCTTCCTACAATGCCACACCAGAACTCCAGCATATGATTTAGGCCCTGCCTTTCTATCGGCTCTGCTCCCTCATTAACTACAAGGCACCTCCACTCTGGCCTCTGTGTAGTTTAAATATGTCCTAAATACTGCATGGGACATGCTTACATGAAAAAAGTATTTGTCGCTTATCTGAGATTCAGATCAAACTGGGCAGACCTTGTATTTATCTGGCAACCATACTGTAAACTGATCACAATTGGTGAGGTCCTTTTCTTTTTAAATTGCCCATTTAATTTTTTCATGTGTACAGTTGGGTGACACCAGTTACATCAATCATGTTGTGCAACCATCACCAGTAATGAACGTTCCACCACCCTGAAGAGAAGCTCACTGCTTCCTACACAGTAATCCCACCTCTCATTCCCAGTAAACACAAATCAACTTTGCCCACTCTACATTTGCCTATACTAGATCTTTCACAATGGGGGTCATATAATACTTGTTCTTGAATGAGTGATGTGTTCAAGGTTCAACCATGTTGTACTGGCTGCATCATCTCCCCTTTTCTAGATGTGGGTCCCAGGTGCATGGTTTCTCCATTGCAGCCAGGCACCCAAGCCAGAAACTTGGAAATGACACTAGACTCGAAACTCTTCTCTTGTCCATCATGACCCCTGCCCATTCTGTGCACTCGTTATCACAAAGCCCTCTCTGGCATTCAGCTCACAACACCTTCTGCCTGCATCTTCTTAGCTTCCTGAGTGGTCCCCAATGGGCAGCTCATCTTACTTCCTTTACATTCATCTCCCTCCTCTCTGGCCCTCTCCACATACCATTCCCACCACCCTTACACATTCTTTTCCAGCCAACCCTGTTGTCTGAATATGCCTACTTAGTTCTTTTCTCTGCCTTGAGTCCTGTGGCCTAGAATGAACGCCCGCCCCTCCCCCACACCTCTCCCCACCTGGAACTAGCCTCCCATTCTGCTGCACCTGCTGAGCACTCACATCCCTGGAAAGATTCAGCTGTGAAAGGGCTCTGCTGCAGAAAGCTGGTTCCTATTACTTGGCATACCCATAGCTAAGGGACTAGGTGCCTCCACACATCACCTTTCAAACCCAAAACCTTTCTTCACCTTCCTAGATGGCTTCATAGTGCCACATGCTGCTTTGTCCTTGAGACAAAGCCTTCATTGCCAAAGACAGAGTGTCTTTTTGGCAGAGTTGTGTTCAGAAACCAGGAAATCAGCTCAGGATCCCCAGGGCCCAACTAATTCAGCAGAGATGGGAAGTCGGAGGGAAATCTCTCTCACTCACATTTACTTTTCTTGTTATTATTTTTTTTCTTCTTTGCTTTGAATGATCGATTGGAAGAAAGCTTTGGATCTGGGAGCCTAGACCACCATTTGTGGAAAGGCAAAAAACCCTGAAAAAAAAAATGGAGGTAGGTATTGAATGTGGTATTCATAAAATCGCTGCCAGTGTGAAGAGCATGAAAGGAGAAATTCATTAGTTCTTAGGGTTTCTGGTAACAGTGCTTTTAAGTTACACAAGGAAGAAGTAGGCCAATTCACAGAGGTCAGAAGGGAGTTATCGCTACCTCCCTTTTAAAGGTAGCTGCCTTTCTTTATATATAGAGCTTGCTTTAAAAAACAAATGGGAGAGGACTTGAAAAAGTTTGTGGAAAACTTCTGGTATCTTCTAATTCCATTTTCTCATGAACTTTTAAAGACCCCTTCGTAACCCTTGACAAAAGGTTAACTGCTTTTTTGTACATAACTCTACTAACCAAACCCCAAACCAAAGCTCTTACCATTGAGCTGGGGTGGGGACCATCTGGCCTGCGGGCCATATAAGGCCTGTGAAATCATCTGGTCTGGCCTTGCCAAAGCTATCTCAGTTCCAGCCATCACATTAGGGGTGAGTTAATTAAATGTTTGACCAAATGGAGCAGGCTAAGTTGGTCATTTTGTATGGACCACACACAAATGATGTTATAAATTTTGACAGAAAAAAGATTCCCCACCTCTGCTGTAGAGGGTCTCCAAGACTGTGAATCTTTATGGGAAAAGAAAGCCTCATTTTTCTCCTGTTAGAGCAGCTCGGGGGGGAGTCCTGGTGTGGCGCTGTAGGATAATGCACTGGAATGCAAGGCCGGCGGTTCAAATTCACCAGTCACTCCTCAAAAACTCTTCACAGTTATGCTATGAATCAGAACCGACTCAACAACACTTATTAACAAGAGCAACTGGTGGGTTTGAACTATCGACCTTGTGGTTAGCAGTCTAGTACTTATCCTACAGTACTACTGTACTCTGTTGCATACCTTTCATTGATGGTTTCCCCTACCAATATTATAAGAATCTGGTCATAGGCATATGCTCTATTCCCCATTATACGATTTTGGGTAACGTTTAAATCAGTGATTCCCAGCTCCAGCTGCATGTAAATTACGCATGGGTGCATTTCCAAGAGAGGTACCAATGCCTGGAAGCAATCATTGAGATGCAGAAATATGCTTTGCTGATTGTAAAACTGATGATCTGCCTTGTAAACCTTCATTCAAGTCACAATAAAAAGTTAAGAAACAAACAAAGGAATGCATGGAACCCATCCCTCAGAGATTCTATTTGAATTGGTTTGTGGTGAAGCCCTAGTCATTGTTGTGGTTTTCAAAGCCTGCCAGGTGTTTCTGCTATGCAGCCACTGATTAAATTCCTTCATTGACCTCTCTTCCTCTTTCTTTTGGAAGCGGTCCCTTCCAAACAGAAGTCGGACCTGGACCTTAGCGCCAGGCCGCCAGAAGCCAGTCCTCTCTGGGGATCCAGTGTCCAGATTTCAAGCCCCAGATAGCTCAGTGTTTGCTGCTGTCTCTTCAATCTCACTAGGGCACTTGGCACGAGTGGCCCCCTCTAAGACTGGACTCATACTTGGTGCAAAAAGGTCTTGGCTCTGCTTAATCCAGAGAAGGGTGTTTTCAGGAACAATTCGGCTTGGAATTCAACCCTGATTTTCATTTTCAAAGGAAGAATGGATTCCAAAGTTATTAATTACACTTGTGTGCATCCCATCTCAAGTTACAGCTACAGAATTTCCAGTAATGCTAATTACAGCCTACGAATTCATTTCCCGTGGATATATTTGTCCTTCTTCACCTTGGGTGTGAATGGAGACAAGAATGAATTGGAGTGGGTAGTCCTCTCATTGAACTGGTAGTGACAGGAATCTGATCTCTTGGGATCTCAAGGGATCCCACTTACGAGTGTGGTTAGAAAATGTTATATCTATCTTGAAAATTACGAAGGAATGAAGGGAGTAACAAGTGATATTAAACCTCACACGTAGGAGGTAGTGCATTTGATGATTTATAAATTGACCTCTGAACAGCAGTAGGAGAACCAGCCTGGCAGTAGACATAAAACTGACAGGATACAAAAAAGTATCCATATTTCTGTGACACAGACTGGTTGTTCGGTTTATAGCTGCAGGAAATGATTGCAGGAAATTATTATCCCAATTCTTGTCTATTTCTCTGTAGTTTAGAGGATCCAAGCCCCAAGTTGTACTGTGTTGTCCTGAAACTGTGCTTCCGGAAGAAAAGCAATGTGATAGTTCTGGAGAGTATTGGGCACCCTCCCTCCCTCCTTCTTGAGGCTTGAGATAAACAATATAAATCGCCATTCCAAAACTCTCATAATGACTTCTTTATGGCCACAGGTGGGTATTGTGCTCCCTGTCAAAGTCAGGAATTCCCTATTCCTATTCCTGGTGTGAAGGAGCTCTGGTGGCGGAGTGGTGACAAATCAGGCTGCTAACCTCAGGTCAGCAGTTAGAAACCACCAGCTGTTCTGTGAGAGAAAGATGAGGCTTTCTGCTCCCGTAAAGATTTACAGCCTCAGAAACCCTGTACAGGGTCGCTAGGAGACGGAACTGACTCCACAGCATACCGCCACCACCACCATTCCTGGTGTGGCGCTGCAGGATAATTTGCTGGACTGCAAGGTCAGTTTGAACCACAAGGTTGGTAATTCAAATTCACCAGCACTCCTCAGAAACTCTATACAGGGTTGCTATGAGTTGGAACCGACTCAATGGCACTTAACAACAACAATTCCTGTTATTAAGTGGGCTCACTTTAAGAACAGAAAGGTGAGGTGTTTGCTTCCTGGGTAGTGGATTTGCTAAGCAAGCTACTTTGGAATGTGGGGAGAAGAATTGGAAGACTGGGCAGAGAGCCCTTTGGAGGATTATTTAGTTAATAAAGGTATTAGATTTGAAGTTACTCTCTGGCCACTAACACAAAGAAATATATATGGAATGAGACTCCTTTCTGCATCACAAAAATCAGTGTTTTGCATGTAAACTGTCATTCTGATTTCAGAGAAGAAACATTGCAGTCAGCCAGCAGACTTGCGATGAGGGGTCTGTGATGGGGAGAGAACAGAATTGAGGTACTAGGGTGGGAACCTTCCCCTCATTTCACCTGCCTCAGAGAGAGTGTTGACTTTGGCCTTTGCTCCATTAGATTTGTTAATAGAATTCCCTGTCTGCAGTACTTGCAAGATACGTGGTGAGGGGAAATCGCCACCTGATCTCGTAGTTTGGTCCCTCAGAGCTAGAAACGGGAATTTCTGAAGAAATGATGGGGCTGCTTCTATATGATGTCCTGAAAGTGATGTGATCTTAAAGCCCCATCCCACCCCATCGCCCCACTACTACCCCACCACAGTACATCACAGGACCATAGGGTCTTCTTGGTGGGCTCTCCTCTCCTTCCATGGTGTAGAGTACAGTACCCTTCCAGCGTGTCTTGCTAAGCCTCCCCTCCCACTCTCTTCCTCCTTATTTACCCATCTCATCCACATCTTCATCCTCTCTCCTCCCTACCTCCCCTCTCTCCAAACTCCCTTCAGCCTGTCACCCTCTCTTTCCCTTCTTCCTCTTTGAACTGTGTCATCTCTCCTCTACAAGGATCACTTCCTTCATAGTATTGCCTCTGCTTACGTAGCTTCAAGTAGACCAAGTAATAGTGGCTGCTATCAAGGCTTTAGTAAGGAGCTCTGGTAGCGTAGGGTACGAATCGGGCTGCGAACTGCAAGGTCAGCAGTTCGAAACTACCAGCCGCTCCGCGGGAGAAAGATGAGGCATTGTGCTCCCGTAAAGATTAACAGCCTCGGAAACCCTGTGCAGGGTCGCTGTGAGTCGGAACTGACTCCATGGCACATAACCTCCATCAGGGCTTGGGAACCCTGGTGGCAGAGTAGTTCAGCATGGTTCCATTCCATCAGCTGTTCCATGTGACAGAGCCATGGCAGTCTGTGTCCTCAAAGATTGACAGCCTTGGGAACCGTATGGGGCTGTTCTCCTCTGTCCTATAGGGTCACTGTGGGTTGGACTCAGGAGCAGCTGGTTTGCTTTAAGTTTATCAAGCCTTAAACTTTGTTGTCAGTCTTCTGTGAAGACCTCTAAAGGGTTGGGTCAGTCGGTAGAACAGAGGAGACCAGCTGATTGGCTTCTAGCACTTCGCACACAGACTCTGGTGTTTTTTTTCCTATTCCCTCTACTTTTTTTTTTTTTTTTTTTTTTTTTTTTTGATGTACTCTGAGGCACTCAGGAACATATTTGTTGTTGTTGTTAAGCGCCGTCGAGTCGGTTCCGACCCATAGCGACCCTGTACAGGGTTTCCGAGGGTGTAAATCTTTACGGGAGTAGAAAGCCTCATCTTTCTCCCGCGGAGCGGCTGGTAGTTTCGAACCGCTGACCTTAAGGTTCGCAGCCCGATTCGTAACCACTACGCTACCAGAACTCCTTTCAGGAACATATATAACCATTCAAATAACCAAAAGGCATACCCTGCAAACCTGCCCCAGCCCCTCCTGCCAGCACACAGCCCCTCTCACTGCTTGAGTCTAGAGTCCCCCACTGCTCCATCTCTCCTCGTTCATCATTGTCTCTGCCTCCATCTCTGGTGTCCCCACTTCTCTGGATAGGGTACCACACTCCACTCTTCTCCATTGATGGTCCCAGGGTCCTCCGCCCCTGGACTGCAAGATCAACCACTCCCCTCCTTTTGTTAGAAAATGTCTACCTTTACATTTGCAACAATCACAATCAGTCCTGATACCAATTATTCACTGTTGAACCACAAGAGTCTTATCCCCATCTCCTTTCACTAGCCCCATCTAGACAGGTTGGAAACCACTCAGTGGAGACTCTACTCCCCTCTGCCCCCCGCCCCCCCAGCATCCTCTGAAACTAGGCTCCCTCCTGAAAGCTTGTAAGCCAGTCACTTTGTGCCTTTGTAGCCCCCCACATTTGGGTAGCCAATATCTTAAATTGTCCATCCCTGTCAACCCTGTGTACCAAGGGGGTGGGAATGATCCTCGCTGTAAAGATTTGTTCCCTCTTTTGAGCTACTACATAAGTATAGGTCAAGTTCATCAAATTGTAGTGGATTAGTCTTTTTTTCCTCTTCTTTCTTCCTCTAGTCAAGTTATGACCATTCAGCCATTGAAACTAGGTCAAATGGGTACTATCGGCAAGTATGGGCATTCTTTTGCATCTCCCCTCACTTCATATCAGTGGCATGCTTCACTCTCTGCTCCATTCCTCCGAGGCTATATCCCTGCCCCTGGGCTCAGGAGTCCCTAGGTCTTCCTATCCTTCTGGTCAACCAGGTCTCAACCCAGGTTGACAGGAGTCTATTGAACGTGGTTGGACTTAGCCCACAGCTTCATTGCTATTTTTCCCCCACGTCCCCTTATCGGTAGACCAATGTGGTCACCAGCAAGAATACATGCCAGCTCGTCTATTTCCTTTGAGCTTCAGTCTTGGAAGGGGGTTTGTCCTGAGGGAACTTGATTGGTTGCCTTGATGGCTCCCCAGCGAACAACTGACTTGTTCTTGTAGTAGTCAATCAGACTACCATTATTGGTTTTGACTTTTCCTGCTGGTCTTTCAAGAAGTACCTTCTGTTCTTCTAGCTGCTCCAGACTGGGCAGACTTTAAATTTTGTATGCAGTGATGCCCAGGCCCAACAATTGGCCACCTCAGAGGGCGGAGCAAGTGGTCCAAAGGAGGCAAAATAGGTGTCCTATTTTGAACTACCTCTGAATAAGTATTTTCTGAAGAGGATTTAATAGAAGGGTTGTAGGGCAGGGAGGGTCACCATAGTTTCCCCAATGGAGCCAGGGGCTGACTTGTTACCATAGGCAAAAACCTCTTAGGACCACATAACAAGAAAAAAAGCTGAAGTGTTCATAGGATAGGTAACACAACATATAAGGAGACTGGGAAAATGGCCAGAAACCATAGCAGTCAGTAAACATAAGTATCCTTCATTCTGATGTAACTTTCTTGTAAAATATACACACAACAACAAGAAAATACTTGTACTAAAACTGCAAAGAAAAGGCACACTGAGGCACCTTCCAAATAAATGATAATCTATTCAGGTCTTTATCAGTATCGCTCTTTAATTTGCACAAATCTTATGAAATGAACTGTGTTTTTCCCCAGAATCAGCTTTATTTTCTTGAATTATTACTGATACAATTTCTTAGCCACATGTCAGTTCCCCGTGGGCCCATTTTTCACCATGTGAGAGTGGTGTGATTCTCCTGGCCGAGGTACTCCAGTTTCCCACCATGGTTTCTCAGAAAGCACATTGAGTTTCTCCTACACTTCTGTATCAGCAGAGGCGGAGAAAGCTCCTGCGCTTGCTGAAAAGGGGCTGGGTATCTGGGGATTGAAATCCTGACTTGCTAGCAGAGCCTCATTTAGCAGCCGTGCTAGGCCTAGGCCTCCAAGCCAGAGCCAGCCGGCCTGCTTTGAATCCACTGCCGTTGCTTTGCTTTGTTAGCACCTCTGGGAAATACCTTCTGAAAAGATCTTTTTGTGTAACATGGTAAATTTCCAGAAAGGCCAAGCATGTAGAGCTGTGTTGTTTTATTCTCTCAAACAGGCTTTAGCTTTTCTCACAATTTCCATAGGTTTTCTAAGTGACTTAATGAAGGGACTGGAGGGATGGAGAAACCCACATGGGACTGGGGGCAGTGCAGTCCTGCAAGTTCCTTCTGCAGTTTTAAAGCACAGTGGGTGTCAAATGTGCATTTAGGGCTTCAGTTACTTAAATGTTGTTAAGTGCTGTCAAGACACTTCTGACTCATAGCGACCCTGTAAAGGGTCCTCAAGGAGCGGCTAGAGGGTTTGAACCACCGGCCTTGCAGTGAGCAGTCCAGTGCATATCTTACAATGCTATCCAAGGACTCCAGTTATGTATGTCCAATACAATAATGAGTGGAAACCGTGCAAATAAATGAAGAGAATATCACCAGAGGACTATCTGGGAAGCTTTCTCTTCCAGGTCTTTAGGCTCCGGGGTGCTAATTACACAACAACCCTTGACTGTCCAGTGTGAGCAAGTATGACATTTCATGCTAGTCGCCAAGTCACTGTAGTTATTGTAGTCTGCAAGTCACTGTAGTCTGAAAATCCAAGTCGAGAAGTTGTTGGATGTTCATATAACAGTCTGGAAACACATTATTAATAGGGATTGTTTCTAGGTGGTGGGATTACAGATATTGTTTCCCTCCTTAATGTCGCCTGAGATCTCTTCTCAATCAGCAAATGTTGCTTTCACAATTGTCTTAGTCTGGATTTCTGCCAGGAAGCAGTCAGAGAGCCGTGCTGGTCTGATGTGGTCCGAGAGAATAGTCGTGGAAGACTAGGAAAGAGTGAATGGAACAGGGGAAAGCCAGTCCTTGATGCTTTGTTGAGTTGGTTACCACTGGAATCATCAGTGCCTTGGTTGATCCCTTTGAAGCCCTCTGAGGAGACATATAAAATGTACCACAGAGTTGCATATAAGATGAGGGTATCATTTATTCACCAGTCCCCAGCACCCCACTGGTTATTGGTTGTCTTACAGCGTATGAACTCCCTAGAAATTCCATGTCTGAGCCAATTTCCACAGATGTCCCCACTATGACATCAGTAGCCCTTGGGGAGAGAGCCCCAGGAAGAAAAGATGGCCGAACAAGGAGTTGACAGGTTATACTGAACAAAATTGGTTGCAAGGGCTGAAGGGAAAGATAGGTGCCGCCCAGGATGAGAGGCATGATGGGTCCAATGTAACAATGCAAAGATAATAATATTTTAGATATGCAAAGATAAGAAAGGAAATGGCAAAACTCATAGTGATTTTTTGCTTGAAATGAAAACAGGAGGTTTTGTTTGTTCATAAATGTTTTTGTCCTGAACTTAATTCTGACTCATGGTCACCCCATGTGTGCCTGAGTAGAAGTGGGTTCCACGGGTTTTCAATGTCTAATTTTCCAGAAGTGGATTGCCAGGCCGTTTTCTGAGGTGCTTCCGGGTGGACCTGAACCTTCAGCTTTTCAATGAACAGCTTTAGGCTAATAGTTTGCACCACTGTTTGATGGCTGAGTCAGATTCGCTATGATGTGTAGCAGTGTCTCTGCCGAAACCTGCCTTTATAGAAGTCTTCAAACTGTCCTATTTCTCTGTCTATTTCACCCATTCCCTAGGGTTATAGTTCCATATCCCAACTATGTCCTGTCTGTACCTCAAATTTCCAACTTTTGAGATGAAACGCAGTACAGGCAGTCTCTGGGTTCCTAACGTCCAACTTATAATTGGACTGCCCTATCACCATAGTTATGAGCCAACTCCATAGAGACTATTCTTTTAAAAACCTGAGGTACATACTTGATTGCTTTATTGTGTTGAAGATGTGTCTGTGTATCTGGTAGTGTTTCCTTTAATGCTCTTGATGCATAGAAAGGGATTCGATATACTAAGACAAATATTTGACTAGATACAAACCATTACTTACTATTCTAACTTAATGTACAGATTCAATTTAAAGACAGACTTAGGAACAGAGTTCATTCATAATCTAAGGACAGCCTTATAGTCTTCATAAGGTCAAGATATGTTTCCTTTGGGTCTCGTAATCTTTGGGTTCAAAGACCAGTTCTCTGCCCACACTCATGCATAGCCAGTGTACAGTGGTAGAACTGAAGCATCTGTTCATAACTTTTCCCTTCCTTCCGGTCCTTACAGTGATTCATGTGGGCAGAGTGTTGCTTCCTCACCTGCTGATCTTGGTGTGAGCACCCTGGGCATTGATTGCTTGGTATGATGTTGTTGTTGTTAAGTGCCACTGAGTTGTTTACGACCCATAGCGACCCTGTATATAGGGTTTCCAAGGAGCAGCTGGTGAGCTTGAACTGACCTTGCAGTTCAAACAACTGTGCAGTCTGACACATTTGCCCACAGCACCACACCAGGTCTCTGGCCCTGTATGATGAGAGGCTGTAAATGTGCTTGGATGACTTTGCATTTCCTTCCATTCTGTTTGCCTGCAATAGGATGAGGGCATATCCCTGGTAGCTGCTGTTCCTACCCCTGGATTCCAGATTTTGAGATGTTGAGCAGACCACATTGTTGCCTATCATCTGGAGCTGAGTCTCTGGAGCCACAGCGGCCCCACAAACATGAGTGGGAAATGAATGCTTTGCTGTTAGAAACTGCTAAGACTTTTCGGTTGTTTTTAGACCAATACGTTCCCCTTATAGAAACAGAATGATAGAGATAGCATGCTCTGATCTGTGATCATTTGGAAATCCACGGGATGATGCTGCACAGCCCTACTCTTGGAGTGTGCGAGGTCCTTGATTGGATTCTGCTTTCTTCACTTGGAGAAAACCCCCCTTCTCTGCAAATAATGCTGAGCTGTTGTTGCATTTCTTTCTGCTCTAGTTTTTTTCCTGTTCTTTTGGAGACTGTAGACTTTTTGGTTGCTGAGACCGATTGTGCTGTTTAAATCCTCTGTAGTTTTAGATTTTTCTCCTTGTCTGTCCTTTATGGAAAGTGGTGTGTTGAAGTCATCTACTATTACTGTAGAAACCTCTATTTCTCCTTTCAATTCCGTTACCATTTGATTGACATATTTTGAAGCTCTTTCCTTGGGTGTATACATATAATGGCTTTGCCCCTTTAATCATTACATAATTTCCTTCCTTGTCCTTTATGCTGGTTTTTGCCTGGAATTCTATTGTGTCTGAAACTAATACTGCCACACCTGCTCTTGTTATTGCATTATGCTTAATATATCATTTTCTATCTTTAGATTTTTAGTTTATTTTTATCTTTGCATCTAAGCTGAGCTTCTTTTAGGCAGCATGTTGGAGTATCCTGTTTTCGTATTCATTCTGCCCATCTTTGTCTCTTTTGACTGGTGTGTTTAATCCATTTACATTCAGTGCAATTATTGATAGGTACAAATTCACTGCTGTAAAGGAACTCTGGTAGCGTAGTGATTACGAATTGGGCTGCAAACCTCAAGGTCAGCAGTTCGAAACTACCAGCTGTTCGCGGGAGAAAGATGAGGCTTTCTGCTCCCATAAAGGTTTACAGCCTCGGAAACCCTGTACAGGGTCGCTATGAGTCAGAACTGACTCCACAGCATATAACAACAACAACAACAATTCTGTTGTAGTATTTCTTGTGGTATTGATAGATTCTTTGCTACTGATATTTTTCTGTGTTGCATTCATGTTACCAGATTTTCTCTTTTGCTGTTGATTTTGTGTTTACTGAGTCCTTATAATTTTCTTCTTTTGGTTAGAAAGTTTATAATTTTCTTTGTGGTTGCCCTGCACTTTATTTTTCCTACGTTTAAAATGCTTATCTTGTGTGGTCAGTAGTTTAAGCCCACCAGCTGCTCCTCAGAAATCTTATGCAAGGTCTCTAGGAGTCAGGACCTACTTGATGGCATTTAACAAAAAGTTTCAAGTAATTCTATCTTGATATCATTTACTCCCTCTTTTTGCTGTGTAGTTTTCACTGTGTACAGATTGGAGTCTTTGGTTCCCTATTTTCATTCTTGCATGTTTATTTTATTTTTGAAAATTCTTTATCTGGGTTGGTTTTTGGTGATGTTACCATGTGTCTGTCTTACTCTCATGTTGTCTGATGTTGGTTTTCTGTCCGAAGGACTCCCTTTAGCAATTCTTGTAAGTTTGGTCTAGTTTTTACAAGCCCCCTTAATTTATGTTTGCCTGGAAATATCCTAATTTTGCCATCCTGTTTAAGGGGCTGTTTTGCTAGATGGAGTGTTGCTGTGTATTGGTTGGCAAGTTATTTTTCATTCAGAGTTTTATGTATATCATCCATTGCCTTCGCTCATGCAGGGGTTAGTTGTACTGGTTCCTGAGCTGCTGTTAGGACTCTTTCGTTTTGTTTGGTTTTGGAAAGTGTGATTATGATATGTCTTGGTGACTCTCTTTGGGGTCTATCCTGTATGAGGCTTGTTGAGCTTCTTATATGGATACCTTTCAGCTTTCATGATAGGGAAGTTTTCTGCTAAAAAGCTTCCACAATTCTCTCTTTGGTGGTTTTTGTTTTTTTTTAAGGCCTCCTATTGTGGTGTGGTGCTGTGGGTTAATGTGCTGAACTGCAAAGTCAGTTTGACCTGCCAGGTTGGCTCCTTGTAAACCCTATACAGGGTCGCTGTAGGTCGGAACTGACCTGATGGCATTTGATGAATCTTGGAATTTGATAAATCTTAAATTGTTACTCTTGCATACTTTCCCATGTTTTATTTTCCTCGTTTTTATTTTCTTATTTATCATCCAAATTGATGTCAAAGAATTTGTCTTCTACTTTACTGGTCTGCTCTTCTACTGGTTTAATTCTGCTCCTTCCAGTGTATTATCTGCCTATGAAATTTTAGTGCTAATCAACTGTTGTTGTTGATTTTTAATGTTTTACTGTGAATTCTGTGATACTTTACATGGGAGAACAGTAATTACACATTCATCCTATTGTATATCATTTCATTGCCATGGTTAAAATCCCCTCCATGCATCAGCAACAAACCACAAAGAATACCCTGCAAGCCTGCCCCCTGGTCATCAGCACATAGCCCCTTTCCCTCTCTGGGTCTCAAGTCCCCAGCCACTCCATCTCTCCACGTCATCATCTCTGCCTCCATCTCTGGCATCACTGCTTCTCTGGGTAGGGTCCTGCACACCGCTCTTCTCCCTTGATGGTCCCAGGGACCTCCACTCCTAGACTGCAAAGTTCATCACTCCCCTCCTTGCTACAAAATGTCTACCTTTACATTGCCTACCCTCACAAGCAGTCCTGATAACAATTATTCACTGTTGTATCCCAAGAGATCTATCCGCATTTCCTTTCATCAGCCCCGCCTAGACAGATTGGATACTACTCAGTGGAGATTCTACCTTTCTCCACGCCTTCTGGATCTAGATTCCCTTTTAAAAGTTTGTAAGCCAGTCATATCTTGCCTTTGAAGCAGCCCCATTTTGGGTGGCCAATGTCCAAGTTGCCTATCCCTGTCTATTCTATGTATGGAGGGGGGTGGGAATGATCCTTGCTGTAAGAATTTGTTCCCTCTTTTGAACTACTGCATCCATAGGTGTAGGTCAAGTTGATCAAATTGTGTCAGATTACTCTTTTTTTCCCTCTTGTTTCTTCTTCTAGTTGAGCTCTGATCATCCAGTCATTGAAGCCAGGTCAAGTGGGTATTATCTGCAAGTGTGGGTGGTCTTGTGCATATGCCCTCTCCTTATCAGTTGGATGCTTCACTCTCCACTCTTGTACTCTGTGGCTGTCACTGACTCTGGGCCCAAGAGTCCCCAGGTCTTGCCACATTGCTGGTCAACCAGGTCTCCACCCGGGTTCACAGGAGTGTACTAAACATTGTAAGCTTTAGCTCGCAACTTCATTGCTGTTTTTCCCTCACTTCCCCTTATTGGTGACGAATGTGGTCACCAATCAGAGCATGTATTCCCACTGAGTCTTAGTCTTGGAAGGGGGGTTTGCTCTGAGGGGACCCGACAACTTGCCTTGATGCCACCTGGGTGAGCAACTTGCTTGTTCTTGTAGTAATCAGTTAGTCTGCCTATATTGTTTTGTATTTTTCCTGTCGGTCTTTCTTTCAAGAAGTATCTTCTGTTTTTCTAGCCACTACAGGCTGGTCTGCTTGTCCTCTCAAGTGGAAATTTCCCACCTCTGAAGATTCTGGGTGCTGTTCAGTATTCCACCCATGGTCTTATGTAACACAGAGGCTCTGCAGGAAGCCTTC